>NC_080853.1:36276142-36576142 GCF_030435755.1 Ochotona princeps
ATATCAATGAGGACTGCTGTGGGCAGCTGGAATCAGGTGATTGTATGGCGTGATGCCTTGCCCTTCTGACCCAGGTGCTTCCTTGAAGGCAGTTCTGGGCAGCTGTTGGTGGGAATGAAATCCTTAGCACCCCTCATGTCCGATCCCTGCTCAGAGATGTCTTAGAGCTGTCTTCGAAAGAGGTGTCCTCTGAAGCTCACGGAAGAAAGACACCCCATTCCCACCCCATCCCCTCTCTCACTTCCCCCGTGCTGGTTTGGGAATCCACGCTCAAGTCACTTCTATACAGTATTTTCTGGTGTCTCCACATGTTCAAGTCTGTCAGAGTAAGATGGGAAGAGGAAAACAAACAAGACTTATCTAGGTCCCCAACTGCATGACCAGTCCCTGAGTGCAAGCCCAGGACCCGAGCGCAAGCCCAGGACTGCAAATGCCAAGCCCAGGTCTCCAAGCACAAGCCCAGGACCCCAAGTGGAAGTCAGGTTCCTCAGAGCCAGCAGCACAAGGCCCCCTGGAGTGTCGTAAAACAACGTTTCATTGGGCCCGGCGGCATGGCCTAGCGGCTAAAGTCCTCGCCTTGAATGCCCCGGGATCCCATATGGGCGCCGGTTCTAATCCCGGCAGCTCCACTTCCCATCCAGCTCCCTGCTTGTGGCCTGGAAAAGCAGTTGAGGACGGCCCAATGCACTGGGACACTGCACCCGCGTGAGAGACCTGGAAGAGGTTCCAGGTTCCTGGCCCGTTGCGGCTCACTTGGGGAGTGAATCATCGGACGGAAGATCTTCCTCTCTGTCTCTCCTCCTCTGTGTATATCTGGCTGTAATAAAAATGAATAAATCTTTAAAAAAAAAAAGTTTCATCTTGCTCCTCACACCAAAATGAAATCCATTTGAGGAAAATACTCAAGTGAAAAACAGAAATCATGAAAGTATTAAAAGAAGAAAATGGTAAATGTATTTATAATCCCAACATGTGGAGTTCTAAGACTAAAATCCAAGAAGCCATCAATGAAATGATGGATGGAAACAGCAACATAAAAAATCCAAACCTTCTGAGGGATGGAAAATCGCACCAAGAAAGCCAAAAGATAAGCAGTGGACTGGGGACAGCCACCCATATGTCAAAAGGCTAATTCTTCAGATTCACCTGGAAAATGCAGATCAGAAAGACTCATAGAGAAATAAAAACTGGAGAAAGGGACAAGAACAGAAAGTTACAAAACAAAAAATATAACATAATATACATACATAATGCTATGCTTTAATTATAACCAAGTAAGTGCAAACTAAGGTAATAGGACACCTTTTTACATCCATGCTGGCAAGACAGTCAGCATTTCATAGGCGCCACTGCTGTGAAGGTCAGGGGAAACAAGCTTGTGTGTGTACTGTTGATGGGTGCATGATGGATGGAATGCTTGGGGAGGACCATCTGCCACCATCACCATTCTGTGTAGTTTGTAGTGCTTTTGATCCAGTAATCCCAGTGCTGGCGGGCAAGCCTCCATACACACTAGCAAAAGTGTCCAATGCAGATTTCAACCTATACATTATACCGCTACTTTGTAGTAGCAAAAATGAGAAGTTGTCTTAACCAATAAGAAAGCACCTCCACTGTAACAGAATGCTCACATACCTGTTAAAGACAGGTCATAGGCTGACTGAGGTGTACAACCCAAGTACACCTCCAGATGGATTACAAGAAGAATGATCCCCTGAGCAGTGTGGGAGCTTTGTCTACACAGAAAGGCTAAGAGTGTACACGGATGCTGTGAGCCACAGACATCTGCGGGACAGTGGTTCCCGTTACAACATGGGAGTAGGGAAGACACCTGCCAGCTGTGAAGCTAGCGTTGCTCCTGAAGTAAGGACATGTGTTCGTACTTCTGCATGCTCAGACTGATTGATGTCTTTTGCTATTTCCTGTCTCGAGATGGCTGTCTCTGTTCTAGGCACCATCGGCCAATTCGAGGTGAGAAGCTGGTGCAATCTTTCAACACAATTAATGCTCTTGTGCCTGTGTGGCACCTCACACTGGCCACATCTATGACACACAACTCTCCTCTAGCAGAATTGTTCTGAGAAAGTATTGGCAAAACAAACAATACCCCCCGCATATACACCATGATAGCTTTGCTGTTAGTTCAGCCAATCAGGATTTGTCTTCAGAAGTCGAGCACATTGCCACCAAAACCAAACTTCTCATTAGAGATTATCTGGGTGTTAGCTTGTATGTTGTTAGAACAGTAAAAGGGAATTTTAAAAAGGTGAATGGATGAACGTACCAGCAAACAGACTGGAAATGTGTTATCTAGTTACTTTTATTGAGAGCCAAAGACAGACGATAATTCAAGTTGATGACCCAGTTGAGGCAATTTTGAGAATCCACCAGGAGAGGATAGCACACCGATTCTCAGAGGCCACAGGATCGGAGTTACCAGCAACCAGATCCTTCTGGGCCCACAGCCCTTCCTTCGAGAAGATGGCTCAGGTGTGCTGCTCTGACCTGGGAGAGAGGTGACATCCTCAGCCGAGCACTGCAACTCAAGCTACTGCCTGGCCCTCCTTGCCGGACCAAGGGGGACCCACAAAATGCCCAGGAGCAGGGCAGCATCTGGGTTCTTGCTGGCGTCTCTCACTTTCTAGCAAGTATCTTCACCTTAATGGGAGTCAGGGTCCTCAGCTGTAAAAGGGGGCAAGTAGGTCCACTTTCTCAAAGGCCTCTTCCTGGTCCTTAAGGACGTATTTCCACAGAAACTTTCTCTGTCCATTACAGCTGTTGTAGAAGCATTGACTGTCAGAGATTCTGGGGCTAACACGGCTTGATTCAGGAACTCCGTATGCTGTTTTGAGCTCTGTGGATAGGAAGTGACTTTTGTTACTCTTCTAAGAAAGTACAAAGAGGGTGTTTCGCGTGAGATGGGGCTCACCTCGCTTCAGCTGCTCTGCAGTCCTGAATGGCCTCCGTGCTCACAAACCCGACGGCCACTGCTTTGTCCGACAGGGACCTGCACATTGTCCTTTCCCCTGTGAAACTCCTCCCTCACCCTGTTTGGCCCAATCCCTCCTTCGTTTTCTCTGGTCACCACTTCTCATACTCACTTGCAAAACTGACTTTTGCAATCACCCTTTAAATGAAAAGATGACCATGAAACGACAGCCAGCTTCACTCAAAAGAAGAGGAATGCAAAATAAAACAATTAAAAACCATTTTCCATCCATCAGGTCAGCCGAACATGAAAGGTCTGGCGAGAAACTGTGGCCAATGAGGTAAGGAAATGGACACTTGCAATCCCAGAGAAGTGTACACAGTCAAACCTCTTTGGAGGACAGCTTGGCACAAACTTAAATTCCAGAGAGGACTTAACCTAACAATTCTGTTTATAAGAATCTGCACTCAAGATAAAGATCTACTAGACATATACCCGGTGCCCATTCTCCCTCTCTTTACAACTGAGCTCAATTTTGTTGGCAGAAGAAACGGGTCCAACTCAAAGTTGTTTGTCACAGGTCTGGTCAAGGAGATCCAAGCAAGAACTCATGTGAAAAGCTTTCAGGAAGTCTTAACAGATCACAGCTTCAGCTGGGAAAGACACCATTTGTTCCTTTAGTGGTGTTCATGGCTGTCTGCTACCTGGAACATGGATATGGTGGCTGCACCTAGAGCAGCTATGTGGTAACTGTAAGAAAATGGGCATAGTGATCTCATTGTGATGCAGTGGAGCTGCTAACACCAGTACCTGAATTTGCCTGCTGCAAACTTCTCACTACATCAGAAAATACACAGCTCTATTTTCATTTAAATCCTTGTTGTTTGAGTTGTCTTCTCCATGCAGCCAAAATTAGTCCCTGAATGATGTTTGTACACACAAGGATTTTCCCTAGTATTGTTTATAGAACAAAAGCTTGCAATCAAACTGAATTTCTACTAGCAGGATACTGGTTAATTCAGTTATGAGATGTGCAGATGATGGAATATTGCGCATCTATAGCCAAAAGAAGAGGTAGACTCTTAGTATCAACGATGGTGAGGGCCTGGCACGCTAGCCTAGCGGCTAAAGTCCTTGTCTTGCATTCTCTAGGATCCCATATGGATGCCGGTTTGTGTCCTGATGGTGCCGTTTCCCAACCAGCTCCCTGCTTGTAGCCTGGGAAAGCAGTTGAGGATAGTCCAAAGCCTTGGGACCCTGAGAGACCTGGAAGAAGCTCCTGGCTTTGGATTAATTCAGCTCTGGACATTGCAGCCACTTGGACAGTGAATCATCGGACAGAAGATCTTCCTCTCTGTCTCTCCTTCTCTCTGTATGTCTGACTCTCCAATAAAAATACATAAAATCTTAAAAAAAAAAGAGTGAGTGCCAAGGTATTTAGTCACATTTTAGAAGAAAGATGTAGAAGGGTAAACATGGACATTTATGCGCTGACATTTATATAAAAATTCTTTATGGGCTTGGGATGTTTCCAGAAAAGTGCATAACTGTAAACTTTTGGAACTAAGTTCGGGGTTGGAGAGATCAGAAAAGATAAAGAACTCATTCCATTCTAGAGTCTCTGGTAGAGTTTAAAGGTTAACTATGTGTGTCTTGCATCCTCCAAAAAGTCTGTCCATTCAGTTGACAATGCTTTACAAAGACAAAAAGAAATGATTGATAGGGGAGAATCAAGATGACAGAATAGGGTAAGGACATGTTAAAACATTAGCCAGGGTGAAGCAGAAGGCACATTCCAGGAAACAGGATAGGACAGAATGACAGTAGAGGGGCACCTGGAGACTGACAGACATGGAAAAGCAGTGGAGACAACAGTGTGATGTTGCAGTGACAGATACCCCAGCAGCATTCAGCGAGTGGTGATCTGAATTGCAGCAGTGGCTGGAATTCCATCACCAACAAGATGGAGAGGGGCGTTCACCAGCAGATCAGGAGGCGAACCCAGACAAAGAATTGCCTGTCCTGCTGGTGTGTTTGACTTGACCAGGAGCAGTGACAGACCATCAGGTTCCGGACGTGCAGTGCGGGAATAGGGTGGATTTCACAGCCCAGTCTGCCCCCTAGAGCCAAATCAGGTGCCGTTTTGTGTAGGGAGGCAAAGGCAACCGGACAGGATTGCGCATGCATCGAGCTGGGAGGCAGCTCATTTCTGGGTCAGTGAACTGCAATAATGTGGCATCCTACAGATTCCACCCAAGATAGGTAGAGGTAGCCTTCAGACCTGACGGCCAACAGAACAAAAACTCTAGTAGTGGCACATCAGACACTTTTTTGTACAGTGTGGCAAAAGCTTTAAGACTGCAGGGATAACAGTCAGTTGTACATGTGCTGAGCTGAGAGCGAACTCACTTCCAGCTCAGTGCATTGCACTGGTCCCACAGGGAAAATAATACTGACTATGGCATTGCACGGGTCAAAATAGGTCTGTGTGGCCCTCAGACCTAATGGCCAACAGGTTCTGGCAAGATCAGTACTACCAACAACCTAGCTATATAGGACATCTGGTGTCTCCCTAATCCTGAGACCTGCTACAACCAGAAGGGGAGGAAGTTTGTAGAGAAAATGGTATAGCCACACAATATCACAGGAGTTAGAGACTGGTGAGCAAGGAGCTGCGGCTATGGAGAACTTGGTGAAAGTCAAACATAATAACCCAGACCTGGAACTCGCTGGAGGGAATGGCACAAGTGACAGCTAACAAAGAGCCATGTACCAACAACAATAAGCAAAATCAAATTGTAGGCCAGTGGGTGACACAGCTTAGAAACCTACAGCAAGAACACTCTGCTAACCAGAAGTACAATGACCAAGAGCAAAAAAAGAGACAAAAGTGCAATGAATATTACTGAAGACTCCCCTGCAAACGAATAATAGCCTTTGCCAATCTCAGAATTAACTGAGGAATACATCGAGAAAATGGGGGATACAGAATTCAAAACACTTGTTTAAAGCTTGTTATCAACAACAAGAAGCACATAAAGCAAGAGCTCAAGGAATTTAAGGAATATGTCACACAGCAAATAGCAGCAATGAATCAAATGAAAGTTGATATATCAGAAATGAGGAACACAGTGGAGCAAATCAAAAGTACAGTACAGAGTCTAAAAAATAGAATGAATGAAGCAGAAGAAAGAATATCAGAACTGGAAGATATTTCCTGTCACCAGGGGGAAACAAGTAAGAAATTGGAAGCAGAGCTGGGTCAAGTTAAAAAAAAAAAGTATTCAAAAATTGAAAGACAATATTAAAAGGCTAAATATAAGAGTTACGGGAGTCCCAGAAGGTGCAGAAAGAGAAACTGGGATTAAAGGCACATTCAATGAAATAATAAGGGAAAATTTTCCTAATCTAGAGAAAGAATTGGGAAACAAGATCCGGGAGAAGCACAGAACTCCCAACGGGGTTGACCAAAAGTGATCTTCACCATGGCACATGATGATCAAACTCTCTTCAACTGAACATAAGGAAAAGATCTGAAATGTGCAACGTGAAAAAAAAATCAACTGACATATAAAGGAATGCCAATTAAACTCACAGGAGATCTCTCACAAGAAACTCTACAGGCAAGAAGAGAATGGAGTGACATATTCCAGATTCTAAAAGAAAAAAACTATCGGCCCAGGATAACGTACCCAACAAAACTTTCCTTTGTCTTTGAAGATGAATTAAAATTCTTCCACAGTAAAGAAAAGTTAAAAGAATTTGCCTCTTCCAAACCTGCCCTACAAATGATACTTCAAGATGTTCTCTCTCTTTTTTTTAAGATTTATTTTATTTTTATTACAAAGTCAGATATATTACAAAGTCAGATATACTGAGAGGAGGAGAGATAGAGAGGAAGTGGAGCTGCCGGGATTAGAACCAGCGGCCATATGGGATCAAGGTGAGGACCTTAGCCACTAGGCCACGCTGCCTGCTGCCTTGTTTGTATCTGCTCCATCTTTTCTGCCCCCGCTGCACTTCCAAGGCCCACAGAGCCACCCCCACTCCAGGACATACGGGACAGCTGGCTGCTTCGTTCGCACCTGCAGGACAGGAACCAGTGACAAGGCCAGTGCTTACAGGATTGGAGAATACCCTAGCCACACTGCCTACCTGCCTGGCCTTCTTACACCCCCTCTTCTCACATCTGCTGAGGGCTCTTTTTCAGCTCCTGGCTCCACTTATCCCTCCTTTCTCAGCTAGCCTGGGAACTCACTCTGCCTTGCTGGGGCAGGGAGAGGGATGCCTGGCCTGGGGTCCCAGGACCTTGATGGCACAGCTGGCCATCGGGTCCCCATAGCCATCCACTCGCAGAGTGGACACGGTGCATTTCCACCAAGGCCTCACTCTAAATTGGAACCATGACCGAAGGAATGAAAACAACGGAGAGTCGCAAAGCTACCAGGACAGGATGTGCTTCTCGGCTGCCTCTGATTCTGCTGGAAGCTTGGGCCAAAAGAGGCTTTAATTGGTCAAACTATGTGTTTTCCACCAAACGAAAATGCCATAAAATGAAATAAGATTCACATTTGGCACAGCAGGGTGGAGGAATGGGCCTCTGCCATGTCAAGTTTTTGAAGGGAAATCGGGGTAAGGGAACAGAGAGGGAGGGGTCAGAACCCCCAGGACTCTGGGACGACAAGGACAAGTCAGGGCCATGGTGGTCCGTTCCATCACACTCCCGCTTTCCGGCCACCTTTGCACCCTGAGCCTGTGGCTCAGGGAAGGGTGCCTTCAGCTTGGGCATTGGCAGTCATGGGCATATGCAGGAGGTCCCAAGGGGGCTTCCTTCCAGCCATGGAGGTCCCAGAGGCCAGTGGGGGCTGTAGGAGTCCAAGCAGCGGTACCCCTGGCTCTACATGGGCTCCCTCCTGTCTGGTCGACCTCCCATTGGGTGGTTACCCGCAGTCCCTGCAAGTTGGGGAGAGGCTCCCTGGCTCCTGGCACATGAGAATTAGAAACAAGGGGTGTCAAAATGACCAATCAAAGGTAGTCAGCTCAGTGCCTTGCATCACCAGTTCAGGACCCGCTGCGCCCTGGCCGGTGGCTTCTAGATGGGGCTCACCATCCAGGCCAACCTGCCCCAGGCCATGCCTGCAGTCCCCTCTGCAGAGCTCCACGTGACTAGCTGGAAGACATGGATGGAACTTTTCCCTGGAAAGCTTCAGTCAGAACAGTGGCATGAGCATGAGGAGCTGGGCATGCCCTGTCTGTGCCTGGTGAGGACAGGGAAGGCAGGCGGAAAGGGGGTGGAGAGAAGGCAGGAGCTGCTGGAGCTGGAGACCTTGTGCTCCTGGCAGCATCTGGGGGACATCCACCCCCCGCCCCGCCCCGACACCGGTGCTACAGGAGTGGAGGTGAGTAGCTGGAATGGTTTGAGGTGAGCTGTTTTCAGGGTGATCCTGGCAGAGAAACAAGCAAGTGAGGGATGGTAAGGTCCCTCAGGGGAGAGAGTGGTCAGAAGGACTCCTTGGCAGCCTCTAGTGGCTGGGAGGGAGAGCGGGCAGCAGGCAGTGCACAGGATGGGGAGTTTTCATTTTAAGTGAGATCTGGAAAAAGCCAAAAGGAGCTTTGTTTTTGGTGGAAAGTGGCATATTATTCAAGGCAAGGGGGATTTCTGGAAAGAAGCAATGTGAGAACTTGTGTGTGCATGGGCACTGGGCTCTGGGTGGCAGGGTGAAGGGGCTGGTCAGAGGCTGTGCAGGAGGGCAGGGTGGGGAGGGCGAGGGGACAGGTCCACCTATGTCCTTGACACAGCTCCGTGGTGGGTGAACCGGAACTCAAGTAGCAGCTACAAACATACATTCATTAGGATCGTCTCTGCAGTTACATTAGGGAAGATAATCATTTGGCTGCTTGAATAAGTACTCTTCCCTATTAGGTGGGACAGTTTAAGCTTCTTATTGGAAGATAATGAAGCAGTTCACATTTGTTGTAACGAAAAGAGGAAAGGAGGTAGGGAGAGAGCCAGAATAATGTTCTTCTACTCTCAGGTCAGAAATGCAAACAAATAAATTACTATTAAGAGGAGCCAAAGAGGAAGAGGGGGAAGGGAAGGCAATACGACAGAGAAACTCTAAGCCAGTTCAGCAGCTTCCCCAAAAGAGATCAGTCTCAACAGCACTGTGGGCCAGGGCTATTACCAAAGGCTTCCTCGGGAGGCAGGATCTGAGCAGGTCCTCCAGTGGGAGCAAACTCATTGTGCCCAAGGCCTTGCAGATAGTGCCGGGCAAGGAGTTCCTTACAGGCAGGAGCAAAAACAGCTGGGTCCCAGGAAGGAACGGGAAAGAAATTCCCTTGGGAATAAAGTGGATAGAGATGGGGTCAGGAAGAATGAGCAAAAGATATGTCTAGGCCATTGACCCCTGTCAGAACCATTGGCCCTGACACAGCAAGGAACCCAGAGGAACGCGGAAAGCCGGGTGTTTCTGGTCCCTGCTCAAAGGGAGGGAAGGCAGAGTGTCCCCTGGATATGTGAATGTGTGGCCCCTACAAGTCCCAGGTCTGGGCCGTGGCTGACACCCAATGCCCTGGTGCCTGCTTTCCCCTGCAGACCTGAGCCCTTGCAGCCTAACAGCCCCTCTTAGCAAGGCCAGCCCCTGACTTCGGGCCCCTGTTAGGTATGCTCTCTGCCCTGCCCCTCTAGTGTACGTGGTCCTGCAGAGGAGGAAGGCCAGAACTCATCAATCCCCAGCCCTAGCCTCTTTGTCATGTACCAGGGTACCGGAAGTCACATTCCCAGTCCTGCCCATTACGATGCCACAAGGTCTATGTGCAGGAAAGCTCTAGACTCGATCATGCATGGGGAGGGTTTATTATGATTATTATTCATGTCGGATTGTGCCGCCTCTGTGGAGTCCCAGCTTGAGTCTGTGCCTACGCAATGCCAAAACAACTAGTTGGAGCCATCAAAAACTCACTCAACTGAGTCGGGGGAAAAATACAGGCAGTTGTGTGATGTATTAGTACGAAAAGCAAGCCCCACGCAGATCACTGGTGTTTGAGTACATGCAGTGGGTGGTTCCAGGTGCTGTTTCCAGTTTTCCTAGGGCTTTTACCTTTCACGAACCAAAAAGATAACAATATTGGAGCACAGTGGGCAAACCAAAGCCGTCAGTGGCTCCCCAGGAATGAGCTTGCTTTCTAGATGCCCAGCTTGGGGAAGGGAGAAGACGAAAATTGCTGTAAGAGAGGGTGTGTCTCCCCATCCCCTCACTTACAGCAGTTCTAGGGCCAGGGAGTCATCGTTGTCATCTGTTGGGGGTATCACTTCAGAAAAAAAGCAACTAAACCCTAACACTCCAGGTCCTGACAAAGCCCCAGTTCCCGACTGAACCCCAAGTCCCTGACTGACACCTCAGGCCCTGACTGACACCATAGTCCCTGACTGACACCCCAGGCCCTGACTGACCAGACCATGACTGACTCCCCAGGCCCTGACTGACCAGACCCTAACACCACAGGTCCTGACTGACCAGGTCCTGACTGACCAGGTCCTGACTGACCAGACCCTAACACCACAGTCCCTGACTGACCAGGCCCTGACTGACACCACAGGTCCTGACTCCCCAGCCCTGACTAACCAGGCCCTGACTGACCAGACCATGACTGACTCCCCAGGCCCTGTCTGACCAGACCCCAACACCACAGGTCCTGACTGACCAGGTCCTGACTGACCAGGTCCTGACTGACCAGACCCTAACACCACAGGCCTTGACTGACCAGGCCCTGACTGACACCACAGGTCCTGACTCCCCAGCCCTGACTCCCCAGGCCCTGACGGACCAGACCATGACTGACTCCCCAGGCCCTGGCTGACCAGACCCTAACACCACAGGTCCTGACTGACCAGGTCCTGACTGACCAGACCCTAACACCACAGGTCCTGACTGACACCACAGGTCCTACAGGTCCTGACTCCCCAGCCCTGACTCCCCAGGTCCTGACTGACTCCCCAGGCCCTGACTGACTCTCCAGACCCTGACTGACTCCCCAGACCCTGACTAACTTCCCAGACCTTGACTGACACCCCAGGTCCTGACTGACTCCCCAGGCCCTGATGACGGAACTATGGGGAGGTGCATCTGGGGAGAGAGAAGATTCTGCGATAAGAAGATGTTTTTCAGAACAGAAATCTCCCAAGAGGGTTGCTCCAGAGTGACAGAAGAAAAACTCAAGTTCGTTAATATGCTCCCTAGGAGCAGTTCCACTAAGCGATTTGCTGGAGGAAAAAGATGGAATCTCATTTGAAGAAGGGGCTTGGCTGTCATCCATAGTTTTATTTATGCAACCCTCCCTAACACATCATTTTCATCTGGGTATCTGGCTTTAAGATGAAGTTTCTGGATGGAGCTGGGAATGTGTACAAGCGAAAAACTGCTTCATCCTGAGCTGAATTGTATCAGGAGACAAATCTGCCCCCAGCATTTGTGTGTTCACTGGCCATTGCCACAGGCAGGTGGGAAGTGGGAGGGCGGAGAAGAAGGGGATTCCGGGACAAGAGCAACAAGCATGAGAAGGGCTAACTGAGTCCAGGCCATTAGGTCACAGGAGTTCAAACTCATGCGGGCCAGAGCTTTTCCCATGGACAAGATAGCTCTTGAGATAGACCCTGGAAGAGACACTTAAGGAAACACTAAAGCATCTCCATTTAAATCCAGGGTTCCATCAAGAAGTTCTTGGAAAATGAAATTGAAAGTCTGGCTTATTTTTGGCACAGAAATATGGAAATCCATGCATACACAGGGTTTTGAGAAAGCTCACAGAAAGCACAGATCATGCTCTTGGATATTATTCTATCAGAACACAGCTGCCCTTTGGATGATCCTTTCTCAGAAAAGCACAGTTCTGCCTTGGGTAGTGGTTTCTTCTCCCTTTCTGGTGGGTTCCACGCCTTCTCCTCAGGAGCCACCATCCCCTCTCCCCTCATTTTCATCTCTGACCTATCACATGGCAAGCTGGGAGATTTCTTAAGTTCACATTCACCACCACTAATTTTACTTTTTAAATATTGATTGATTGATTGATGATTATTTTACATAGTTAGGGTTGTAAAGGTCAAGGGTTATGGGAAGGTAGGTGAGACCATTATTTCCACATTCATTTTGTTTGTTTGTTTTTCCTCCTTCCTGTATCTGGGGGAAGAAGGGAGACAAAGGGAGAAGCCACACCCAGCCTCCCAAACGCCTCTGCACCCTGGGAAGGAGGACAGTCATCTGACAACACCCCAGGGTCCCAGATGTGGGGCATGCTCTCAGGGTCCTGCTCAAGAGGTTTTGATAGTTAATTTTGCCTTTTATAATGTCACTTAAAATCACAGGTGCTGGCACAGTAGCTTAGTGTCTAAAGTCCTTGCCTTGCATGTACCAGGATTCCATATGGACACCCGTTCGTGTCCCAGTGACCCCACTTCTCATCCAGCTCCCTGCTTGTGGTCTGGGAAAGCAGTTGAGGACAGCCCAAAGCCTTGGGACCCAGCACCCGCATGGGGGACCTGGAAGAGGCTCCTGGCTCCTGGCTTTGGATTGACTCAGCTCTGGCCATTGAGGTCGTTTAGGGAGTAAATCAATAGACAGGTTTTCCTCTCTATCTGATTTTCCAATAAATAAATAAATAAGTAAATAAAATCACTTAGGTTTTTAAAATCTAATACTGATTTATTGAACGGTGTAATGACAGACAGAAAAGCAGAGAGAGGCCTTGATTTTTGGCAGTATCTGTGAATCCACAGCTTTCGGTTCTTGTATCTGTCAGGGCAAGAACCTCAAGAGATGAATACATGTAGGAACAGGACAAAAGTTGTCAGACTGTGGAACCTGTAGGACAGCCAGAATGCTGAAATGAGGGAGTCCTCCGTACTGTGAGTGACAAAGGTCTTGTCCCAGAAGGACAGTAACTCTGCTACAGCATTTGGCATGCAGGCAGCAGTTGGCTAACAGACAAAGCCCTCCAATGCTGGTGCTGCTCTGCGGATTTGTCAGAGGCCTCCAGGGAGAGACGGCAGACGGCAGCAGAGAAGGATGGCACAGACCAGGGCAGGTGTCAGAGGTAGAAGCTATGAGAGATGAGCTGCGCTAATGAGATCCATGGTGGGCGAGGCCAGTTCCCGGGCAGCAAAGGCGCCTACATTTCCTGTGGGAACATGGCCACGTGTGTGTTCTCCTCTCCCTCCAGGTCTGTGAGGTTCCCCCTGAGGACCTCCTGCTGGAAGGGGTGGTGATTAGTCCATCAACAAAAACTCCACAATGGAGTCAGTTGATATGCAATATGGTCTCTAAATGAATAATGTCTGCTGGACAGATACTGAGTTGTCCCCCATGCCTCTGCCCCAAGAGGTGCCCTCCAACCTGCTGCTTTCAATAACTTCTCTCTTGTATATTTCTTTGATCATTCAAAGCCACTGAACAGGCATTAGGTTGATCCACTCTGAGCTGCCCAGGTTGCCCAGGGCCCCAGTAGGCAGCCATGCCTGATGACACATGCCAAGACAGCAGCCAGGAACAGGTTAGGCACACTTTTCATTAGAGAGACTCATGCTGGTCACTGTCCTGTAAGCGAGGTTTGGAAGTCGCAGGTGCAGTGAAGAGGCAGTAGCTGGAAGCTGGCCCCAGAATGTTACAAATGAAAACCTGGGTGAGTGCTTCTTCACAACTGTGCACAAAAAGGGGTCGATTTTACATGGTGTGGAGTTTTGCCATAATTCAGAACTTACATATATATATATATATATATGTATTTTAGGTTTTTGAATTATGTGATTCAGTTCCATATAGACTGGGATTTTACCCCGAACTTCCACCCTTGTGACAAATTTTCCCCATTTTACTACAGTGGTATAGTCCCTCATAATAAGGAATCATAATTCCATCAGTCTTGTATTTAAGTGTACCCAGGCATTGCTGGCACAATGTCAGACAATCCAGCATCCCATTGTCTACACATGTCCAACAGTTTCATTGGGAATCCATCTTTCGTCTGGAAGCAGGGATTCATGCTACACTATACCCCCACATCTGGATACGGTAGACCCCAGTACACATCCTTAAACATTTCCATAATTGAGAAGCCATGAGACAAGGTCAACAACTGGTATGAGTTAGAAGAACAGCCTCAACAACAGCAACAACAACAACAAATTACAGCACCATGAAAAAGCGTGCCACTGAGTAACTCAAACGTGGGTGACAGAAAGGAAACACAAAAGTCTCTAGGGAAAAATGATGCCACCATGTAATCCATGAGCCAGCAATGAATTCGACAAGAGAACAGAATTTGGAATAAATAAAACTGAAATAAAAAGCATCAAAACACATGGGATACAGCCCTCTCCTCCCCCAAAAAACCCCAAAACCCCCAACAGTATGGGTCGGATTATTGAAGTTACACTTTCCATGATGGTTTCCTTATATAAAAGAGAACATTTGGAATTTATTCTTTTGTGATTGACTCATTTCACTGAGCATCACGGTCTCTAGTTCTTAATAGTATAATTCCATTGTTCTTAATAGCTGAATAATAGTCCATGGAGTAGCTGTACCACAGTTTCTTTAACCACTCTTCTTTGGACGCATATCTGGATTGTTTCCATGTCTTTGCTATTGTGGATTGTGCTGCTGCAAATATAGAATTACAGATCCCCTTCTCATATGCAGATTTCATTTCTATTGGGTATATTCCTAGGAGTGGGATAGCTGGGTCATATGGTAGATTTATTTGCAGTTCTTCAAGCACGCTCCATTTTGATTTCCACAGTGGTTGTATTAGCCTACACTCCCACCAGCAGTGAAGGAGGGTGCCTTTCGCCCCACATCCATGCCAGGAGGTGTTGTTACTTGAGTTCTGAATGTAGGCCTGTCTCATTGGAATTAGGTGGTACCTGAATGTAGTTTTTATTTGCATTTCTCTGATGGCTAGGGAGCCTGAGCCTTTTTTCCTATGTCTGTTAGCCGTTTGAATCTGTTCTTTGGAAAAATTTCTGCCCATTTTGTTACAGGTTTTTATTATTTTTTTGTTTTTTTGTTTGTTTTTGTTTTTTTTGGCTGTCCCTTGTTTTCTGAATTCTTTGTAAATCCTGGATATTAGTCCCCTATCACTTGTGCAGTGTGCAAAAATTTTCTCCCATCCTGTTGGTTGATCCTTCACTTTGTTAATTGTTTCCTTGCTGTACAGAAGCTTTTTGGTTTGTTGTAGTCCCATTTGTTCATTTTGGATTTGATTGCCTTTGCTTTTGGCGTCTTTTCTAAGAAGTCTTTCCCCATTCCTATATCTTGGAGTGTGCTTCCTATGTTTTCTGTTAATAGTTTGATGGTTTCTAGGTGTAGATTTAAGTCCTTGATCAATGTAGAGTTGATTTTCGTATAATGTGACAGGTGTGGGTCTTGCTTCTTAATTTTGCAAGCTGCTATCCAGTTGTCCCAACAGCATTTGTTGAATAGACCAGGCTTTTCTCCTGGATTGTTTTCAGTTTTCTTGTCAAAGATTAGTTGACTATACATGTGTTGGCTCCCTTCTGGTGTTTCTATTCTGTTCCACTGATCTTCTCTTATTCTGTTCCATTGATCTTCTCTGTTTCTGTACCAGTATCAGACTGTTTTGATAACCACTGCTCTGTAGTATGTCTTGAGGTCTGGAATTGTGATTCCACCAGCTTGATTTTTATTCTTCAGGATAGTTTTGGCTTTGTGGTCTTTTGTGACTCCAGATGAACTTTTGTATCATCTTTTCTATTTCTGAAAAGAATGTTGTTGGAATTTTGATTGGAATTGTGTTGAATCTATATGTTGCTTTTGGTAATATGGTCATTTTGATGATGTTGATCCTGCCAACCCAAGAATATGGTACGTTTCTCCATTTTTCAAGGTCTTTTTCCATTTCCTTTTAAAATGTTTTGTAGTTTTCATCATAGAGGTCTTCCACATATTTAGTTAGCTTAATTCTAGGTCTTTAAGATTCCTCTCCTCTATTTTAAAGGGGACTGTACTTACAATTTCTTTCTCATTCATGGAATTATTTGTGTACATAGTGCCATCGACTTGTGTTCATTAATTTTTTATCCTGCTACCCTGCCAAAGTCTCTTATGAGTTCCAATAGTTTCTTGACTGAGTCTTTTGGTTCTCCTATGTAAAGAGTCATGTCGTCTGCAAATAGAGATAATTTCATTTCTTCTTTTCCAATTTGGATTCCTTGAATTCTTTTTTCTTGGCTAAGAGCTCTGGCAAGGACTTCCAATACTATATTGAAGAGTAGTGGTGACAGTGGACAGTGTCTAGTTTCAGATTTTAGTGGGAAGACTTCCAATCTTTCTCCATTTAGTATGATGCTGGCATTGGATTTTTCATAAATTGCTTTGATTGTGCCATAGAATGTTCCTTCTATGCCTATCTTGCTTATGGTATCCAGCATGACGTGATGTTAGATTTTATCAAATGCCTGCTCTGCATCTATTGAGAGGGTCATATGGTTTTTATTTTTCAATTTGTTAATGTGATGTATCACATTTATTGATTTGTGAATGTTGAACCATCCCTGCATGCCTGGGATGAATCCCACCTGGTCCGGGTGAATGATCTGCCTGATGTGTTGTTGGATCCTGTTGGCTAGTATTTTATTGAAGATCTTTGCATCTATGTTCATTAAGGATATTGGTCTGTAGTTCTCTTTTTCTGTTGTTTCTCTATCTGGCTTTGGTATTAAGATGATATTAGCTTCATAGAAAGAGTTTGGAAGGATTGCTTCTCTTCCTATTGTTTGGAAAAGCTTGTGTAGGATTGGGGTAAGTTCCTCTTGAAACATTTGGTAGAAATCAGCAGTGACGCCATTTGGTCCAGGACTTTTCTTGGTTGGGAGGGCTTTAATTACTGATTCAATCTCCATGCATGTTATTGGTTTATTTAGATTGTTAATTGCTTCTTGATTCAATGTTGGTGGATTGTATGTGTCGAAAAATCTACCCATCTCCTCTAGGTCTTCTGATTTGTTTGCATATAGTTGCTTATAATAGTTCATGACGATTCTTTGTATTTTTGAGGTATCTGTTATATTCTCTTTTTCATCTCTGATCCTATTGATGTGTATTTTCTCCCTTCTTTTTTTGATTAGTTGGTCTAGTGGGGAGTCTATTTTGTTGATTTTCTGAAAGAACCAGCTCTTTGATTCATTGATCTTATGTATAGTTCTCTTTATCTCTATTTGGTTTATTTTCTCCCTTATTTAGATGATTTTTTTTCCTACTGATCTTGGAATTGCTTTGCTGTTCCTTTTCTAGTTCCTTCAACTGTAAGGTTAGCTGATTTACTTGATGCATTTCTAATTTCTTATCATAAGCACTGACTGAAATGAACTTTCCTCTTATCACTGGATTATGTCCCATAAATTTTGATACGTTGTGTTGATGCTTAATTTGTTTCAAGCAATTTTTTAATTTCCCCTTTGATTTCCTCTCTAACCCATTGCTCATTTAGTAACATATTATTCAGTCTCTACGTGTTTGCAAGTCTTCTTGAGTGTTTTGACTTCTTGGTCTCTAACTTCACTCCATGATGGTCTGAGAATATACATGGTATAATTTCGATTTTTAAAAATTTGCTGAGGCTTGTTTTGTGGCCTATGACATGGTCAATTCTGGAGAAGGCTCCATGCACTGATGAAAAAAAGTGTAGAGAATAGGATGAAAGGTTTGGTAGATATCAACTAAGCCCACTTGCTCTGGAGTTTGGGTGAGTTCTATTGTTTCTTTGCTGAATTTCTGTTTTTTTTTTTTATTTGCCCATTGATGTTAAAGGGGTATAAGATCACCCACTATGATTGTATTGGAATCTATTTCTCCCTTTAAGTCTATTAATGTTTGTTGCATGTAGCTAGTTGCCTTGGCATTTGGTGCATATGTATTTATTATGGTGATTTCTTTCTGCTGAATGGATCTTTTGATCATTATATGGTATTCTTCTTCATCTCTTTTCATGTTTTTCACATTAATGTCTATATCATCTGATATAAGAATGGCTACCCCTGCATGTTTTTCCTTACTATTCGCTCAGAATATCTTTTTGTATCCTTTCACTTTGTTTCCTCTGATCTTTGTTAGTGAGATGTGTCTCCTTAAAACAACAGATAGATGGGTTTTATTTTTTGATCCAGTCCTCTCATCTATGGCATTTGATTGATGAGTTTAAGCCATTTGCATTCAATGTTAATATGGCTAGGTGGCCATTTGGTTCTGTTATCTTAGTAATGTGGTGTTCTTTGAATTTCTGTTGGCCTTTTACTGAGATGTTCTCCACGTTTGCCTGTGGCTTTGGTAGCTGCTATTCCTTTTCTCTTTCACCAGAACATGTTTGAGTATTAGCTATAGGGCTGGTTTGGAGGACACAGATTCTTGGAGTTTTTCTTTATTGTGGAAGAATTTTATTTCGTTTTCAAAGACAAAGGAGAACTTTGCAGTATACGTTATTCTGGGCTGGAAATTTTTCCCTTTTAGATTTTGGACTATGTCACTCCATTCTCTCCTGGCATACAGTGTTTCCTTTGAGAGGTCAGCTGTGAGTTTGATTAGGGTTCCTCTATAGGCCACTTGATTTTTGTCACATGCACATTAAAGGATTTTTTTCCTTATGTTCAACTGAGGTGAGCTTGATTATCATGTGTCTTGGTGAAGGTCACTTTTATCAAGTCTTGGGAGTTCTGTGCCCCTCCTGGATGTTGTTTTCCAATTCTTTCTCTAGATTAGGGAAATTTTCATATATTATTTCATTGAATGCACCTTTAATTTCAGTTATTCTTTCTGCGCCTTCTGGAACTTCCATAATTCTTATGTTGGACCTTTTAATTGTATCTTTTAATTTCTGGACTTTTTTTTTTTTTTAGCTTGGCCTAGCTCTGCTTTCAGCTTTTTGTTTGTTTTCCCCTGGTGACAGGATATATCTTCCAATTCTGAGATTCTTTCTTCTGCTTCATTCATTCTATTTTTTTTAGACTCTCCACTGTACTTTCAATTTGCTCCACTGTATTCTTAACTTCTGAAATGTCAGCTTTCACTTGATTCATTTCCACTGTAACAAAGTCTTTAAATTCTTTGAATTCTTATATTATGTGCTTCTCATTGTTGGTCAGAAGCTTTATAATAAGTTTACGGAATTTTGTGTCCCCATTTTTTTCAATGTCCTCCTCAGTTAACTCTGAGGGTGTTAGAGGCTTTTGTTCCTTTACCGGGGAGTCTTGGGTAACATTCATTCTGCCTCTGTCTCTTCTTTTAACTGTTGACATTGCAATCCTGTTTGGTGTATTTTTCTCCTTAGTGCAGTTTTCTAAGATGTAGTACCTACAGGTCTACAAGTCAGTTTTAATGTTCAATCAGTGTCCTGGGTTAGGAAGACGCAAATTGTCCCAGATAACTGGTTTATCAGCAGCACTGACCTTGTGTAAACACACAAGATGGTGCCCGGCAGAGCATTTCCAGAAAGCCAGGGCTGTTGGCTCTCCAATCTGGGGACCACACAGATCCTGCAGGACACAAAGCTGGCGCTGTCCTCCCTGTGAGATCAGCCGGGTGTGACTAGCTGGAAATGTGCCCACTCCCTTTATAGCTCTGACCCACCACAGCCTGCCCCGTGGAGTCCACAGCTCCCTTTTTGTTCGTTGTTGGGCCAAAGTATTCAGCAGGATTGGCCCGTCCCAGCCTGTCTTCACCACCTAAGCTCCCTTTGCCAACCCAGTCTCCCACCTGGCTGCCGCAAAGGCTGATCTGTGTCTGCCTCTGGATCCCTGGTTGTCGTTGGAGTCCAGATCACTGCTTGCCGGTGGCTGCTGGGTTTTCTGTTTCCTGTAACATCACTCCACCGTCATCGCCTCTTCCATGTGTCCAGGGGTTCTCCAGGTACCTCCTTGTTGACTTCCTGACCCCTATCTTTTTCTGTAATCTGATCTCTGTTCTTTACCCTAATAATTTTCCATCATCTCAAACATGTCTGTACCCTTTGCTGCCATCTTAATTCCCGAACTCTTCTGATACAAGAACTTTTAAAATAAGAAAATATGTTCCATATTGTAAAGATAAAACTAAAACAAATCAATGCGTAAATAGCATAACTGACAGTTTGGAGAGTGGGTTACTGGTGGGAAAACTTCTGGGTGACTTTGAAAAATACTCTTTGTTTTTCAAGATTCAGGATTCTGGCATTACTTCCTGACCAGGACCAGATAGCAGGTGGTTTCTGGAAGACAAGAAGTCAGCATCTGCACAGCTTCCACAAACACCCTCTCTGGCACCAGATGTGTTTTGGTCGGGACATGAACAGTCTAAAGGGAAGCCTGGTGTGGTGTGGAAGACCTCCTTATCCTTGGTGGGGCCAGAGGACAAAGCTCTCTCACTTCCTACCAAATCTGGTTTGCTTGAGTGAGAAAGCCCGGGGGGGGGGGGGGGAGCAGAGAAACAATGTAGAGACTGACTCTCTCCCAGTATGTGGCAAGCAAATCCCAGCTGTGGGTCCTCCCAGTGGTCTTTCCTCCTCCCCAGCTCTGGCATGCTGATAATAACTGGGTGTCCTGGCCCCTCCTGACCACAGCCTTGTAAGCGAACCTGGCATCTACTTTTAGGGAGCTACAGATCCATTGGGGAAGAACTCTCTCTGTCTCAGGGAATTCCTGGGATTCAAGAACAGGATTACAAATATCATTCGGGGATAGGAGTTCCCAGGAGAAACCAGAAATTGCCTGTTTTGTTGTTGTTGTTTGTTTGTTTGTTTGTTTTTCTCCAAACAAACCCAGAGCAAGCGTGTGGACTCCAAGCAGCTTTTGCCAATGATGAGGACTCATCTCTAGTGATCTGTGAGAGGAAAGATATCAAATGCGTTCGCTCAAGGAGACCTCCTAATTCATACAGAACACAATAAATGACAGAGCTCGTGCTGTGGCACAGCATCCTTTGTGAGCACCAGTTCTTTCCCCGCTCTTTCCAGTTGTGTTCCTTGCTGCTGTGCCTGGGAAAAATCAAAGGAAGATGGCTCCTCCCACCTCCATGCTGGCCCAGCCACAGCTCTCTCTAACTCTGCCTTTCAAATAAGTAAGTCTTTTATTTTTAACTTTTTTTTTTTTTTGGTGGGGAATGTCTGTTTATTCAACACAAATTCCAGGGTTTTAAAGTTTAAGGAAGGGGAGGGCAGGAGGACATCTTCCAGCAGTGCCCTCACCCACCAAAGACACTGTAGTTGGCTAGAAGGCATTTCTATTTCCCTTGACCATCTAGACATGTCACAGATCACACTCCACATGTAGGGCTGGAAGCTGTGCCTCAGGTCATGGGCAGATAAGCTCTAAGCCATGCCCGCTATGTAGCAGGCAAAAACCCAGGAGTGACTGCCCACAATGTTTAGCACACAACTACTTTAATTATCTTGAAACCAAAGGAAGAGTCAGTTCTTGGAAGTACAGTCAATGAAGGGAAGATACTTAGAGATTAAATAGTCAGAGATTTGACACCAAGTGATATGATTTATCTTGCCCATAAGCATTTTAATAAGTTGTATTATATCATATATGACCACCTTACATCTTGATTTTCAAATAAGTCTTTTAAAAAGGTCAAAATAAGCTGGACTTGAGCCTAAGTTTCACGGTTTCTGATGGTCCAAAGTGTTCCTGTGTGGTTTCTGTGCATTCTTGAGAGCTCTCTTCTTTGTGCGCTCTTGGAAGGTTTCTGTATCCAAATACCAAGTATCCATTTGATCCCATCTTTAAGCGCATGGACACTCCAACCTTTCACTGTGCTTTCCCCAAATCGCATTATACCACACACTGCAGAAGCCTAACACTGTTATGGGAGGGCTGAGGATTGAGCACAGTCTAGCTAACCTACAGAGCTTCTTTCTCTGCCTCACACTCCCATCTTCCTCTCTGGTGAGGACCAACAACTTCTTTCTTTGTTTCAGTGAAGCACTTTTCTTCCTTCGCAAATCCTGGTGCCCCTGCCAGACCCAGACTGCTCAGTGCTATCCTAGTAGACTTGTCTGGGCAAACAAATAAACACACTGCTCTCTTAGAGAGGATTTCTGACAAATTCAATTCTTTCCATCTCCTTAATTGGAGACAACTTGGTTGACTGCAGAAAAAAATCGCTTTATTGAGAATTAGCCAAATTACCATTTCCCATTGAGAAGGGACCAAAGAGGAAAAAAGAGAAAGATTAATTTTTCAAATATTTGCGATGCAGAATTCTCAAACCAACAGATCAAAGGTCAAAAAGTAAGGAGGGGAGGGAAAACAGGCCGATTTAGCATGCAAAACCCATTGAAGTGATTTTAATGGAATTCTTCTTTAACAGGTGCGCAAATCCGCAGGGTTACTTGCTCAATGCAGGTTGGATTCAACAAGACTGTGGAGGGACCAGAGGTTCGGCATCTCACCAGCTTCCAGGTTCTGCTGGTCCAGATTAGTAAAGTTGAAAGATTCTAGGCTTTCAAAACTTGGCTGCTGCTGAAACTGTGGGGAATTTAAAAACTATTGCTCCCAAAACTCTCATGTAATTGAAAATGGCTGTGTGTTGAAACTGTAAAAAAAAAAAAAAAAAAAAAAAAAAAAAAAAATTGCAGGTGACTGGAATATGCAGCTGGCATTCGGAACACGGGTCTATAATGGTGTCCAAGGACACTTGTTTCCATCTGATCGTTTCAGACAGTTGAGCCTGCTGAGAAGTGGACAGGAGGGAGCAAAGCACAGCCCTTCCTAACTGGGACCTTGCTGCCGTACTGCAACTTGTTCTCCAGCATTTGGGGCAGCTGCAGAAACCCAGCTCTCCAAGTGCTGTGATGGAGGTGAGTGGCTGTATTCTCTGTTGCCGGCTCGGAGGATGTGCTGGCCCACGAAACGGCAAATTAAACTCAAACAAAAAGGACAATAGGACAAAGTATCAAAGGAATAAAACAAAATGATAGAAGTTAAGACAAAAAGCAAATAGTAGAGCAAACTAGATACCAGCAGCATATTGCTATATGTAAAAATTAAGCTGTAATACATTCTTAGGTTGAATTTATGAAATTACTCAGTATTTTGTATTGCATAACCCAAAAATTGGCAATTTGATGTATATAAAAAATAATAAGCAAGACTAAATGATAAAGCAAACTCAAAAGTCAAGAATCATGGGCAGGCATTTGGCGTAGTGCTGAAGGATGAGTTTCCCTGCATCCATATTGGAATGCCTGGGTGTGAGTTCACACTCACTTCCCACTTTCAGCTCCCTCTCAATGTACTCCCTGGGAGGCAGTGGGGGATGGCTTAAACTGTTGAGTTCCTGCCACCCACATGGGGGATGTGAATTGAGTTCTTGGCTCCTGGCATCAGCCTGGCCAACCTCAGCTTCTTGTAGCTCTTGAAGGACTTATCCAGAAAATTAAACTCTCACCTTGATCATCATCTCTCCCCCAACTCGTCAAAAAGTTGTGAATCTGGGCCTGGTGCGGTAGGCTAGCAGCTAAAATCCTCACCTTGCATGCACCAGGATCCCATATGGATGCCGGTTCTAATGCCGGCAGCTCCACTTCCCATCCAGCTCCTTGCTTGTGGCCTGGGAAAGCAGTCAAGGACGGCCTGAAGCCTTGGGACCCTGCACCTGTGTGGGAGACTTGAAAGAGGCTCCAGGCTGCTGGTTTCGGATAGTCTCAGCTCTGGCCATTGTGGATACTTGGGGTATGAATCAGCAGACAGAAAATCTTCCTCTCTGTCTCTCCTGTCTGTATATCTGCCTTTCCAGTAAAAATAAATGAAAAATCTTATATAAAAGGTTGTGAATCTGCCTCAGAGAAGTCCTTTGAGCAGCCTTTTGTGCTTGGGCAGGAATGAAGCCCACGGCTGGGTGTGCTCTTGTTCAGGCTTCTGAGGTTGGTCTTCTGAGACTAGGGACAGAACCCTGGTGGCCCTGGACTGCCGTGACCTTCCCCTGCATGCAGGCAAAGAGCCTCTCCAGGTGGCTGTTCCCCAAAATGTGGTAAGCTGTTTAGTTTAATTCTCTGCTCAATAGCCTACGGATTGTCAAGATTCCTGTTAGAGAATTCCTCTTAGCAGAGGGTGGTGGTGGTGGTGCTGGACTGGCCCCATTTGCAGATTAAATTCCATTTATTAAGCATTTATGAAGTCCTTCCTGGGGGTCGGGCCCTGGTGTGGGAAACAAGAGAGGACTGCATTTCCGGCCTGGTGGGGTTAGGGACCAAGAATGAAGCGAGGGAGCATTGCAGAGCCCAGAGCTGAGGGTTAGCATGCAGAGCTACTGCAGGTCTGGGGGCCCAACCCCATGGAAGGGAAGAAAGCAGGATCAGGCACCGGGAGAAGACGTGGAGGTCTCGGCTGATCCCATGGGAACTCTGCTTCACGGCTGGCTCGTCAGATCCTTGGACTGGCAGTGGCCACGCCCTCGAGCCAAGGCATTGATACCCACGAACCAAAATACATTACCAGCGCAGTGATAAAACTGCAGGTAAAACACTTTGTGATATCGTATTCTTCAAGAAGTTCATGGAAAATGCAATTGTGAGCTCTACACACCCCAATAAACTTCATTTTTAATTCCATTTTCTATGGGCCTTTTGAAATATCCTCATATGTTTCTTGAAAACCACACAGAAGCCTCAGGTCTAAGGGCAGGTTAAAGAACTGTTGCATTTTCAGAGCAGCTCTGAGCACAAATGGTATAAAAACTGCCCCCAAGTGTCACGTAGCGTGCAAGGCGGCATGTGATTCCTCCAGGGACAAAGCTATGTTTTGGAACTTACTTTCGTAATTGAAAGAAGTGCTCGGGGCCCGGCGGCGTGGCCTAGCGGCTAAAGTCCTCGCCTTGAAAGCCCCGGGATCCCATATGGGCGCCGGTTCTGATCCCGGCAGCTCCACTTCCCATCCAGCTCCCTGCTTGTGGCCTGGGAAAGCAGTCGAGTTCAGCCCGATGCATTGGGACACTGCACCCGTGTGGGAGATCCGGAAGAGGTTCCTGGTTCCCGGCTTCGGATCTGCGCAGCACCGGCCCATTGCGGCTCACTTGGGGAGTGAATCATCGGATGCAAGATCTTCCTCTCTGTCTCTCCTCCTCTCCGTATATCTGACTTTGTAATAAAAATAAATCTTTCAAAAAAAAAAAAAAAGAAGTGCTCATGTTAGCCAACTTTAATTGCCTAAATACTAGTTTAGTTAAATGTTAATTAACTTTGTCTCATCCAGATTTAGGAGTCTACTCAATTCTATGCACATTCATTCTCAGAACTGCGGATTAAAGACCCCTAGAATGAGTTCATTTAGGACTCAGTGGCCAACAAGGCTGAGAGATGAGGAACTCATGCTGTGGATAGGGGTTGGTGAAAGTCTCTGATTCCCCACCCCTTTACATTTCTCAGTAGAGGTGTCTTTCCTTTTGGCATTAAGGGCACTTATAATAAAAGATTCATTTGTTTGAAAAATGGCTGTGGGAGGGGCTGGGGTAGGGAGGAGTAGAGGAGAGATTAGTTGCTGACTTTTTCCCCAAATGTTCCCAACAGCTAGGGCTGGTCCAGGCTGAAGCCAGCAAACTGGAACTTCATCTGAGTCCGAGCACTTGAGCCATCCAGCCTTTGCTGCTTTTCCAGGTGCATTAGCAGGAAGCTTGATTGGAAGTGGAGCATCAGGACTCCAGCCAAGTCCTTTGATATGGGGTGCTGACTTTGCCAGTGGTGGCTTAACCCACTGCAACCACAATGCTGGTCGCTCAAGGCTTTTCATCTGACAAGTTTGTTTCTTTGCCTGACCTGGAGACACGTTCCTTCTGTTGCGATGGTCTCCTACGGCAAGGATGGAGTTAGGGGTGAGAGCAATTTGTCACCATGCTGGGGGAGGGTGTGAACTGCAGGCATGAAACTCTTGATCTACCCAGCTAGCCGGGGTCTTTTGGAGACAGGAACGCCTTTCCCATACTTAGGGCTATGCAGGTGCGTTTCAGAGGCTGCAGGTCCCACTTCCCTTCCATGTGACCATGTGCAGTGTTGAAGAGAGTTGTGTTGATAGCGGAAGATGATATGGTTTCCTATTTCATATTTTTCAAGTCTAGAGCGATGAATCATGAGTCTCAACTCTACCCTTCCCTGTTCACACGTTTATTCTTTTACCATGTCTTCATGGTGGGCAGAATGTACTAGATTGTTATTAGTGAGCAAAATGTCTCTTCCATATGGATTAAAACATGAAAGAAATTTTTAAAATTAAACTAAAAATTAAGAATTATTAGAAATGGCAACATTTTATGTTGAATTTAAAAATGGAGTGCTTGTATAGGTGCTTCATCATTTGTCACTGTGCTGGCCTGTTTCTGTCTTGGAACCTTGACTTCCTTCTGGGCCAAACTTCCTGTGTTTTTTCCAGTGGGTACCCAGGGTCTTGAGGAAAAGCCCCGGGTGCTGACACGAGATTTTCCCATTTGGCACAGAAGAGGCCTCCTTTTAAACAATAATAAAAAATAGCCTCTGTTTATATCTTTGTCCGTTTTTCCCCCTCCTTTGTCTCCTCTGCTGACAGTCAATTAAACAAAGCGCATGCTTTCGGTGCCTATTTCGTGCCCACCTTCAGATTTAATCAGCTCTCTGAACCTGCCTCATAAGTGCCTGCTAATGCCAGGTTCATACACTGAGATCTGCTCAAACCCACCAGCCCCAAGAGTGGATTTGTTTAAAGTGGAACTGTAATTGAATTTCTAAACAACTCCCAAGCTTTCAAGGTACCAAAATAAGCATTATGCAAGCAGAAACTCACCCTGGAGTCTTTGGCTAACTTACATGCACTTTTAGAATGTAGTGGTTGAGGATTTTTTTTTAAGTGAGCTGAAATCCTTGATGTTCTTTAAAAATTAATCACATATCATTTCTCCAGTGTATGGCAGCCCTCGCTGAATGTACACATTTAAACCAGGTGAGTGGGCAGGAAGTCAATCACTGGAACACTCTGTTCCTGACGATACAGGAAGTTGGCCTGAAGGATCTTCTGACCCCTGAGCTTTCTCACTGCTCACACAGCAGCGTTCAAACCCTGCAGCCTGGGATTCAACACATGCTAATGATCTCGCTCCAGCTAATTTTTCCAGCCTTATCTCTAACCAGTGAGCCCCTTCCTGCTTCTGAGCATCAATCCTGTCTTAGACTCCATCTCTTGCAAATATGTCTGACATTTTTTTTTTACCTCCCTTCCCCACAGAAGACTCTGCTTCTAAATTCATCTATTCAAATCCTACACAAAGCAGTAGCTTTTTCTAGTCTAGACCCTCCTCCCGCACCGGCCTCTGTGCTCCATATCACTTGGGGACATTTTGTTGGTATCACAATAAATGCCATCTCTCAAGGCTGGTAGGCAAGTTTTATGTATTTTTCTTCTTCCTTTGTTTCCCCAAGTCTTTATTGAACACCTACTGAATTCCTGGTACTGCACTAGGGACTCTAAGAATTACAAATTGAACAGCAGTTTGGGCTTAGGGATCCCATAGAAGGTTAGAAACACAATGAACTATGTATAAAGTGATGGTATCTTATGGACTGGCTTAGAAAGAGTTGAAGAGGGCACTCGTTTTAGCTTGGGAGAAGCTCCTCCTCCGCCGAGGCTGACCATGACTTTGGACATCCACGGGCAAGGGAAATGATATGTAAAGCAGAGGGGAATGGCAGCGGCAAAGGCAGGGAGATGAAGTTCAGGGAAACTCAGAAGAAATAGTGGATGGTTTTGAATATAAAGTGAAGGGAACTATCAGGATCAGAGAAATCAGGGAAAAATCCAAGGGCTGTCTGTTTCCAGATTAAAGAAACTGACTTTCTGTGGTGGTCACGAGGGCCATTGGGAGTCGTTGCTGTGGTCTAGATGTTTATCTCCTCTCCAAATTCAAAAGTTGAAATCCTAACCACAACGATGATGGTGTTAGAAGGTGGGACTCTTGAGAGGAACTTGAGGGCATTGTTGGAGCCCCCTGTTAAAGCCAGTACCCTTGTTAAAGAGGCTTCAGAGAGCAAGCAAGCATGCCTCTTGCTCCAGATGAGGACATGAGAAGGCGTTGTTGACAAACAAGGAAAGGGCCCTCACTAGATGTGGAATCTGCTGGTGTCTTGGTCACCGACTTCTCAGCCCCGCCAGTGCTAGAAAGAACTTGCTATGGTATATAAGCCAGGCAGCTCCTGGGATTTTGTGATAACAACCTAACTGGAGTAAGTCAGCTGCTGAGTTTTGCTGTAATGTGGAGTTCTTCCTGTTATTCCAACAAGGATGCAGGTCTAGTGGAGGGGCTGGAGAGCATCATTAATTCAGAAGCAAAGCTGAGAGCTTGAGCTGGGGCACAGCAGCAGCAGCCCCAGAGGGGGCATAAGCAGGGTCGCTGGGACTCATAGCAACCATAGATGATGCTGTGAGCCTCTCAGTCTATAAGATGACAACCATGCGGAGCTGTTGCCAGTGAGGGGTGCTGAGAGCAGGGCCAGATTGGGACTAAGACGAAATCCAGATTGGGGGACCCTCTAGGCTGTGGGAAATGTGAACTGGGATTCAAAGAAGTGGTCAGGGCTGAACATACTTAATGTTTGAAGGAAATGGATGTGTTTTCAAACTTGGAGCAGCACTGTATGTACTAAATTTTATCATTGGAATATTTATGCATTTAACTGTTGGTATATCTTAATATGAACAGTGTAAAATATTCACACTGAAGTAAAGTACATTTACTGTAAATTTTGTCCAATTTATGGGATGAGCATCTGATGCTCCTATATTGGAGTGTTTGGGGTCCAGTCCTGCTCTGATCCCGATCCCAGCTTTGTACACCCTGGAAAGCAGCAGTGATGGCTCAAGTGGAAGAGTTTCTGGTGCCCCACGAGAAGCCCAGCTGTGGTGCTGTGTGAGTCTGCAGAATGAGCAGGTGCAAAGTATCTCTCTCTCTCTCTCCCTCTCTCTTTTTGCTGAAGAAAGAAAGGAAGAAGGAAAGAAAGAAAAAGAGAGAGAAAGAGAGAAAGAAAGAGGCAGAATTATCCTTGGATACATCCACTTGACCATGATGTAAGAAGTCTGTGCCAGAGCTTGTGATTGCTTCTGTATAAATAAAGGGGACAGCTTTCTTGCATTGTCCATTATGATCCTGAAATTGTAGTGGTCCATTTCTTTTCTACGCCTACTCCATGCTCCCGTCTCGAGTTTCTTTCCGGCAAGCAAGCAAGCAAGAATAAAGAGCACAGTTCAGTAATTTTTAGTGTGTCTACAAGATTAGACAAAGTTTAACACAATGTAAATTTAGAGCATATTAAACATTTCCCAGTGAAACTCCATGTGCATAACCAGTTGCTTCTCATTGCCCCATGTTTACCCCCATGTCCAAGGCATAAATCTGTTTTCTGGTTCTCTGTATGTTTGCCAACCCTGAACATTCAGAGAGAATCATATGTCTGGTTATTTTTATGAGGGTCTCTTACACCTAGTATGTTTTTGAGGTCACGCACATCATGTGATGTACTCTATTTAACTTCATTTATTGTTAAATTGCATTATATTCATCATATTCTATTCCATTGCATCGATACGCCATCTTTATTTACACATTAACTCACTTGGGTTGTTTCTGCTTTTTGGGTAATACCAACAATGGTGCTGTGAACGAGCAGCCCGGGTTTTGTTGTAGATGAATGTTTCCATTTCTAGCAGGTATGTATTGGAGTGGAACTGCTATGGAGATGACCATTCTGTTGAGCACTTTGTAGGAAACTGTCAAACTGTTCCCAAGGTACCTGAATCCTCGTACATTCCTACTAACAATGCATTTTTTCTGCATCTTTCCAACATCTGTTATTATGTCCTCATGACTATAGCTAGACTCATGGATGCTAAGTGGCATTTAGTGACTGATCCTGTTGGGCATTCTTTATGTGCTTACTGGCCATTTATATGTCATCTTTGAAGAAATGTTCATATTCTGTGTCCATCATTTAATGGATTTATTTACCTTTTTATTATTGAATTTTCTTTATATATTCTTTATATCTTTTGGATTTAAGTTCCTCATTAGATATATGACTTGCTAACATTTTCTCCCATTCTGTGGGTTGTCATTCACTTCTGTTGGTGGTAGTATTCATGTAAAGCTTCAACGTTGAAGGATTGTTTTGCTGGATCTAAGATTGTTGGTTGACAATTTTTTACTTGTACTTCAAATGTCATTACTGCTTTCTGATGCCCATTATTTCTATTGAGAAACCAATTATTAGCTTATTGGAATTCCTTGTATTTGACGGGTTGACCTTTTATCAGTGTGTTTACATTGCTTTTCAATGTTTTGACTACACATATCGGGGACTCTTTATGTCTGTCCCTTGTGGCATTCATTAAGCTCTCTAGATGTGCAGATTCATGTATTTCACCAAAGTTTGAAAGTATTTATTTGTTATTTCTTTCAAATGTTTTTCCTGAGAGAGGTATGGTGACATATCAGGCTAATCCTTCACCTGCAGGTGCCAGAATCCCATATAGGTGCTAGTTCATGTCCTGGCTGTTCCACTTCTTATCTGGTTCCTTGCTTATGGCTGGGAAGGCAACAGAGGATGGCTCAAGTGCTTGGGCCCCTGCATTCATGTGGGAGACCCAGAAGAAGTTCCTGGGTCCTGGCTTCGTATCGGCTCAGCTCCAGTTGTTGTGGCCATTAGTGGTGTGAACCAGCACATGGAAGGTCTCTCCTTCTCTGCCTGTAAAATCTGCCTTTCAAATAAAAGTAAACACATCTTAAAAGAAGTGTTTTTCCTGATCATTGTCTTTCTTCTCCCTCGGATACCCTGTTCACACACGTTTAGGTCCACGTCGTGGTGCTCCATGTCTCTTTGAAGCTGTGTTCATTGTTCCTCACTCTTCGCCCTCTCGGTTCCCCAGGCTGCGTGGTATTTATTGATCCACCTGCAAGGTCACTGAGTCTTAATTTTGCCAATTCATTACTATTGAGCTCTTCTAGTGAAATTTTCATATACTTTCTACTTCTATAAAAATACTTTCTGGTTGTCGCAACGAAAGTGTTGGGTATATCTAGACAATGGGATGATGGACTGTTTGACATTTTCTGTACCAGTATTGTCAGGGCACACTTAAATAGCAGACTGATGAAATTGTAACTCCTTATGAAGAGTGTGACATTATGGGAAAAATCGATTGGGGGATGGAAAGTGAGGGAAGGGGAATCCCAGATTATATAGAATTGTATGATTAATAAAAAAATGTGTATTTCTATATTAATGCTTGCTCTCTGATGAGACATTTTAAATCACAACTCCCTTTAGCTTTTTAGATACACTTTTCTTTAGTTGTTTGAATATCTGCAATAATTAGCTGAAGTCTTTGTCTTATGTGGCCATCATCTGATCCCTTCGAAAGGTGATTTCTACTTTAGGTAGGCCACCCGTCCATGCTTCTTTGCATGGCCTGTTTTTATTTTTGATTTGTCTGTTTTTGCTGAGAAATGCTTATTTTAGAATATGTACTGTGGCAACTTTGGGCACTGCCCTCTATGCCCCAGAGTTGATGTTATTACAGCTTGTTGATTTTCTTTTTTCTTGGTGACTTGGGTGGATCAACTTTGCAAAGCCCACACCCCTTGCGAGATTCAAACTCTGATACCTCTGCTCATATTTTAATCTTTTTTTTTTTAAGATTTTTTATTATTATTGGAAAGCCGGATATACAGAAAGGAGGAGAGACAGAGGGGAAGATATTCCATCTGATGTTTCACTCCCCAAGTGAGCCGCAATGGGGCCGGTGCTGCGCCGATCCGAAGCCGGGAACCAGGAACCTCTTCCAGGTCTCCCACACGGGTGCAGGGTCCCAAAGCTTTGGGCCATCCTCTCCTGCTTTCCCAGGCCACAAGCAGAGAGCTGGATGGGAAGTGGAGCTGCCGGGATTAGAACCGGCGCCCATATGGGATCCTGGGGCTTTCAAGGCGAGGACTTTAGCCGCTAGGCCACGCCTCCGGGCCCCGTATTTTAATCTTTTTAACATAGGAATCATTCTTTTTAAAGTTATATCCCATTTTTAAGTTTTTGTTTTATTTGATGATATTATTCCATAAGTTTTGGGATTTCTCTTTCCCCTTCATCAAGTCCACCTCTCCCACTTATTTTCCCTATATTATTGCTATGATACATTTCTTCAAGAATAGTCATAAGTTCATCATTGCAGGCAAGGACAATGGCAGAGAGTCCAGCATCCTGTTGCCAAGATTTTTAACAATTTCATTGGGAGTCCATCTTTGATCTGGAAGTAGAGATGCGTACTGCATTGTATCCTCACATCTGGATATGATAGTCTATTAGACAGTCTCACTGTACATCTCCTTAAATGAAAAGCTGCAATACAAAATCAACAACAGGAAGAAAAAAGAAATTAACAATGCCATGGAGTTAAACAACATGCTACTGAATGACTAAAATGTCGCTAAAGAAATGAAAAAGAAAATCAAGAATCTTTTTGAAGAAAATCGTGTTACTGTATGACCTATGGGTCAGTGAAGAATTTAATATGAAAAAAAACTATTTTGAAGAAACAAAAATTAAAAACAGAAACATCTGGGCCTGGTGTGCTAGCCTAGCACCTAAAGTCCTCACCTTGTACGTACCAGGATCCTGTAAGGGCGCTGGTTTGTGTCCCCGCAGCCCCACTTCCCATCCAGCACCCTGCTTGTGGCCTGGGAAAGCAGTTGAGAATGACCCAAAGCCTTGGGACCCTGCACCAGTGTGGGAGACCCAGAGGAGGCTCCGGGCTCCTGGCTTAGGATTGGCTGAGCTCCGGTTGTTGTGGCCACTTGGGGAGTGAATCAGCAGACAGAAAATCTTGCTCTCTGTCTCTCCTCCTGTCTGTATATCTGATTGCTCAAGAAAAAATAAATAAATATTTTTAAAATCAAAATCCATGAGATATAGTTTCTGCTGATCTTTGTTGGTGATATGTGCCTCCTGAAGGCAACAGATAGATCAGTTTGTGTATATTATTCTGGGCTGACAATTTTTTTTCTTTTAGAATTTGGAATATGTCACTTCATTCTCTTCTGGCCTGTAGAGTTTTGTTTATTATTTCATTGAATACATTTTATACTCAGCTTCTCTTTCTGAGCCTTCTGGAACTCCCATAACTCTTACATTTGGCCTTTTAATAGTGTCTCTTAATTCTTGAATACTTTTTTTTTTTTAGCTCAACTTAATTCCATTTCCAGCTTTTTAGTTGTTTCCCTGTTGTGACAAGAAATACATTCCAATTCTGAGGTTCTTTCTCCTGCCTCATTCATTCTAATATTGAGATTTTCCACTGATTTTTTAATTTGCTCTAGCGCGTCCTTCATTTCCAATAATGTTGCATGATTTTATTTCAGTGTTGCTATTTCCTGTGTGACAAATTCTTTAAATTCTTTGAACTCCTGTATGCACTTCTCATTGTTGATAAGAAGCTTTATAATGAGTTTTCTGAATTCCGTATCCCCATTTCCTTGTTGCATTCCTCAATTAACTCTGAGGTCGGCAAAAGTTTTTGTTGCTTTGCAGGGAGTCTTCAGTAATATTCACTGTGCCTCTGTCTCTTTTGATTGTTGTATGTCTGGTTAGCAGATTCTTCTCTTTAGGGCAGGTTTCTAAGCTGTGCCACCCACAGGTCTACAGTTTGATCTTACTTACGGCAGTTGGCACAAGGCTCTTTGTTTGCAGCCATGTGTGCCACTCCCTCCAGCGAGTTCCAGGTCTGGGCTCCTGTGTTAGTCGACTTCTACCACAGTCTCTGTAGCCCCAGCTCCTGGCTCACCTCTCTCCACCTCCTGTGATACTGTGCTGTGGCTATACCATTGTCTATACAATCTTTCTCCCGTGTCTGATTAGAGCAGTTCCCAGGTTCAGGGAGACACCAGATGTTCTAAATAACTAGACTTTTGGCAGTTCTGATCTTTGTGGAACTTGCTGGCCATTAGGTCTGAGGGCCACCCTGACCTGTTTTGATCTTTTGGATGCCAAAGTCAGTATTATTTTCCCTGTGGGACCAGTGCTATGCACTGAGCTGGCAGTGACTTCAAAGCTTAGCGCATGTGCAGCTCACTGTGGTCCACTAGTCTTACAGCCTTTGCCCCACTGTACAAAATGGTGTTTATGTGCCACTAGTGGAGTTCTGGACCTGCTGGCCGTGAGGTCTGAGGGCTGCCTGGAACCATTTTGGATGCCACATCAGTACAATGCACTGAGACAAAAATTAGTTCTCTCCCAGTTTAGCGCATGTGCAGTCTTTGTAATGGGGTGCAGTCATCTATGGCTCACACCCGCTTGTCAGGTTAATTGACAGTGGACAGGTCGCAGTAAAGGAGTTTCCACACCCTGCCCTTTCTACCTCCTCTTGCGCCATTCAAGTTAATTGGGTGCAAAAAGTACACCCTGCCCTTCCTGCCTTCCACACCAGTCACAACAACTGATAGCGCAGAAATTACTCCATAGGCTCCATGCACCTGGCCCCTTCTGCCTCCTGTTGTGCTACCTTAGGTTAGTTAACTACAGGCAAACTTTGGGCTCTGGTAACTCCCTTCCTGCCTGAAACTTTGTCCTGCATGGCTCTCAATCTGATTGGAGGATGAGAGCTTAAAAACCTCCTGACGTTGGCAGTTTGGTGCAGTGGCTCCTGGAGTGTAGCAGGAGCTGCTGTCACCAAGCTTGGGAAATAAAGACTCGTAACATCCTATACTTGGGTGCAGTGTGATCCCTCTTGTACCCTGCAACAGTCCTGTCCCACAGCCTTTGCCTCCTTATATAAAATAGCACCTGCTGCAGTTCTGGTGAGGCTCTGGACTATGAAATCCACCTGATTCCCACACTACTGTTTGGGATTTGCTGCTCTTTCTCTGCTCCTGGTAAAATCCAACAAACCAGCAGGGTGTGTTCTTTGCCTGAGTTCACCTGCTGAGCTCCTGGTTAACTCCCCTTCTCACCTGGCTGCTGGTAGAGCTCAGATCACCACTCGCTGACTGCCACTGGGGCATCTGGTCACCGCAACACCACACCATGATCTCTGCTGGTTTCCCATGTCCATCAGTCTCCAGGAGACTCTCTGCTGTTGGCCCATCCTCTCCTATTGCCTAAAATGTGCCCTCTCTGCTTCACCCTGTCTGTTGATTTTCCATCTGTTTAAGTGTGTCCTTGCCCTATTCTGCATCTTGATTCTGTAGAGCTATTGATCTTATAATTTTCATGAAGGTTGCCTTATATCAGAGAGAACATCTGATATTTCTCCTTTTGGAATTGACTTATTTCACTGAGCATGATGATCTCTAATGGGGACCATTTGGTCGCAAATGGTAGAATTTCATTATTTTTAATGGCTTGGTAGTATTCCGTGGAGTAGGTATACCACAATTTCTTTATCCACTCCTCTTTTGACGGGTGTTTGGGTTGTTTTCATGTCTTCACTGGTGTAGATTGTGTGCAAATATAGGATTGCAGATCCTTTTCTAATATGCAGATCTCATTTCCTTTGGATCTATTCCCAGTAGCGAGATAGCTGGGTCTATGGCAGGTTTATTTTCAGTTCTCATAGCACGCTCCATAGTGACTTCCACAGCGGTTGTGCTGGCCTACTCTCCCAGCCTAGGGATCATTCTTACAAGTGCTGTGTGAATGCCAGCTCAGCTGTTGCATTCTTACCCCTGTCCTTTCTTGTGGCAGTATTTGTGTAGCTTGGAGACTACTATCGCGGTCCAGGAAGTTTATGTTTTGCCTCATATTCAGCTCGAGACTCTCCTGGAAATTTCTTCTCTGATCATTTCTGAAAGGGCGGAGCCTGGGGCTTGTCTAGACTTCCAGGGAAGCGGTTGACTTTATTTTTAAACCTGGATTCCTAGAAGTTCCCCCTGGCTCATAGTAGCTTATTGCTTAGCCAGTGTTTCACCACGAGTTGTGCCTGTGAGGCCTGTATCCTCAGAAGTGACTGTGTGTGTGGCTTGGGAAGTACTTGCACTCTGGCCTAGCTCCAGGTCTGCCCATTCCTGAGTGCGTGCCGACTAACAACATGTGCACAGTCTTCTTGACCTCCAGGCCCAACGGAGATCCCGCGAGGGTTCCTCTTGGCTGTCTTCGACACTGTTCCTCTTAGCTAAATCCCTGCTTGATCTGCTATTGCACTGATACTGTTGCTATGAGCATCATGGAATGACCAGCATCTTCTCAATTACCCTTCATCATGATCTCCTGCTTGTCAACACCCTTAGGCATGGAATTTTCTACATTCTATTCCAAATCCAGCCAGCCCTGGAGGCAGTAATGTGAATCCCTTCATCCTATGACCTACCCCTTCCTCTGACCACTGCACAGGACTGGGGTGGGAATAATGAGCCATTTCCTCCCGCAGTGGCCCTCTTGCTCTACAAGCAAACATAGGGAGGGATGATGATCATTTATCCTCTTGGCTTTTCCTGTACTGGCATGGAAACTCCACTTGACAGGTGAGCTGGGACTGAGATGATAGGGGCCCGCCATTGGCTCACCCTGCCACATCTGTCTCCTGATGTGCGTGTAGGGTCTGGGAGTAGGGCAGTAGGGACCTCAGCCCTTTTATCCGCACCCTGCAGGGCAGATATTCTGCCACAAGGGTCGACAGGGCATGAGAAACACTGGAGCTGTCCCCCAGCAAGAGTGAAGCCACAGCCCTGAACTGGGACCTGGGGGCAGAAGCAGACTTCATGCTCATGGCTCCAAGGCCATAGACTCATATTTACTAAGATTGAATAGATTTTTCATGAATGAATGATTCTCCATCTACTCTGCACTTTCAGAACAATTCTAGAGACTGTAAAGTCATGTTTTTAGAATCATTTTTGGCACTTAATCCATTGTTCTGGTGTGGAAAGACTTGGCCAAGCTCCTCGCTCATCCGCGGCTGACTTCCGCAGTATCAAGCGTGCTGACATCATCATTTAATCTCAATGTGAGGATGAGCATGAACACTCAGTCCTGATTCCTCACGCCAAACTTTTAAGAAATCCTGTCAGTGCTATCTGGGCTTCGAGGCCTTGTCTTCTCTGCCACAGTCACTGCCAGTTCTTCTCACCTGCAAGAGCGTTGCCCTAGGGGTGCTTGTTTCTTTTCTTGCTCTCCTGCTTTCTGTTCCAAACCAGCTAAAGCCATTTCACGAGAAGCACCGCCTTGCATCTGACCCTGCATCCCCACCTCTCTGGTTGCTCTTCGCAACTGCCCCTCGTTAGACAGGACAAGCCCGGCTGTCCCCCGGGGCCTTGAAAATGTCTGGATCATCTGCATGCCATTCGTTTCTCAAATTATCCATACCACCAAGTCCTGTCTTTAAGTCATTGGTCAGTGTGACCTCTCTGAAGAGACCTACCCAGAGTCCCTTTATTTGATTCATCTATTTTTAAGATTTATTAATTTGAAAGGCAGAGCTACACAAAGAGAGAAGGAAATAGCTTCTGGTTGTTGGTTCACTTTCCAAATGGCTGCAAGACCAGGGCTGTGCTAGGCCAAAGCCAGGATTTTCTTGCGGATCTCCCATGTGAACCCAAGGACTTCGTCATCCTCCACTGCTTTCCCAGGTGCATTGTCAGGGAGCTGGATTGGGAATGGAGCAGTTTGGACTCGAGTTGGTGCGCGTAAGGGTTGCTGGCTGCGGGAGGTAGCTTATCCCATTATGTTACAATGCCAGACCCCAGATGCTATTTAAAAATGTAACGCATCCTCTTCCTCCCATGCTCCTGGTCCCACTTCCCTACTCTAACCTTAATCCCCGCATGATGCTCATCATGATAAAACAGTAATACAGCTTGTTTGTTATGATAAATATTTCTTAGTTTCTGCCTTCTTGAATATGAGCTGCACGAGGGCAGGAATGTTCATCTTCGTTGTTCACTGTCGTATCTTCAGCACTTAGGTTCATGGAATCATCTATAGATGAATGAATAAGTCATCCACTCATAACCTCAGATTATATAAGCATCATGGCTAAATATTATTTCAGAAAGAAATACTAGAAGGGATGAATTTGTGGTCTCGATCCCAGAATACATTTGCAGCTTAATGTACTCTTCTGACACATTTAAGGCCTTGGTGGGGAGAAAGAGGAAGCAGTTCCTTGGCATTTCTCAGGAAAATACTCCAGGCAAGGGAAAAAAGGGAGGGAGTAGTCATGGTCTCAGGAAGGACTGACTTCCTGTCGCACGGGACACCCCTGACCGCAGCCTGAGCAATCAAGTCCACCATGGCGGAAGAAGCCAAAGCCGGTGTGCCCGAGGAAGGGATGACTGCCATTCGTGCTCCCCCACCACCCTGGGATGTCTTCCCTGTCTGAGATGCCGGCCACCTTCCCTCAGCCACTGCATTGACTCCGTCCCAGGGGAAGAGAAATGATGGAACTGGTTGTCAAATTAGGGACTAATGAACTAAACCCACTCAGCTCAGTCTGTCCACTCTTCCCTGAAGGAGAGTGCTTCCCTGCAGGTACCAGCTCTCCTCTTCCCCATCAGGCAGTGAGCCTAACTGCCAGCTCATGACCCAGGCATCCTAGAAGGGTAAACCTGCCCCTGGCTCCTGTTTCAGCACACAGATCCAGTTCATGACACACCATGTCCTTTAGTAAATTAGCCTGTAGAGTAACCGGGGGAGAAATTTTGGCGTTCAAATGATACTCTTTTTTCAAAATTAGATTTGTTTTATTTATTTATTTGAAAGGCAGATTTACAGAAAAAAGGAGAAACACAGAGAAAAATCTTCTATCTCCTCGTTCACTCTCCAAATGGCCACAACAGCTGAAGCTCAGCTGATCCGAAGCCAGGAGCCCGGAGCTTTTCCAGGTCTGCCATGTGGGTGCAGGGTCCCAAGGCTTTGGAGCATCCTCCATTGCTTTCCCAGGCCATAAGCATGGAGCTGAATGGAAAGTGGAAGAGTCAGGACACCAACAGGCTTCCATATGAGATCTTGGCACTTGTGAGGGGAGGATTAGCCAACTGAGCCATCTACCGTTTTTCTTAATTCTAGAGCTATTAAGAAAGCATTTGTTTCACTTTTGCAACCTCTGCATTGGAAGGGAGGGAGGGAAAGGGTTTGGAACATCATTTGAGTCAGCTGTGCCTATCCCGGAAGCCTCCCAAAGCTACAGCATCACCAAGGAGCCTGGCGGGAATGAGAACACCGGGCCAGCCTGCTCCGCACTGCTGGAATCGGGGACAGCATTCGAACAGGTTCCCAGGTGATTCGTGTGCACAGCAACATTTCAGCAGCACTGCCTATATCAACGTCCCCAGAGTAGAGTCCTTGGGCCAAATCCAGCCTGTGTCTATAAATAAAGCTTTATTGGAACCTAGACACATCTATACATTTGCATCCCTTTGATGGTGAATCAAGTCGTGATGTCAGAGATCTGTATTTCAGGCCTTTAAAGCCCTCTGCCAGCAAGCTCTGCTGTGTCCTGCTGTGGACCAAGCTGAGTGCATGGCTTGGTGGACAGTGCAAGGGATGCTCAACCAAGGAAAGGTGAAGATGACCTTCTCCAGGATAAGAAAACCAGGGGAACGGTAAAGTGGGAAGAATCCGTCAGGGGCTGAGAATCCAGGCGACTGCTGAGCAGAAAAGAGAAAGTGGACAGACTTCTGGCTGGCGGCCTTGACCTTTGCATTCCTCACGGTGCTGCCTCACAGGGCCCGTCTGTGTTTGCTGAATTGGAAAAGGAGCCCCCAGTCCTTGAGCCGAGGCTTTCCACAAGCATGTCACTTGCAAACTTCAGGACTGGGTCTTCCCACAAGGCCTGTGGGACAGAGCGGCTTAAAGAGTCTCATCCTCATTGCACGCCTGGGAAACTGTGGCCAAAAGAAAGTCAGATCCTGCTAAGGTCACCCAGCCAAGAGACCATCCCCAGCTGCGGCTGCACCAGGGTCCCTTCCCCTCTCCAAGGCTGCATGAGAACCACGCAGCCTGGGCCTTCTGCCCAGGAGAGCGGCTGTTGGCTTATGTTGGCTATGAAGGGATTCTGGCCATCTCTGTCAACAGTTCCAGTCAACACTCCAGGCTGTTAGAGGAGGCCGCTGATTTGCTAATACCTTTGTCCAAAAGCGAAGGCTGCATTTCTGCACCAGCCTGAGTTCCTGCTGGAATACAAGGTGCGGTGGGAGCCTGGAGGAGGGGGTGTGGGGATTTCTGCCAAAGGCCCGGGTCTCAGGGGGGCCGGAGTTGGCAGAGGAGCAGTTGTCAGAGGCAGGCCTGGGGGCCCTTCTCTTTTTCTGAGGCTCCCCTGCCCTTGGGGTGTTCCTACACATCCTCTGTTGCCCCAGCTGCCTGAGCCCTGCTCCCCAGGGCCCCCCTGGCCTGGGCTCCTGTACATGCATTGGCTGCCTTCATTCCTGTTCCCAGGCCCTGTGCAGGCTTCCCTGGGCTGTAGAGCAGCCCCCGGGACATTTCCTAAGCCACTCCTGCCTGCTGACCGTGACAGAGCCTTGGAAGTCCCTTATCCCATGGGCAAAGGCGAGCCAGATGTTTGAAGGAGTCAAGTCTCCCTCTGCCGCCATGAGTAACCCTTGACCCCCGGGTCAAGAACTGAGGGATAAATGCTCCCAATTCGCATCTTTTGGATAGCTACTTCCGGGAGCTTTCTGAATATGTACTGGGATCCTAGGGGGACAGAGCCCATTGCCAACAAGATCAACATCAACAACAGGACTCCACCTGGCTTTTCCCCCTTCCTCGACAGACCTCCACCGCCCCAAGTCCTTCTTCTGGCACCATCCTTCATCCAGGTGTGTTCAGGCTCTGTTATTTTAGTTGAACTGTATTTTTCAGGTGGACAGAAGTATTATTGTAAGGGCATTAAAGAAATTATTGGAAAGGTAAAGTGACAAAGGACGAGTCAGAGAGGGAAAAAGAGAGAATTCTCTTCCAACTGCCGGTTTGTACTGTTAGAATGGTCGACCACCCGTGAAGGAACACACCAGCCGAGTAGAGAAGAGAATACAGATGATCTTTGTTCAAAGTTCACAAGCCTTTTTCCCTCCAGTGGAAAGACAGACATGGAGAAGGACGGGCTGCAAGAGGACAGAGAGGTGAGGAAAGAAGCGTGCAGGGGGTTTTAAACCCCTCCTGACATGGAAGCTGGAATGGGTGTTGCTTTAGTCCTTATTTGGCGAGGAATATTGGCCTGTGTCCTCATTGGTGCAGTAGTGACTGTTGCCTGAGGGGTGCGCCAGAATTCTGCCTCCTGTTACTAGTTGCAGCCTGAGGTCAGCCTCAAAGCAAGCTCCGCCCTCCTCCAGTAACCATGGCAACCATCACATACTTCAAAAATCCACAACCATTAGGTCTGGATCAGGCCATAGGTTTCCCATGAGGATTGCTGGGACCCTCTTTCACTGCTTTCCCAGGAGCATTACTGGACAGCCATATCAGAAGTGGATTTGAACCAGGATTCTAATATGGGATGTTGGCGTGTCACCCAGAAGCTTAACAGGCCACGCCAGCACACTAACCCCTATAAGTCATTTTTATCTCTTCTAATATTTAACCTTCATGTCTCATTTTTTAAATCATTTAAGAACTGTTATTGAAAAATACACTCCTGGGGCCCAGCATGGTGGCTAAAGGCCTCAACTTGAATGTGCTGCGATCCCATACAGGCACCCCTTCTAATCCCGGCAGCTCCACTTCCCATCCAGCTCCCTGCTTGTGGCCTGGGAATGCAGTCGAGGATGGCCCAAAGCCTTGGGACCCTGCACCAGTGTGGGAGACCTGGAGGAAGTTCCTGGATCCTGGCTTCGGATTGGCACAGCACCAGTCATTTGGGGGAGTGAATCATCAGACGGAAAATCTTCCTCTCTGTTTCCCCTTCTCTCTATATATCTGACTTTGCAATAAAAATAAATACATCTTAAAAAAAAAAAAAGAAAAGAAAAATATACCCGTGGAAGTTGGCATCTTGGTCTTGTTCCTGACTTTTGTGAGACTAATTGTAATGGTTCACCATTCAATTTGATGCTTGCTTCAGGTGTCTTGTAGATCTGTATTTTTAAAATTAGGAAGTATTTCCCTGCTGTTCGACGTGTGGTTGTGTGACAGTGTGGTCAGACAGGTGTTAGATTTTGATAAGAGCTTTCTCTGTGTTACGGCAGTTGGCTGTTGCCCTTATAATGTTGTGTAACAACTGCTCCCACACACATTGACCTCACCCACGCGCTGTCAGGTGACTGTCATCTACCTTGCCTAGGGCTTGCCTGTGCACTGCAGGTCGACTCCTGAATGGATCCAAGTGTCTCATCCTGCAGACTGCTGGTTGAGCCCCGGTGTGTGTGCTCCTAGTGACGGCGGGAGTAACAAAAGCAATGAATGAGACAAATGATACTTCACATGGCCAAGCTTTGGCTCTGGCATCCGGCACTACAACACAGTCTCCACAGCTAGTGCAGGCCACATCTATAAACCCAAGAAAGAGGAAGACGGGGAAGGAACTCAGAGTCACGTGGCCAAAAGGGAAGGTATGAAGAAAGGTGAGCAACTGGGAAGAAGAACGCAGCTGAACACAGGTATCTACACACGTGTACATAGACTACCTCCGACCCTTCCTGTGTCGTCACATTAGCAGATGTTTAATTGTGGGGATGTCATTGCACGCCTGCGGTAAACCTGCTTGTTGTAATCCATTAGTGTTAGCATTAAATAACTGGTTTTCTTTTTGATAATTTTTACATAGTTGATTAGTGCACAAAGGGTCAAGCTTCAGGAAAGTGGGTAAGACCATTGTTTCCACTCTAATATCATTTTTTTTTCTGTACCTGGGGTAAGGGGAGAGACAAAGGGAGAAGCCCTACCCAGCCTCCCACCCATCCCAGGTCCCCAATGTGAGGCATGTTCCAAGGGTCCTGCTCAAGCAGTTTTGATGTTTGACAGTTTTAAATTGCTGCCAATCTTGCTCTTGCACGCATGATGAAATTTCTTCAGAATCCACTGGCTGACACAGTCTTTTCATGGTCAAGGTTCCGAGATCAGCAGTTCAGTTGGAGGGATTCCCAAAGAAACTTTGTCGGAGGTGATTCCAGACCTGATTCTTGTGTGTGCTTGCCAGTACAGGTCTGGCACAGTCCATCGCCCCATGAGCTTATGCGCATGCTGGTTGTTGCAGTTGCTGGGTCAGTTCTGTTTCCAGCCCTGTCTTCCACTGGAACTAATGGGTGGTGCAGTCCAACCCGATATTGCCCACTTCATACTCTGCCTCATGCAAACCAGTGGGAGCTGTAGCCTAGTTGGGGCAACTCCTCATATCCCCCACCAGGCTTGCCCCTTGTCCTGGTTCCCATGCTTGCCAGTATGGACAGAGGACTTGTCCAGTCTGTCCCACATCCCATTTAGCTCTCATATGTGTCAATGGGCATTGAAGCCTAGTTCAACCCAACCAACCGTACTATCCAGCCCACACACATTTTGGTGGGTACTGTTCTGTCTAGCCATCCCTGCCCCTGTCCTGGTTTTCATGCTCTCCTGTGGGAGTGGTAACCCAAGAGGGAGGTGCCCACTGTTTCCCTTTTGGGTCATTCCCACTCCCGGATTATGCACCCTAGGTGGTTCTGAAGTTTAACTTGACAGAATTAGCCCCCAGTGCCAGCCTCTGCCAGCTGATGCTGCAGCAAAGCCCAAGCAACCCTCACCCACTCTAATTTATGCTTGCACCAGTAGGAACAGTCAGCCCAGCCTGACTTTTCCTGATCTAGCTCACGTGAGGTCCACAGGTGTTATAGCCCTGCCTGGTCTGGTCTGTCCCCATCCCAACTTACGCTCTCCAGTGGGAGTGGCTGTCCAGTGGCGGGGGAGGGGGGTCCTCCACATTCCCCCTACCAGCTTTGCCCTCTCCCTCCCTGATTCTCACATGTGCTGGTTGGGTGCTGCAGCCATGTCTGGTACAACCCACCTCTCCTTGGCATTTGCCAGTGGGTGCTGTATCCTTGCCTGGCCCTGCCCATCCCCAATTCCAGTTGATGCTGGATGGCTGCTGCCCAGCCCAGCAGACATCCAATCCCAGCCGTAACGTGCATTGGTATGTGTTGAGACCAAACCTGGCTCGACCCACACTCTGTTCTGGTGCTCGGATTTGCCAGCGGCTGATGTGAACTGCTTCAACCTGGTGAGCCCCCGACCTATACCAAATGTATGATGGTGGGTATCTTTCACTGACCTGGTCTGGGTTGCTCCCTATCATGGTTCTTGTGCTCACCTGCAGGGACTGTGTCCCGACAAAGGAGTTTCCCAAGCTTCTATACCAGAACCTCTCATTATGCCAGATATTGCGCATACTGGTGGGTCCATGAGCCAGCCCTACTTAGTTCACCTCCTGTCCTGGCAGGAACAGCGGTCTTTCCTGACTGGCCTTCAACCCTTTCTGGTTCTTACTGTTGGATGTTTCAGCTCAGCCAAAGCCAGTCCATACCCAGACACTGCTCACACATGGCTCAGAAGGGCAGAGACCTAGCCTGGTCCATCGTATATCTACCCTGGTTCTCCAGAGCACCAGATGGTGGTGGAGTCTAACCTTGCTAGGTGCGTCCAGTCCCAATTCACACTTGTGTCAAGGGAGATTGAGCCATATCTTGACTTGGACACAGCCCCCACTCGGGCCTCCACACTCACTAGTGGGAACCCTAACCCAACAAGGGTATACTCTTATAGCTCCCCAACCGGGCCTGTTCCCAGCCATAGATCGTGTGCATGCCAGTGGTTGCTCTGTCCCAGTTGACTAAGCCCCTCACCTGTCTCAGCCTTTTCCTTTAATGCTGTAGCCTAGTATCCCTGACTCATGCAGACCAGTCTATTTACATGCCTAGCTCGGCATGACCTCTGCTCCATCCTGATTTCTCTTCTTTCTTGTGAGTTGAGGTTTGCTTGGTCCTGCATAGTCTGCTCCCTTCCAGTTGCAGCTCAGCCCACCCCACATCCTGTTTTAGGATGCACATTCAGGTGCTGCTGCCTTGACCTGCCCAGACTATTGTCGGTTCCTTTACCCTTAAGTGATGGCAGGTTCCATGGTCTAGCTCAGCCCATCACCACCCCAACTCATGTGCTACCAGCGGGACTTGTATTTCCACAGGGTTGGGCCCACACTTACCCCAGAGAATCTACTCCCAGACCTGATTTTTTCACATGCTAGTTAGTGTCTTGACCCTGCCAAGTGTGGCCTGTTCCCTGTTCTACCACTCAGTCAGGTACTGGTACCTAGCCCTGCCAGACAGGCCCCCAGCCATAGCTTTCATGTGGACTGGTGTGTGGCAGTCAGTGATGCTCTATGCTAACAGCTCATCTCAGGATTTCCATGTGGGCTGGTGAATCAGTCTGGCCCAAATAAATCTTATGGACTCTCCCCTCGAAACCACCAGATCTTAGTCCTCACACTTGCAAGCAAGTTCCATGACCTCATCACTGGCAATCACACAGAATTCATCCCTCACCTACACTGACACTGGCCTTACCCACGGATGTCCCTAAGGAGTAATTAGATACCCTAAAAACCCTAGAGCTTGCCACCAGAGAGCCAGGAGGCAGGTCCTGGTGCCCAATGGATGCACTGACTGCCTAAAGCCTAGGACTTGTTCACCATGTAGCAGCAGTGACTATGGCCTGAGTCCCAAGCATTGGTTCTGGCCTGACTTGGGCATCTCCCACAGCAGCCATGCTACAGGGGAATCCTTTCACCTCAGCTCCACAGCAGAACCAAATAGCTGGTTTTATAGGCTAAAATGATTCCTGTGATTAACAGGACATGGGTAATGAGAGGACAAGACTCACTTCTGGGTAGGTTTTGCCCAAGCTTCTTTCATGAGAGTGAGGTTCACGTATTGCTATGGGGGTTGGCAACCAATTGGGACTTTGTGTTTCTCTGGCTGTGACATGTATCTTTCTGCTGACCATGCAGGTGCAAGTGCCTCATTCCTGCTCCCTGGCACAGGTTGGTGGGCAGGGAGCGTCCAGCTACTGCATGACTGACTGCAAATTCTTGTTCTGGGTTGAGTTATGTTCCCCCCAAATCCTATGTTGAAATACTAAGCTCCAGAGCCTTGGAATGTGAACTTGGACACAGGGTCTTCTGTGAGGCAGTCAAATTAAAATGAGGCATGAGGATGTCCTTATAAATGGGGGGATATCGGACACTCTAACACACACACACACACACACACACACACACACACACACACACTCACAGAGAAAGGCACATGGATATGAAGGCAGAGGCTGGGCTGGGGCTTCCCAAGTCAGAGACTACAAAATGTTCCTGGCAAGCCTGGGAGCAGAACCTGGGAACAGGTCCTGCTGCACAACCCCAGTGGGAGCCAATCAGGTGGTGTCTTGTTCTTGAACGTCTTGCCTCCAGAACAGTGAGAGGAAACACAAAAGAACTTCATGGTTTTATCCTCTGCCTCCAGCCTGTGGTGCTTTGTGACACCAGGGCCGACAAACCAATATGCTCCCCACTGCTTTGCTCACTGCCTACAGCTGCTAATTCCCAGCTTGCAGTGCCCTAACATTTCTATATTCATGATCAGGTTTTTGCCCCATCTGTGTTTTTGTTGGTTAAGTTTTCCAATCGTTTTTCCCCTACAGATGTGATACCACCACCCAAGTTCTCACTGGCATTGTTATTCAAATGGTGTTGCACCTCCTGGGGCTCGCTCAACTTTGCATGCATCCTCTGACTTTTTTTTTCAGTTTGGTGCAGTGTAATAAAAATTGTATCAGCCATTGAATATATGAAAACAATGATGTCAGATAGGGTAAGTTACTTTCTCTTGCAACCATGACTTAGGAACACTGGGGCAAGATTCTACAGTTGCTAAGATGACGTGTATTCCACTGCAAGAACAGCAAGAATATTTTGTCTAGAATTCAGGACACTTCAAAAAGTTCACAGGAAAATGGAATTAGAGAAGTTTATTTTGGTACAAAAAGCTTTGAAATCCATGCACAGTTATTTTTAATAATATTCATTTTATGAACATTTTTAGAGATTCTTCATATGCGTGGGTTTCTAAAATGTTTTGCACCAAAATTATCTTCTATTCCATTTTACACCAACGTTTTGAATATTTTTATATTAGAGCACATTAGTGGAGTCCGCTCAAAATACTGTGTTGGAGACTGCTGGGTTCTATTAGCGATGTCTGCCACAGGGAATGGAGGGAGAGGTGGAGCAGGCCTCAGGGACATGGCTGGTGGTTCCCATGTCCTGGTGGAGCATGTGGAAGGAACCATTTCTTAGCATGAAACTGGGCAGAGAGACTGAATATATTTAGATAATGAATTTTGCTTGTGCATTTCCTACTAAAGAGCTGCATGGTACAAGTAATGAACTAACTTATCCATTCAGTTCCTTCACTTCTTCTGCTTCCTCTGAAGCTTTGCCATTGGATAGTCAGCAAAGCAGTGCTCTGAGAAGGTAGCCCTACAGCATTGTCTGCTGCTGTTAATGGACTTGGAGACCTGGGAGCCATGGGGAGGTGGGCTTTGACGTCATAGTCGTCAGGTGTCACATCTTGGCCCATACATTTTCTTGCTGAGTGCACTAGCACAAGCTGTTTCTTATATATATTCAAGATTTATTTATTTTTTTTTATTGGAAAGTCAGAAACACGGAGAGGAGGAGAGACAGAGAGGAAGATCTTCTGTCCAATGGTTCACTCCCCAAGTGGCTGGAACTGAGCTGATCTAAAGCCAGGAGCCTGGAGCTTCTTCCAGGTCTCCCACACGGGTGCAGGGTCCCAAGGCTCTGGGCTGTTCTTGACTGCTTTCCCAGACCACAAGCAGGGAGCTGGATGAGAAGTGGGGCTGCCGGGAATAGAATGGCGCCCACATGGGTCCTGGCACATGCAAGGTAAGGACTTAAGCCACTAGGCTACCACTCCAGGCCCTGTTTCTTATATCTGATGTCAGTTTTTATTTTATAATGTAGGGGATAATCATTCTTATTTATTGATTTCTGTGATGATTAGACAAGATGATTGAATGAACAACATGGAACAGAGTATGTGTTTTTTGCATTTGTGTCTTCATTTCATTTATATGAATCATGTTTATGGAGGGTGCTATAGTTTGAATAGAATTTGGTCCCTCAGCGTGTGCACTTAGACACTAAAATCATAAGTAATGGTGCCAGGAGAGCAAAAACTTAGTTCAACTGTGGCGTTTAGAAGGTGAGTCTAGTGGAAGGTCCTTAGGTCATTAAGAGTCCTGTACAAAGTAATTCTCATGAGAAATATTGTTTATAAAAGCCTGAGTGAGGGGCCAGCAGGTGGATAAAGCATCCCATGTGGGTCAGTTTGAGACCACTTCCTATCCAGCTGGCTCCCTGCTAATAGAAGATTTCTCTCTTTCTGTCTCTACCTATTAATTTGTCTATCAAATCAACAAAATAAATCTTAAAAAAATAAAAGCCTGAGTTATGGTTCAGCTGCTCTCCTTGCTTCCTGGATCACATATAATCCTTCTGCAGGTGGGCCACCACCCTCATCAGACACCAGAACAGTGCGGCCACTTGGACTTGGCCTTGAGTCTTCAATACAGTTGTCTAAATAAACTTCTCTTTCCTGCTAAAGTAGCCTGTCTCGGGTATTTTGTTGCAAAGACAAGTTGACTAATTACAGAATTGTCTATGTGTGTTGTGTTCTTAAATTCTGGGGGTTGGAGAAGCAAAGATGCATTCGTACACACACACACACACACACACACACACACACACACACCCCTCCACTAGCACCAGTTCTCAGGGTCATGAGCCAAGTGAGCCAAGGTTATAGTGGGGAAAGGGTAAGCACAGAGGGCTTCCCTGAGCCTGGAAGACGAAGGGTTTGCACTGCAGGGGGGGCAGTGGGAAGAGGCCATCCAGGAAGGCAGCTTCTCCCCTGCTATGCAGCAGTGGGCCCATGGAAGTGCTGAGTTTTCACTCTGTCTTACTTCTGCAGGTTTGGAGTTTGAGCCATTCCCAAGAGATCCTTGAGAAGTAAGACATCTCTCCATCAAGGAAGGATGACATTGCTTGCAGGCTGAGATCCAGCAACAGCACATGGACAGCTGATGGAAACAGGCTCCCTTCCGCCCCAGAATTCTGGGTGGCTGTTCCTATGGGGGCTGTTTCTGGGGAGCGAGGAGGCAGGAGGAATCGGGGGCTGGGGGATGGTGGTGGCAGGGACACAGCCCCACACAGGGAAGATGGAGAGATGCAGCGTGGGTCTCCCTGAAGGAGCCTGCAGTTACTCATTTATATTTAGCCAATAAAGTGAAATGTGCCTGTGGAGGGTGGGTGTAAATTGTTATTTATCGCTTTGAGAGAAAACTCCCACACAGGATTGTCTGGCAAGGGAAGCTTTGTAGAAAATTTCTGGCAGAAGCAAGGTATGGCTTTTATTTCCAGTGGGCTAAAAAGAACATTTCGCCTGTTTGTCAATGTGTCATCATTAAGAGGGAAAACAAAATTGGAGGATGCGTTTTTGGCCAAATATGTTCATTAGTTAGCACGCACTTATTGAGCAATCACTGTGTGTTTGCTCGATGCTAGAGGCCTAGTGATGGCCAAGTCAGTGTGGTTCCTTGTCCCATGGAAGAGGTAAGACAGATGACAGTTTTAGTAACATTAGGGGCTGGAGAGCCTGTAATTACCCACCCTCCCATCTGGGTTCTGATGATAGAGGGGAATAATGAAACAAATGAAAGCTAAAATGTTATCATTATCAACAGCTGGGACTAGTCCGCCAAATTACGAACTCTCCAGTATCCAGCAGATTAAACAGCCTTCTTTCTTCCCCAATCTAGATTTAGGTACCCATGGGTGCAGAAAAAAATGAACATTGTTACCCAGCCGGTCCCAGACTACTGCCAGCAAACCAAATGGAAAAAGACTGTAAGAGACTTGCGGCCTTTCATTACAGCATTCTCTGCTTCAGCAAAGCGAGTCTTCAATAACATTCTAAATATCTTAAACATCTAAGCATTTCACTCTTCCCACCAGGCAGGTAGAAGCCTTAAAAGCCTGTAACAAACTGGCACTTCTTTTTTTTTTTTTTTTTTTTATACAGAGAGGAGGAGAGACAGAGAGGAAGATCTTCCGTCTGATGATTCACTCCCCAAGTGAACCGCAATGGCCGGTACTGTGCCGATCCGAAGCTGGGAGCCAGGAACCTCTTCCATGTCTCCCACACGGGTGCAGGATCCCAAAGCTTTGGGCCGTCCTCAACTGCTTTCCCAGGCCACAGGCAGGGAGCTGGATGGGAAGTGGAGCTGCCGGGATTAGAACCGGCGCCCATATGGGATCCCGGGGCTTTCAAGGCGAGGACTTAAGCCGCTAGGCCACGCCGCCAGGCCCAAACTGGCACTTCTTCCCCTTCTGTCCCTGAGGACTGCAAAATGAAGTCTTGGGCTGCAGATTCCAGACCCCACTCGGATAAAAGTCCTGAGGAAGATTTCATCCATGGTGGTGCACAGATTGGAAAGACAGAAAGTATCCACAGTCGCGCAGCAGTTATTAAGCCATCAGAGGCTGAAGTACCTTGGCCTTCTTCCTGTACCCCAAAGAAGTCAGTGTGATGTGTGCTAGGGGTATTGATCAGCAGGTTTACTCTCGATGCAGTAGAATACTTTGGATCCCGTTAAGCACAGACAGTGTAGGCAAAGGGATTAAGCCGAAGAGGACACAAGGCAGAGGCCTGGGGAGAAAGAGATGCTTATCGGAGTTGCTGAAGTCAAACATTCTTGGAATTTTGAGTTCCATGAACTCATAAACAGCCTTTGCTTCTGACGCAGCTTCGGTTGGGTGTGTTTCTTTAACTCCATCATGCACAGAGGCTACAGAGAAAACAGGCCCTTGGTGAATCTGAAGTCTGCATTTCCTGACCTTCAGGTCACTGTGGACCAAGAACTTGCAGAGAACACGACCTGGTGCTCGCTTCAGCTCCTCTTTTAGCAAAGCAGGCTGTGGGATGAAGCGCCATGTCACATGAAACCTACCAGAAGCTCTGGAAAGGACAGGGCCACTGAAATGGATTTGGGCAGGAATTGATTATGGTAGTTTTGCTTTTTTGTCTTGTTGGGAACATGCTTACCATGATGGAGTTGAGCCCTGGCGTAGATAGACGGATAGCAATGAGCAAGAGGTGGTCTTGAGAAGAAACATTTATTTCTTCCCAGGTTCAGCTTGAAGTGGTTCCCAGTAAAGCACTGGGCTTCTCGGCTTCCTTCTACCTGCAGGATCCCAGAGCACCTCACCACAAACTCAACATTTGACTGAAAGAGTGAGTCTATTTGCAGGAACTTCTGCCTCACTGGGGTGTCTTGTGGATGTGTCATTGTAGGCATCCATCTGCTCCACTTGCACCCATGTTGGCTCTCACCCCCGAGTTATCCTTGATGCACCCATGTTGGCACTCACCCCCGAGTTATCCTTGATGCACCCATGTTGGCTCTCACCCCCGAGTTATCCTTGATGTACCCATGTTGGCTCTCACCCTTCAGTTATCCTTGATACACCCATGTTGGCTCTCACTCCTGAGTTATTCTTGATGCAATCATCCATATTGGGGCTACTGACCTTGGATAACCTTCCTCTCTCCCCATGAGTGTGCGACTCCTCCTCTTCTGTTGGGGTCCAGACAAGCCTGCAGGGTGTTCTTGACTGACTGCATCTGTAGAGCGAAGGCATTTCTTGTGAGCAAATGCACCATCTGAAGCAGGGACTAATTTTCTGCATGACTGTCATGAAAGGCCTCCATTTCTCCAGGAAGTGGATCCTTTATCGAGGATTCTTTTTCATTCTGCTTTTCTCCATGCAGTCAGGCCATGGTTTACACATTCTGTGAGAGAAAAGTCACTAGCCAGCCCTCTTCAAGCACTGCTCTGGGTGGATAAGTCAAAACCTGCAGGGGCATCCGAGAAGAAAATACACCAAGTTCCAGAAAGGAATAATGAAGAGGAGCTGATGGAGAGGTCTTTGGGGTCTTCCACAACTTTGAGGGGTGGCCATGGCAGTTAGGGGAGACCCTGACTGGAGGTCAGGGAATACCAGCTGGAACCTGCATGAAACCCAGAGGACCTGCAGAGAGTTGCGGCTGCTGAGTCACTTCTGGAAGTGACACATTTGAAAACATAGAGAAGACTTCCTTCCCACTGAACCAAGTCTATGCAGGAAGCTCAGAGAAGCAGAGGGCAAACCACACTAAAAGCTGTGGAGGGAAACATTCCTGGGACAGATGGGTGTTAGTTCCACGCACCGTGCAGCCTCCTTCTGTCACGGTGTCTCCATTCACAAGCCCCGACTTTCTAGAACAGTGACTGCGTCCGACTGAGCTTGGCTAAGGTCACAACCTGCACCAACTGCTGAACTGAGAGGGGTGGGGAATCCTTCATCAGGGGAGAAATGCTTGCTGAACTGAAAGACGGGGGCTCCATTCTCAGCCATTTCCATGGGCTTTTCAGAGGGAAAACTCATTGAAATTTCCAGTTTCCTTATAATATAGCTCCTGCAAAGGAGACATTTGGGATTCGTCCCTCCTTTTCCAGAAACCACAGCGAAGATGCACCATGAGATAGCTAATCTAGAATTTGAAATGGTGTTGGTAGACTGGACAGGTGAACATGAACAGAGTTCATTATGTGCTATAGAAATCAACCTTGCAAAGCAGCCCAGATTGAATCAGCCAGAGAATGAGGCCATTAGATGTGTGACACCTTCCAGAGCTGTATTATGAAAAGCTGAGACTCAGGGCCAGACTGTGGGCTGTTCTCCTGTCCTGTATGAGTCAGGCCATTGGGAGGAGGCGGCAGGATGTGGTGGGCAGGGAGTCGGGGCAGGAGTTTGTGGCCATGGGCTGGGCATCTCAGAACCTTGTCTGTTTATTGATGCACTGTTGTTCCCTGATCCCTCGGTGATTGCCTCTGGGGGTGTAAGATGGAGAAGAGGACAACGAAGAGGGGGACCAGTAAGGAAAGAAGCTTAGGAAATGTACTCTTGATCTAGGAGTTACTTCAAGGAATGCTTGGGAAGGCACATGTTTCCAAAATATAGGCTTCCCTATGGGTAAAGAGACTATTTGTCCAGATTCAGGTTTTCAACTTAACAAATCAAATGTTCTAAATGGTGAAAGTGGTAAGATCTTTGTTATTTAAGTGAAGACTCGGGGGTCTCCTCTCAGGAACGGCAACGGACTAGCTTCTATCAGGGACCTTCTTAGATGAACACATTCTTTAGGGGATGACCCAGGACTGGATATTTCAGTTAATGGCAAATGAATCAACATTTATTAGATCCCTGCTGTCCCTGCTTGTGCCAAACTCTAGGAAGGCATTGTGAGGAATCCGGGAGATAGTAACAATGAGGTTCTTACAAGCCAGTTGGGACACACACACACATTCAAATTCCACACCTGCTTTTCAGGTTGGGTTTCTGGGAGATGGGGATTAGCATTTCATCAAAGAGATGTTCCCAAATTATTTTGTTCTAGCAATTTCCTAAGCTCCATTTCCAGGGCTCCTCAACGTATGGTCCAGGGCCAGCATCCTCATCAGACCATAGCTCACCCCGGTTCTGCGGCATCTCGGGGTGTGGAGCAGTAATCTGTTTTCACAAGCACGCCAGGTGGTTTGTGTGGGCTTCACCACAAGATGTGGTGGAGTGCCTGCTTCCTCCCAACCACTTTCCCGCATAGGCAGAGTGGGCAACGGAGAGTACATGAGGAATGGAGGGGAGCTGATCAACAGACCCCTTCCCACTATGCACGCCCCCCCAGCATCAGCTACCTGTGCCTAAAAGCTTCCCCAGTAGAGCAAAAACCATGGCTTGCCACACTGTGTTAAATCAGCCATGAAAGTCCTTCAGCACATCACCCAACGCCACCCCCTGCTTACTTCTTGGCTTTATCAACAAAAAGCAGTAGAAGAATATTCAGAGAGGCGGGGATTCCAGAAGCAAGGGTGGGTGGTGACCATGACAGGATGAGGGCTGGCTATTTGAGGACACAGAATGCTCAAAACCCACAGAACTGTCCCTAAGTGACACCTAGCTCTGAGTTTTGGCCACAGAGGTCTTAAGAGTGGATTTTCCGTATTGTGTCTCACTCTGCTGCTTGTCTAGATTGCCTGCATTCATCAAGAAATCCATTATTCAGTGGTAATAAAATTAGCCTTTTCAAAGCTTATTGCACCTTTCTGTGAGCAAGGGGAAAGCCACTAATTGATATTTCAGTTTCCTCCAAGTGTTTTATGAGCCTGCTGGGAAACACCAGAGTCGTACATGCCTGATGATTTTAAAATAAAGCCATTCTGGAGGTTGGGAACCCGTTGCTCACAGCTCGCCAGGTGGCCAACTCCTCAGAGTTGCCTTCTGCAACAGGGCGGGGACTCAGGGCAGCTCTCCCTGCCTCACCCGCTGTGCTCCAGGGGGCCTCAGTTACCACCCAGCATGACATGGTGTTCCATAATGGTCATTTCTCCTCACACAGCACGAGCTGAATAGGAAATAACTGCCCATCAAGGAAGAAGTGAGAAGCTTGTATGCTCCCCGGGGCTCCCGTGGAGGGGCGCTGGGTCGGTTAAGCGGAGGAATACACAAGTCACTCAGAAAAAGGAAAAGGTGTGGCCTGAGTTTGTCCGAAATAATGCAGCAAGCAGACATGTTTCAAATTCAGACCTGAGAACTAGAAATGAGGCCTTCAGGCTTCTTCCCTCGCCACCAGTCTCTGTGGTAATATCTCTCTGGTTTCTCTTCGATCAAAACGACAATTATCCTGGCAGCCTGGGAGATGATTTTCTAATGTTGCTATGAGACCATGTTAAAGCGCTGTTCAGATATTTAGATCTAAACCACCGTTCAGATTATTCTGGGGCAAGAAGGTGCAGGCACTTTGGGAACGTTATCTTTGCAGACAGCAGAGGAGGTGGTTTGCAAAAGGCAGGCATGCAGGAGTTTTACCTAAGGTTGTCTCCACTGCAGGCTTGTGCGACAAGGAGGAAGACAAGTATATTTTTGCTTACGAATGTGTACTTCTACTAGGTCATGATGGAGCGAAGCTTATGTTCTCACCTCTTGGTATTGGGAGACCTCTACATAGAGCAACCTGCACTTGCTGATTTCCAAATGTCCTTCTGCTTGTTGGAGACCTGCAGCTTCTGGGTACTGGTCGCGGTGCCTAGAGGACCCCAGCTGGGCCAACTGGACAGGCCTCTGCCAAGTGTGAGCCCCAAAGATGAATCTCGGTGGCTGCTCTGGTGGGACATCAGGCTCGTGCCCTTGTTCCCTGCTCAGAGCCCGTCAGGAAAATGTAGGCGGACCACCAAGCTACTGGCTGAAGTTCTCTGGCACATCTAGAATGTTCTAAATGCTGTGAGGTAGCTTTAAGATGCTTTCAGAGTGCTGGTTTCGTCTTTCCCATCACCACTCTATTTGAAACTCAATATCTGACAATAACTGAACTAGAAACTAAAGTATATCAAGGAGTTGGACATTCAGTCCCTGCTGTATAATCCACTGTCACAACCCATTCGCATTAATAAGGTAATTCCATCCTGTAAGAGACAAAATAGGAAAATGTATCATTTTTTTTTGCTTGCAAATAATTAAAAATCCTCACTTTTAGATGTGAGTGTGGGGACATGCTTGTGTGACGTTAGACCCTTCCGAACCTGTTGCTTCTTTTATAGAATGACAACACATGTCGCCAGATTGTCGGTGTGTCAAACGTCTCCTAAGCTTTTATGAGTAGGAAAGTTTAGGTAAAATAGAGGTGATAGAAGTCTAGAATAAACAGACAACGGTAAAGCCAGACACCTGGCTGGTGATCTGTGAGCTCAGGTTTCTGCCAGGCATGTCTCAGTCTTGCCCTGGAAGTCTAAAAAGAAAAAAAAAAATCAATGAAGACTCTGGTCATTATGAACAGAGAAAACGAAGACAAATTAAACTTCACTCTTGGTGTATGTGTCAGCTTTTTGCTACTACTGCGAAAATCCGGAGCAAAGAAACTTCATAATAAGAAAGGTGTACTTAGCTCACAGTGTTAGGTGTTAAGTGACTTAATGTTCTTATGTTGTTATGTTGTTATGCGCAGCTAATTCCTGCAGCCAAGTCCTCTTTTCATGATTAGTTCACTGTGAGCCTAAACACCAGACACGACATGAAGAGGTCCTTCTATTCCAGCTGGATAGGAACTGGAGCAGGGGTGGAGGGGGAGAAAACATGGTGGCAGGATGGGGACCGCCAGGGCAGGGGAGGGGACAAGTTGGAGAGGAAGGAGGAGAGCCAGATAGGATGGGCAGGAAAGGGAAGAGGGAGGGGAGAGCAGAAGGGAAGGGCTGTGTGGGCTGTGTGCTGCCCCAGGGGACTGGTGACAGATGATCTGAGCCAAGGTAGGTGGGTGGAGACTAGGGGGAGGGCCAGAGATTGGGGATTAGATTCTCAGGTAAGGTGCCAGGTTACATCTGATTGGTGGGTAACTGGAATGGCATGAATTTCGTGAGCTTTGGGGAAAGGGTAGCAGGAAGTGGTACAGGGTCCAGCATGGCATGGTCTCAGTGTCCTTGACTGATACTCAAACCACTCCTCACATTCTTCCCTTTTGTTCTGTATAAAGGAAAAGGGGCGTTGTTCTCCTCCATGGCTGCTTCAAGCTGAGCTTGGACGCACTGTTCTCTCAGGGGTGGTTACAACCTGGTGGGAGGAATGGGAGATGGAGGATGCTGCTAGCCCTGCAAAAGAAACTGGTTAAAGGTTTGGTTAGAAAAAAATTTTACATTTGAATGGATGACACACGAATGGAGGGAGGGGTTAGTTATCAAAAGTCCCTGAGGGTTGGTCTTGAGGAGCCTCTGTGGGGGCGGATGGATCATCATGGCAGGTGCTGACTTTCTGTGCAGACTTCTCATTCCGGTCATTCTTGCATGGAGTGTCCACTTGGCTTTGGCAGGGTACTGGGGTCACTTCTATTCAGCCCCAACACCCCAATCTTTCGTTGTGTGGTATTAGTGGGGAGGCTTAGGCTAGAACATGCATGAAAAATTGGTTAAGACTGTCTAGTGAGGTCTTGAAAAACAGGATATAAAAAGGTACAAAACGACATGTATGGTATGGGAAAGAGAAACGATTCTAACCATGGTGTCTATTTTCTAGTGGAGATAGTCCGATCTGCTTTCAGTCCTGTGCTCTTTCCCTCCCTCTGCTCATGGGGACTCCGGCTGCCAGCAAGAGCTAAGGTGACTGTTCCGGCCTTTCTGATCTGAGCAGCAGCAAAGTAAGAGCCTATGGGAAAGCCAGGGGAAAGCCACTGTGACAGTGACCCTCTGAGGTCTTACATACATGGGCACTGGAGTTCTGGGACCACCCAGGGAAATTCTACTATCTAAACCCAGACGTAGACAGGAGGGGTTTGATAATTAGGTAGCTGTTAAGGGCTAGCCAGGTACATGTGAGGACCAGGACTGTTTATCTCTTCACATGGGGTATTAGAAGAGATATCATAAATTAGGTGTGAAACTCTATGGGGAGACATCCCACTGACTCTCATTACCTAGCTGGACAGAGAGGAGGGCTGGCCTGAAAATGAGGCTGGTACAGAACAGATGGTGTCTCTGGATGGAATATATAGTTTTACCTGTGATGTCGCTGACCCTAGGCCATGCCTCCACGGCGATGGATGCTTCTGGAGCTGAGCAGAGAGAAGGGCTTTCTAGCTAATGGCCCAAATGGTTCTGACCCAGGGATTCTTTGACCCCCAGGACAGTTCCATTTCTAGTGGTCTGACTCTTGGCAGAGCTGACAAGATTCTTTGAAAGCCACTTCTATCATTTGCGGCTGGTTGCCCGATCTTCTAGCTTTCCACATTGTAAGCAGGTGCTACTCGAGGGTGGACTGACCTTGCAGGGTCTCCTGGAAAACAGGTTCCTGTGGGCCTCTGGCAAAGTGGGCCATAGAGGCAGCCTTTTGGGATGTCAGCCAAGGGGATGCTCAACTCTATCCCTAACTCCCTAATGGACTGAGCTAGAAATCTGTAGTCACAGGCATATACTGACAGTTTTAAGGTAATGCCCATGAGAAGATAATTAGGCTTCTTGGTCTAGCAAGTTAGCCATCCCTTTAGGGTCTAGAGATAAAACTGTGCAGCCTGAGTTCTCAGCATTCCAGAGAGAGAAGAGGAGTGAAGATAGGAGTTGGAAACACCAGATAAATTACATAGAACATTGTCAAGTGAAAACTATCAAATGAAAGCTGTAAAAAAATTTACCCAAAGGTTTGATGTCTGCTATCAATTTGAAACAGGAGCACAGGCTTATAATTAACCCAAACTGTACATTGGCAAAAGCAGTGAGATCAATGATAAATATTTAGAAAATGCTATAGGCAATTTTAAGGACAATGATCAATTACATTACACATAAATCATACAAGATGTATTCCTCTCAAACCTTTCGTGACTTCCCACCCCTTCCTCAACATGCTTTAACTTGGAAATGTTCTATAAAACAAGTGGTAAGAGCACATGGGTTTATCTCATGCTTTGGAATAATTTAACAGTGGATTAGGACAATTCTATACCAGATTTTTTGATATGTAATGTTAAATTAAGTTACTGAACAAGCTTGGCAAGTAACTTTCTTTTTCTCCCCCCCCCCTTTTTTTCCTTTTTCATTTAAAAAATGTTAATTTGCTTATCTCTTACCCTGCCCCTCTAAGCTAAGGGATGGGGAGTTGAGGGTGGGAGGGAGAGCTAGAGAAAGTCTAGACCCTGAGGGTGTCTGGGTGGGATTGAGTCAAAAGAAGCAGGGAGGGCCCGGCTGTGTGGCCTAGCGGCTAAAGTCCTCACCTTGAACGCCCCGGGATCCCATATGGGCGCCGGTTCTAATCCCGGCAGCTCCACTTTCCATCCAGCTCCCTGCTTGTGGCCTGGGAAAGCAGTAAAGGACGGCCCAAAGCTTTGGGACCCTGCACCCGTGTGGGAGACCTGGAAGAGGTTCCTGGCTTCCGGAATCGGATCTGCGCAGCACCGGCCCATTGCGGCTCACTTGGGGAGTGAAACAGCGGATGGAAGATCTTCCTCTCTGTCTCTCCTCCTCTCTGTATATCCGGCTTTCCAATAATAATAAAATCTTAAAAAAAAAAAAAAAGAAGCAGGGAGGATAGGCAAAGGGTTAAAATGGAGAAAAAGAAGGTTTAAACATAGGAAATCTGTCTGCTTGCCATTGCAGACATGGAAGTGATCTAGCATCGAGAATTTGGAGGCCGAATTAAAACTCAGATACCCAGTGGGGAGAGCAAACAGAGACCTTCAGACAGAGGCGGATGGAAGGGGAAAAAAAGGCAAGATGGTAGCCAGGGTCCTGCCATGCAGAGGAGAAAGGCAAGATGGCAGGCAGAGGGATATGGTGGGTGGGGGCTGAGACTGCAGGTGGGGGAGGATAAGATGGGGGCTTGTTAGCTGGGTGGAAATAGCGAAGAGAGGCCAGAGAGATAGGGGAAGCATGTGGCATCAGAGCTCTGGGAGAGGGTGCTGGGGTTTCTTACTTCATGGCTAGAAAACTATGGAAAGGAGAGACAGAATGCAAAGACGGTTTAAACAGGAGACGGGACCTCCCTCCATTTTTCTGAATGCATGTAGTAGTTGATTAGATCTCAGAGTATGTCTGATCCAGAGAGCCATTAAGTGGCCACGTGGAGGAGCTAGCTAGGGGATACTGAGGCTATTCATACTCTAAAGACATATTAGAGTTTTATGCTTTAGGTAACAAGCCAATTGAAAGGTTTCCAAATTTGCTAGGAGACAGTCCAAGAGGGTGTTGGGAGTGACTGGCAATGAAAAAATAGCTCCTATGGTTAACAGACTCAGGTTCTATTGCAACCGTGGACTGTGGAAAACCAGTGGAATAGCTCTTGTAGAAGGTCATCACCTTCTCTACATAAGGGACAAGCCGGATCCCAAAAGGCCACCTGTATCCGAAGTTGTCACTTCTGAGAGTACAGGGGCACCCCGTGGAATGGAGGAGATGCGGCACCCAGGTGAAGTGGGGTTTATGGAACCGATCTCCTTAAACTGGAAAATTGGACCTGGTTGGAAGGAGTTCATCGTGCCAAGCCACACTCAAAACTCCATGGCTGAGGGAGAGAACCCTACCTATGCCAGTGTGTGCATGCAAAGTTTAGCTTTCGGAAAGATGGGGAGTACCTCATGTGCTGCACGTGGAGATGGATGTCAGGAGCACGTGTCTGGGTTGAGTCGCTTATGGATGGAGGCAGATGCTAGTGCAACCCAGTGTAGATTGGAGGATTCTGGAGCCGGCAGTTGATGACAAAGTCAGGAACAGGCGGTTGGAGATGGATTCTAAAACTAGCGGGCAGATGGAGACAGATTCTCATGGGTGGATCAGTGCGGTAGTGGCATAGGCCCTAGGGCTGAGACAGCATAAGTTGTGAAAGAGCCATTTACCAAGATGTTATCAGCAACATCAATTGCCAAGCTCATATTGGTTGTGAAAACCAACTCCAAGGGGGCAAACAACATTGCCTCCATGGATTACAGGATTCTCAGGGAGGTGGTCCAATGGAACTAGGGGTTGAAACTGCCTTGAGGTGGTTGAAGAGACATCAGCCAGGCCTTTGCCTGCAGCAGGAAGCTCCTGTGGCCTTGCCAGCAGGGGAGTGGTCCTCTTCACACCTTCGTGTTATCCACACCCACTGCAGGACTCCAGAACCCAGACTAATCACAGGCTTAAAAAAAAAAATGCTAAAAGAAAACAACAATCCCAGAAAAGCCTTGTACTGTAAATGAGACTACTGTAAGGTTTATATGGAGAAATAAAGGACTAAAAATACCTAATTCTTTAAAAGAAAAATGAATTGGGAGGACTCGGTCAAGTTCAGGAAATGTACAATGGAAGCATCCAACTCGAGCCTGGAATTGGCAGAAATAGTGATGAAATCAATAAAATACCATAAGTACTTGATTTTTATGAAGCTGGAAATAATTTAGTGGAGAAAGGCTCAATATATCCATGGGCGGAGAAGTGACGCTTGACCTAAATTTCAAAGCTTTCACAGAAAATGAACTGAAAATATAATGGGGAAATATATTTCACTGGCAACAGACTCCTGAGGACTCAGAAATGACCAGAATGGGCTATAAAACACTCCTAAATGAACAGATATATTTAAAAAGATGTGGAACCTGTAAGGCAAGGATAACTTGTTATAAAACTGGAGTAAATCAGAAAACATCTCTAAGTATGAGATAGGAAACATTAAAATGTTAACAGACTATCTAGAAGTTAATGTCTACGACATTTTTAAAAAACATTTATTTCTATTGGAAAGGCAGATTTACAGAGAGGAGAAACAGAGAAAAAAGCTCTTCCGTCTGCTGGTTCACTCCACGAATGACTGCAATGACCAAAGCTGAGCTGGTCTGAAGGCAGGAACTTCTTTCTGCATCTCCCACACGGGTGCAAAAAAGGTCCCAAGGCTTTGGGCTGTCCTCAACTGTTCTCCCAGGCCACAGCAGGGAGCTGGATGGGAAGTGGAGCCACTTGGAAACAAACTATGACCCACATGGGGTTCCTGCACCAGTACGGTGACATTGGGCTGGGGTCAAGAAATTTCATAAATGGAGTGAAAAAAGGATGTGCCTTTTTACCTTTTGCTGAAGGTAACAGGGCCCAGCGTGTTAGCTTAGTGGCTAAATTTCTTGCCTTGCATGTGCCGGGATCCCAAATGGGCATTGGTTCCTTTCCAGGCTGCCCTAATTCCCACCCGATTCCCTGCTTGTAACCTGGGAAAGCCGTAGAGGATGGCCAAGGCCTTGGGACCCTGCACCCACATAAGAAACATGGAGGCAGTTCCTGGCTCTTAGTTTTGGATCAGTGTGGCCACTTGGGGAGTGGATGAGTGGATAGAAGAACTTCCTTTCTGTCTCTCCTCTCTACATATCTGACTTTCTAATAAAAAATAAATTAATTGAAAAACAAATAAAAACAGGGCCCAGCATGGTAGCCTAGTGGCTTAAGTCCTCACCTTGCACACCCAGAATCCCCCATGGGCACCGGTTCTAATCCCAGCAGTCCCGCTTCCCATCCAGCTCCCTGCTTGTGGCTTGGGAAAGCAAAGATGGCCCAAAACCTTGGGACCCTGCACCTGCGTGGGAGGCCTGGAAGAAGCTCCAGGCTCCTGGCTTTGGATCAGCTCAGCTCTGGCCGTTGCAGTCACTTGGGGAGTGAACCATTGGATTGAAGGTCTTTCTCTCTGTCTCTCCTCCTCTCTGTATATCTGACTTTCCAATAACAATGAAATAAAATCTAAAAACAAAAGGGAGGGGGAAATGGATATTTATGATGAGACTCAATCTAGGAGATCAGCTTCTAGCAGAGCCATTCCCTTCCAAGTGGCACTTTTGTTACATCCCACGAGTTTCACTTTATTTTCTTGTCATTCATGATTTTTTGTGTAGAACTTTATTTTCAACGATGAATCACATAGTACTACATCTTTGATTAAGCAAACTAGCAGTTTACTCTGGCCCCCCACTCCTTCTGTTCCTGTGTTGCCGAAGGTGTAGGGAAAACAGGGTCATGCGCAAGCTTGGCAGAAATCATGCTTGTCACTCCTAAATAACTCTATTTCTAATTTCTTGTGTGGCCTGGGGAGATTAAACAAGCAATACATTTTGGGAATGCATCCGTGGGTGGGACAGTGTTTCCTGGCTTCCTGTGATTCGCCAGGAACAGAGGTTTCTAGTGTCATGTCTGCATGATCCTGGATCCTCACATCCTGGCACGTATGTGTAAATGCATTCAGAGACTGCGGATCAGATCCCACTCATGACTTTGTAAGTTCTGCCTTCTTTGGCACCTGACTCTATTATCGAATGTGCTGAATTCTTGTTGCGTCGTATTTTCCATTTCCAAGACTCCTAGTTACTGTTAACTCTTGTCAGAGAGCGTGCTCTAGTGCAGTAGAGCTTGCTTCTTCCACGAGGGACTGTGTTCCCAGGTGTTGGGTCTTCTTCACTGAGTTAGTACCCTAAGTGAATGGTGTTACATTCTCCCCAAGTGGTCAGTAATTCTTGTGAAGTTGTGTCTCCCTGTAAATGCTGCATTTGCTACCCGAGGCTTGCCTCTAGGAGGTCCAAAGACAGATATGCTGTCAATTCTGATGAGATGCCACCTGGGCTTAGTGGTTTTTTGTTCTTTTTGGAGTCCACCAGCATTTATGGTAAAAGCCCTGCTACCCAGGGCATCAGCCAGGGGACGAGGGCAGGAGAGGGCGGAGGGGAAGGTGATCCCAGGTGACTTTCCTACACTGTGGTGTCTCAGACACCACTCACTTTTCACGGTCACTCTTCCCTTGGAACAGCTCCAGAGTTCCTCCTACCTTGTGCAGCAAGCTTCTCTGAATACATTTCAAGCTGTACTGTCCTCTCTCAATCTGATTCCACCAGCTTGTCATGACTCAGATGTCTCCAAACTTCTGGCACAACACTGGCAGTTGTCATTCCCTGGAATTTCAAAGGCTTTATTTTTTGTCTGTTTGTTTTTAAGTATTTACTTATTTATGTGAAAGGCAGAGTGACAAAGAATGAGAGAAAGAGAGAGAAAGAGAGGATCTACCCACTGATTTTACTCTCCAAATGGTTGCATCAGTCAGGTCTGGACTGAGATAAAGCCAGGATCCAGGAACTGCATTCAGGACCACACACTTGGTGTCTTTCGGTCCTCTGTGGTACATTAGCAAGAAGGTGGATTGGAAGCGGAGCAGCCAGAACTCATCCAATGCTCTGATAGGGAAATGTCAGGTGGCAACTTAACTCACTGAACCACAACACTAGCCCCAAACAGATTTGCCCTTTCAAAAATGCTTTTCTTGTCATTCCTTAGAAGCTTGCAAAAGAAGTTGAGGCTAGCATAAGTTGTCCAACTGCCATGTCCTGAATATCTTTGCTGTTACCTGAGCTTTTAAGAACACATATCATTTTTTCTACTACGAAGGGGGAAAATACTAATAAAATTTTGTTCAGAAAGAATATTATGATGAGGCTAATTTAATTTTGAAAAGAAAATAATATAAAGATACTTGCGCAAATATTGTTAAAGTCACAGTAATGATAAGATGCCTTGTTGGTATAGGATAAATGGGCAGATCAATGGAATAGATTAAGAAGTCCACACTCCGCATTTAGCACATAATACTGTTAGTGTTTCAAACCAACAGACAAAATATTGTATTTCCATAGATGGCTTACCATTTAATAATATTGTGGGAAGAGGAAGGCCTTTTCTAAGCAGACACCAGTTCCAGCAACCCACTGTGGAAAACAGACGAGATTTTACAAGCTAAAAATAACATTTTTGGTACAGCCACTGAATCACAAACCTTAAAGATAATTAACAATCCAGAATGTTCTTGCAATATGCATGATAAACAAAGGATTAGTTTGTAACTAGATGAGCATTTCAAAAAGAGAAAGCACAAAAAACGAGTAACAGGTCCCAAATGGCATTCTTCACCTAGAGCGTAACACCTGTAGCCATAGAAGACACTGGATAACGAATATGAACCAGAATGATAACCCTCACAAGTGCCGCTGGTGGTAACCAGACAACAGAGTGCGGGCAGAATGTGTAGGAAGCACAATCTGAGATTACGACTCAAAAGCCTTAAAATGCACCCAGCATGCTTATTTCACAAGTTCTAGTTCTAGAAATACATGCTGAGAAATGATCAAATGGCATAAAGGTGTCTGCATGCTCCTCACAGTGCATGAAACAGACTCCCACCACAAGTGCTGTGGCCCAAAACGCCAACCTCAAAAGAAGGGATTGTACATTTACAAAGTGGAAACATTTTGCCTATTGAAGGTGAAGATGCCCTCTGCATACACTGCGTGAACTATGAGGGCAGTGAGCGGGAGGAGAAAGCCTGCTTGGACTCAGAGGCAGCCAAGCCCAGGCGGATCCATCCACTGTGCTGGAGACTGCCAAAGACCTGGATGCCCCAAATATTTGCAGTCCTTAAATTTGCTCTAAGTGGCATAACTTTTTTTTCTAAATAATTAGTGACTTCAAACATTCACACTTTCATTTGAGTAAGAAGGTTTTCTCTAATGGCTTTTAGTTTTGCAGTGCCTGGTAGATACCAGGTCTTGGGCTGGATTGTTCATTTTCCTCCTTTTAAAAAGTAACCTTTCATGCAGGAGGATTAAGCACCGATCTGTCTCTCTAGTCATGAGCCTAGGAAAGCAATGGAGGACGGCCCGAGTGCTGAGCCCGTGTCCCCAAGGCAGAGCTGGCCAGTGGAGGCTGGCCCCAGTGCTGAGCCCGTGTCCCCAAGGCAGAGCTGGCCAGTGGAGGTCAGCCCCAGTGCTGAGCCCGTGTCCCCAAGGCAGAGCTGGCCAGTGGAGGCTGGCCCCAGTGCTGAGCCCGTGTACCCAAGGCAGAGCTGGCCAGTGGAGGCTGGCCCCAGTGCTGAGCCCATGTCCCCAAGGCAGAGCTGGCCAGTGGGGAGAATATATATATATATATATATATATATATATATATATATATATATATATATATATATATAGCTCTGCTTTTCTACCAACCAAAAAAATGTTGCTCTTCACCAGGATCAAAGCAGTGCATTTGAACTCTACTATTCATAAGGTATGGATAATCAAGCAGTTAAGAATTCAGTGCCAGCACCCAGCGCAGCAGACTGGTGCATATCTTTCTGGGTCTTTGTGTGAGTCACATGTGACACAGGCGGTCATGGTGCTTTTCAGTGCATAGTTTTCTCCTTTCCGTTAAAGTTCATTTTTATATTTTTATATCTTCTGGTATCCAGACCATACTCAATCTTTCCTCAGTGACCCAATAACATCGCTTATGAAGAGAGAGAGAGAGAGAGAGAGAGAGAGAGAGAGAGAGAGAGAGAAAGAGAGAAATACACACAGAGAGAAAATTAATCACAGATAGTTATTTTGAAAATGGTAACTAGAGCCCGGCACAATAGCATAATGGTTAAGGTCCTTGCCTTGAACGCGCCGGGATCCCATATGGGCGCCAGTTCTAATCCTGGCAGCTCCACTTTCCATCCAGCTCCCTGCTTGTGACCTGGGAAAGCAGTCGAGGATGGCCCAAAGCCTTGGGATCCTGCACCCGTGTGGGAGACCCGGAAAGAAGTTCCTGGCTCCTGGCTTCGGATTGGCACAGCACAGGCCATTGTGGCCACTTGGGGAGTGAATTATCGGACGGAAAATCTTCCTCTTTGTTTCTCCTCTCTGTACATCTGCCTTTCCAGTAAAATAAATAAATCTTTGCTTTACCTTTATGAATAATTACCTTATTTTTTTGTAATTATTTTGCATTATGTGACAGTTTCATAGGCTCTGAGAAAATAAATAAATCTTTTTTTAAAAAAAGAAAATGGTAATTAAAGGGGATACTTAAGCAGTATGCACTCCATTGGGAACTGAATTTTAGAACACTTGGACAATTCTAGTTAATGAAGTACACGTCCATTTTCTTTGTGTGTCCTCTATAATCCTCTTGCAGAGCGGAATTTCTTGCACACAATAGGTGCCCATCATTTGTGCATTGACCAGGAGTGACTGTTGATGTCTTGGTAGCAAGTATCCAGGAATAACTCAATTCCTGAGTCACAGTCTTGGGAAAACAGGCCCAGGAATAGTGGCAAAGTCAGACTGAGAGGAGCCGAACTGTCCATTTCTTGCTTGAACTATAGCTGAGAGGCAACTCATGTGCCATTCATTCCATTAGTTGCCTCTTCAGATTGAAGCATTTGACAGAGCCTATCAGTCAGAACTGTCAGCTTAAAACAGAAGTGGTTTCTGACGAATGTAAGGCTGGACAGAATTTATCAGAAGGGTTTTGAACTGTTAATCCAGAGAGGTTCCCCCAGGAGCAGTCTGTCCATGGGGTCACAGGTGCCAGGCACTTGGTAGGTGCCAGGCACTTGGTCGCTGCCCCATTGAGTCCCTGCCACCTGTCCGCATGCCTAGCATCCTCTATTCTGCTCCTGTCATTCTGAGAAATCTCCCATGACCTTATGCCTTTGTGTCCCTTCTTTAGATTTATATTCCTGAGCTGGAGTAAGCAATGAACCATGCTTGAGTCATGAACCCATACTTCATTGCCAGGAAGCAGAAAAAAAAAAAACAGCTCCTCAATTTCCACGATGAGACATAAAGCTGCCTCCCACCCTTTCTTTGGTGGTCCCAGAATGGGAAAGGTGTTTGGCTGGACTCTGGAAATCCCACATGGCAGGCGCTCACCGTGGAGCCTGTCACCCAGCAGCAGCTTGTGTGTGGTTAAATGTCTATGATTCAAACAGACTCACATTTCCCGCCTCTATCCCTGTGCTGACCTGTGGTCTTGACTGTAGAGATAGGAAGCTGAACCCCAGAGAAGGTGAACGCCCCAGAGAAGGTGAACGCCCCAGAACTCTCAGTAATCAGTAGCAGAGGTAGCATCTGTACCCAGAGCATCAGAGATTTCCTCATTGCACTGTCAAGATGATCAAAGAGGAAAGGCTTGGCTGGAGATCCACTTGAGGGCCACCGCCGGGTCCAGCAGGGAGAACACCTGCCGTGAGTTGCTCCCCACTGTTGATGTGTTTCTCTGTCCAGAGCATAGGGATTTATGTTGCTTTTGCTTACCGCACAGAGAGGCGGCTGGTGATGAGCTCATGGGGAAGAGAACACTAACAATGAGAGAACTTTCATAGTCACTGGCAGTGGTCACCAGCAGCATTAGTCACTTTCAAACGGCAGGGGTGCTGTCATCTTGGAGCAGGTTCCTGTTCTTCAGTATCTGGCGCTGTCTGAATGTGACCCATCGTGTTTTTAGAAAATGCAGACGTTGGGAGAGTTTAAGTGGTATTTTCTCAAGAAGCTGTGATTGGTTAGAGCAGGCTGGCAACATGAACCCAGCACTGGGCCAGGTGCTTTGTTCTATCTGCAGAAACAAACACACCTGTATTTTACCATGTGGGGTGGCATGGATGGCATACCATCTCATTGAAGTGGAGACAAACAACTTTAGTGACCAAGATGTCAGTCCCAGACACCTGTAGAAAGCAATAAAAACACTGTGAACAGCATCCTACTCAGGGCAAGGGCACTGGTGGCGTGTGACATCTGTGGTAACAGCATTTTGTAAGGTGGAACTCAGAGAAGGGAGATGGTCAACACACGACCAGCCCAGGAATCAGCGCGTAGCGAGCCTGGAAGGACAGTCAGGTTCAAGTGGACTGAGCTCCTCTGGGGGAACCATGAAGAGACCTCTCCAGCCCCAGCCCCAGGGCTGGATCAGGAAGTCTTGCATCTGCTGGCACAGCCCTGGGCTCAGTGGGCTCAAGCACAAGGCCCTCTTGTGTTTCTTGTCTCCCCCTTGGCATGTAGGAAGGCCATCTATCTGCTGTGTGGGCTGGAACCCAAACTTCAAGGTTAAGACTCAAAGCAAACAGTGGCAGTAGATACCTTCAGGTCATCGCCCTCAGCTCCTTCTGAGCCATTTTGGAGCTGAAGTCGAATGCATGTGCACGTGGTCAGGCAGCTACGGCCTGATGAAGTGGGAGGAGGGTTTGGTCATCCTTCGGACCTGCGGCTGCATGCGGCGTACCATATGTGAGCTGCAGGGAGAGCCTGGACAGAGCGCTTCTCCTCCCTGAACTGAGAATGAATGCAGCTGCATCTCCTGTGGGTGTGGTGGGGTGTGCGTACGCACACAGGAATGAATCAGCAAAAGAGTATGTTGGCATTTAACAGACAGAAAGTTCTTTCGGGCTGGACCTGGCTTTAGTAACTTCTGCCTTTTAAGGACAGGGGCAAGGAAAAGGCAGAAATACCTGTACCCAAGGGCACATGAATCTCTGTCCTGTTCCATTCTGGTCATGGAGTTAACCAAGGCTTGGCAACTGGAATTTCAGAGTCTAGCCAGGTCTTCCGGTCATGCTGGGACTCCCAGTTTTGTTGCTAGTTTGGCAGACCACTGGAGCATCTGTGTGTGGAATCCACTCCTGGGGCCTAGGAGAAGGTGGAGAGCTATGCCACTGTTCAGATGAAAGAGGGCATGGGGGCCACAAAGACAAGGGGACCCAATGGCCAGGGGATTTCACCTGCAGAGCCAAGCACCTGGAGACCCGGGGAAAGAGCAGCATTGTGTGGTGCTGTAACACAAATCTCTCTAACCCCAACTCCAGCAGAGGCTGCTCACGGCAAGGTGTTCTGTGTGAGCAAATGAAGGGAGACCAAGGAATAGGACTTTCACATAGGACCCCAACAGAAAGGAAACAAAAGCCATTGCAAGTGACATACAGGAGTTGCTGGAGGTGGCCCTGGAGGGGACCCCGGGGACTTGTAGGATGTCCTGGAGACCCATCGGACTTTAGCAGGAGAACAGATGGAGATTTGGGCTGGTTTTCCCTAAATCTCCAAGACCACTTTGGGTAGTATCTGGACGGTGTCTGGTGGTCTCAGTATCTGGACTTCCCAGGCATCCTGGAGGAACCCCATCACAGGGGAAGTTGATGAAGGGACCAGAAGAATGCATGCTACTGGAAGAAGGAAGCATGTGAGTTCATACATGGACATGTATAGAATATATGTAAGCTGTATTTAAATACGTATGGGAGAGCAGAGCAGACAACACAGCTATTTGCAAACTGGGAAATTTGCATGTTTCTGTGGTCACAGAAAAACCTTGGCCCATGGAGCTGAGTGGAAGAAACGTCCCAGGCACCTGCTATGGAGTCACTGCATGAGTTCCGTGAGCCTCTCAGCCCTCTGCCTCAGTGACAGGCAACAATGTAGAGGGACTGTAGGCCTGTGACAGGTTCACAATGAGTCTGGTGCTCATTGGTACACCCTGGTCCTCCGTGAGAATAATGCTGAGAAGCCAGGAACAAGTAAAACAGGTGAAATCAAGGATGTTATGGCCATACCCTGGCCCATCCTGTATGGTGCATGAATTTCTACAATGGCCTTCTTTATACATGTGGACAAGAAGATTCAGGGAAGGACCAATGCCCAGTCCTGAACCACCCACAGATGTTACACAAAATCTGCAACTACAGCTCTTCTGTCCTCTGCAGCAATCAGCCACCTTGACCTTGAGAGTTACTCCTGTGTGGGAGTGTGTGGGCTGAATCCCAGACTTCCATGTGCACCCAGGGAGACAAGAATAGGTTCCAGACTGGGAAATTCCTGATGTTGCTCCTACACTGCAGGGGGCTCCAGTGAGGCGAGCCTCCCTGACAAAGGCATGTACTTCTCTGAGGATTGTCACCTTGGTGCTTCTGGCTAAGGCAGAGCCACAGTAGTGCTCTGACATTGGTGACACTCCCCAAGCACTGCGTAAACATCTCCCTTATCCTGTGCCTGGGAATAATGGCCCAGCTCAGAAATCTCATTCTCCTGGTGACAGCACAGAAGCCAAGGAGCCAGGGGAATAGGCAATATCCCTGGAGGCTGGGGCTCAGGAAGGACTGCCCACCTGTCACTTGTTCCTCAATCTATTGGCCAACGAAAGTCATGTGACAAAGTCATGTGATAAATGGTGTGGACATGGGGAAGGGTAAGAAGTGGGGCGATTAATGCAATCTGGAAGACCTACCCTTGCCATCTGGCCCCTGTGTTCCTGGGCCTAAGTCTGCCCCTCTGCTACTCACGTGGGAGAGCTCCTCAACAGGTCATGCCCCTTCTAACCTCAGGCTGTGCCAACTTGTGACCAAGTTCTCAAAGCCTGAGGGAGAATTCCTCAGTGTATTTAAACAGCAAAGGTGAGTCTTCCTGAAAGTATCTGTTGGCCCTGAAGACAGCCTTTAAATCACCCAAGATCTGCAGTTGGACCAGGCATGCCTAGTGACTGCATGTGTCCTAGCAGCTGGAGTCCCAGGTCAGCCTCTGCTTCTTCCTGCTGGCGGAGCATCTGGTGCCTAATTTACTGACTCTGTACTAGGAATCAGGCACTACACCGGACCCTGGAGATGAACATAAAATACACACAGCATCCTGTCCTTGAAGAGGGGAAGTACACAGATGAGAAAGAAGGTCCAGTACTTTAGGAACAAGAACACGGGAGAACACTCAAAGCTCTGTGGAAGAGCCCGCAGGGAGGGCTACATGACCAGCTGAGAGCTGAGGAGTGTGGAGAAGAAGGACGGTGGAGAAGGAAGGAGCATTCAGAGGAGTCTGACTTGAACAACAGGTATTTCTTACAGCTCTGGAAGCTGAGGCATCCAAGATCACGATGCCAGAAGATTGCATGTCTGGTGAGAGAACATTTCCTGGTATGCAGAAGGTTGTCTTCTCCTTATATTCTCACCCAGCAGAGAGGGGAAGAGACGGAGGAGAGAAAGAGAGAGAAGTGGGAAGGGGGAGACTGGAAGGGTGATGGGGCAGGAAGAAGAGAGGGAGAGGCAGAGAGGGAGGCAGGGAAATGGAGAGAGGGAGGAGACAGTAAAGGGGAGAGAGGAGAGAGAAGAGGGTGAGGAGGGGAGGGGAGATGGTGAGGAAGATGCAGGGAGAGGGGGAGAGGCAAGGAGATGACAGAAGGGGTAAGAGGGGAAGGTGGAGCAATAGAGGAACATGCAGAGGGAGAAAAGGGCAGTGGGAGGGAGAGGGAGAAGGAACCCTAGTCTGCCTTTTCTCCTAAGAGCCACCAATGCCATTCCCTCTTAGACCACTAGCCCCATTCCATCCTAAGGGTCATTTACCCCCATTCCCTCCTAAGAGACACTAATCCCCATTCCCTCTTAAAGGCCCATCCCCAAACATTGTTACACTGGGGTTAAGGATTTCAACATATTGTTTCAGGGGAATGCACACATTCATCCCACAGCAGCCGGGAGAAGACATCAAGACACAAACGTAGATATGCTAGGGTGCATGAATTCAAGGGGATTGGGAGTGCATGGGCCACTGTGGCCCTAGGGATATAAGTACAGGTCAGATATTCTAAGACCTTAAATAGATAAATAGTAGGGCACACTGACTTATCCAGAGAGCATCTGGAAACACCGAGAAATTTCAGAGGAATGGGAGTCTTTGAATTTGTTTCTGAAAGTGGTCATGATGTAACATGGAGGACATGATGAAGGGACCACCAGTTTGCAGACAACTGCAAGAGCCCAGCCAGAAACACTGAGATTCTGAGAAGGGAAGAGCAGGAGGAGAGCCCAGCCGGAAACGCTAAGGTTCTGGGAGGCTGGAGGCAGCAGAGCAGGAGAGCCCAGCTGGAGGAGAGACTGCGCAGTGGACTTCCTGCACAAGCAGCAGAGCCAGAGAGGCCGTGGGATTTGTGAATGTGTCTGGAAGTGGTTGGACATGGGGGAATGGATTGGTATGCAGTGTGCAGGTCACATGGCTGTGAATGTTAGATCTGTCTATGAGGTTGACTGGTATTAACCACTGGATTTAACAACTAGGGTTCAACCTACACAGTTAAATCAGACATTCTGGTTGATTCCAGTTTTCAGCCATGGTAGAAAGCTCCACTGTATACATCCTGCACTCCAATTGCTGAACGTTGCTTTACACTCTGGGTTCATATCAGCCTCGTGATCACTGCCATAAAGTGTGGTCAACACTGCCCAGGACTCAAAGCCCGATTCTCTACTGAGCTGGCTTCCCATCATCCGAGATAACCATGAGGCTCGTGGAGCCTCTTCTTGCTCCTTGGAATAATCCTCTGCTGCCCGCAGCTTCAAGTCAACGTGCGAATCCCTTAACCCACCACATTTACAACCTGAGCAGGACCCCTTGCCATCTGCTCTGTGCTTGTCTCAGGCCATGCCCTGTGCACGCGCCAAGACCCCAGGTCCTTTCTCCTCTTCATGTTTGGTTCTTCCCACCACAGCATTCTCATCAGTACCCACGCAACCTGAGTGAGGTCACAGGCTGTTTTAGTTATCTGCTCAGGAGTAGGCACATCTTGATAAGATTTAAACAATTTAAACAACGACCACTGTATTGCTCAAGAATGTGGGCCAGGGCTGTGCCTGCTCCTCACAGTATCAGCTGGCCCTATCCACCTGGGGCTGGAGAGCCACGGCAGTCTCATCCCCAAGTCTGACCTTGCCCTGGTTCAGCATTGGCGAACTGGCCAGACTCTGCTGGTGATCTCCCTCTGGTGTCTCAAACCTGGGAGCTTGTCCTTGTGGCTTCTCTTTCCATGCGAGATCTCATCTAACACCTCCACCTGACCTCTCTTTCCAGCAAGACAATGCAAACTCTATGCAAGGTGAGGTTCCCTGTGTGTGGAATCAGGGCTGGACTCAATCTCAAGCTCAAGTGCAAAATACCACTTTTGGTCACGAGAACAGCCCATATTTAAGGAGAAGGGGTATAATTTCTATCTCCCAGTGAGAGCAGTAACATGCATGTCCAGAGAAAAAATGGTTATTGACCATGCATACACACATACGGGATTCATTGAGGGCTTCACATGTGGAGTAGAAATGGTTGAACTCCTAAGCCTTATGCAAGGCTGTCTCATAGAAGGTGGGACATGATCTCGAGGGTTGATGTTAAGAGGTCTGCAGAGAACCACGTGACGTCTGAAGGAGCTGTAGGTGCTAGCCAAGTGCCAGTCATTCACGATTCTGGGAGAGGGCAGACAACAGAGCATTTATTCTCACCACATCCCTGGCAACTCAGGATTCAAGATATCCCCTGAAGCTGTGGGTCTGAAACCTCCAAGGGAGCTTATCCAGCTGAAGCAAGCTTGGCGACCTGGGACCTCTCTCCCTTGAGGAGCACTGCACGGAGAGCTCCACTGTGGCTGTTCACCAGAGATGCTGATGTTCTTTCTTGGCTCAGCTCACCTCTGGGAGACAGGAGCACCAAGTCCCCAGGCACTGTATGAGTGAACATGTTCTTGATCTATGGATAGTAATGAACATTTCAGTTGACACCTAATGACTGGCTGTCAATGCCATGTATTTAGAAATTTTGCTGGCAAGTCAGGTGAGTGGAGAGAGAAGAGAACACAGAGTTAAGGGTGTTTCCCCTAAGTATGAGGTCTTCAGCAGTGACCTCTGACAAGCAGGGCCAGAGAGTGGGATCTTGGGAAGAGGTGGGTTATGGGGAAGATGGTCCTGGACCAAGGACAATGAGAAAGTGGACAAGGAAGGATGGAGGTCAGCAAGGCAAGTTGCTGGGGACAATTGAGATGTGCCACCTTGGGATCCTTTGGCTGCTAGTACTCAATCAAGCAACAAGCAAGCCAGGGATTCCTTCCACTAGCTCCTGCTGGCCGCCATTTCACCAAAGGAACTGCTCCTGGGCCCCTCTGATCAGCCCCAGGCAGCCTCCCCCACTTAGAGGAAGCCCTTAGCTTGGGAGTCCAGGAGGTGAGTACCATTGCAGGTACAGTGAGCTGTGAGCACACAGGGAGAATACTGAGAATGTCTATTGCCTTTGCAAAACAAGTGCTTGCTTTGCCTCGGGATGGCAAATTTCTCCCAGTTGAGTTTGGCTCTTTTGACACTGAACATCTGGCGTAGCCTGAGGCTGGCATCACAATGAAGCTGTAACCAGGAGTGTTTTCTCCCTGGCCTCCCGCTCAGACACCACCACTGAGACGAAGCTGCAGCTCAGCAGTGGACATGCACAGCTGACTTAATGCAATTAATAGATTTTTCTTGGAATAGCTACTTTAGGGCCCCTTTGTGTTCCTAAATCTTGTGGGTATATAAATGATAGTCTTGTGTGTTTACTTGATTTTACAAAGTGTAGTACTCCTGACCTCAAGCTGAAAGGCACCTGCTTGAATGTCCTGAGCAATCTACTTACATGTGACTCCAGAAGGGTCTTAGGTTTTATCTAGGCACACAATGAGATGCTCGAAATACCCGTGTTAACATTTGACACTGACTTTTGGATTTTAATTTGTGTAGAGTTCTGGATAAGTTTAATTTTTTTCTACCTTAGATTATATGCACAGGAAGATATTTGAGTATTTAATAATGGGAGGCTAAATCCTATTACTTAAGCTTGAGGCAGTCTTATCTATCATCATGATAATAATACTATTGAAAATCTATCCCTTCAGCTCATTGTGCGACTTCAGCTAAGCCGTTTTGGTCAATTGGGACATTTTGTGGGATGGACTGGGGAAGAGGGCAGAGCGTCAGCACAGGAAGCTACAGTTAGAGTTGCACTGATGTAGTTGCTATACAGTGTTGGCATGTGTTGGAGTGCTTAGGAAAGAGCTGGATTGATGAGCCTGTGTTGGAGAGGATGATGGACCCCTTACCTGGATGAAAGGCAGTGCTCTGTGTAACTCTCAGCTACAGATGAGCAGAGGCTGTTAGGCAGGGTCACATCCAGAGGTTTGTGCCCAAGGGCAGGGCAACAGGAAGCTGGAGCTGCAGGGGCTGATGTAGAAGCAAGTGGGGCAGGGTCAGCTAGGGCTGGTGGGCTCCCTGTAGGTTGGCTAATTTGAACAACTTTGCAGGCTCTTGGTCATGCAAGCTATCCCTCACTGTCTGGTTTCTGGCTCTGACTGGACAAGATGGTGTTACAAAAGACAATGAACACTGTACTGTGCACCAGTCTCAGGACAATGTAGTAGTTAGTGTTGGGGGTGGCCACATGACTGGCATGGAGTGCTCCTAATAATCGACTCCTCTCTTCCTCTGAAGGAGCATTCGCACCCTTAGTTACCCCTACATGCAGTCTGGTGTGTGCAAGTGGACAAATGTGTGGTAGCGTGTTATCCTCCCTGTGTCCCTGCCTTGCTCACAGGTCAGATCCTTCAAACCATGCAGAGACCAGAATGTTCTTGAGACACAGTTTTCTGCTCTCCTCTGTATCCTTACTCAGTTCTTCTTGTGAGAGGAGGAGGGATTCCTGGAGCAGTGCAGGTGGCTATCTTTCCTCTGTCGCTCAATCCTGCCCAGCTCCTTCTGGTACTGATCCCAGCTTCTTTGGATCACTTCAAATAGAAGTTGATAATACGCAAATGCTCAAGCCAGGCAAGATTTATTGAGGGTGTATGCCTGAGTGCTAGGGAGAAGGCGCAGCCAGAGACTCCACGGACTGGCTCCCGGTAGGAGCTGAACAGGTGCTTCTGTTGGGCTAGGGAGGCATGGTGCTTCCCCCTCAGCACCTGGCACCTCCACCTGCACCTGGCGTGCAGTCCCAGCTTGTCCCCCTCAGCACATAACACCTTGGTTTGCGTACTTTCTAAACGGAGCTGAAAACATCAGCTTTGCTAGTGAGCTTTCCTGGATAGACACGAGGGTGGAGAACACAGCTCAGGCTTGTCTGAAGGTGGATGAGGATAAGCACAGCCGGCACCTGCAGGCTCTTCCTCTAGCTCTGGGCTGTGTGTTTCTCCAGCAGAGACACTGCTGCGGATGTCAGCTCCTTCTCCTAAATCCACCAGTGAACTTGGGGAGTGTTGGGGTGTGGAATAGCCCTCCAAAGGAGCTCCTGCCCTATGGAAAGGGGACCAAGAGAAAGAAGCTTCCCACAGCCTTTTCTTACACATTCACCCGCTATAGGACAGCAAAGCAGCTCCCAGAAACAAATAGTTGCACATAAAATTTCCATAAACATCTGCAATCAGGTGAGTAGGAGTTTCCATTTTTCCAAATTCGAGATGAAGGGAGCCGAGATGCCTTCATCTCCTACCTGGAGGATTGCAGAAGTTCCCAAAGGGATCTCTGTTTTTCCGTTTCCCAGTCTCATGGAATTCATTCTTGAGAAGTAATACTCAGATCATTTTAGCACATAACTGGGATGATCTCACTTGTATCAGAAATTCAGCAACAAGAAAAAAAATTCAATTTACATCAATTTTTAAAAGAAGTTTCCTCCTCAATCTCCCCCTCCAACAGAGGGAAATTAGCAGGACAGGGCCCAGCGCCGTGACTTAGCAGCTAAAAGTCCTCTCCTTGAATGCACCGGGATCCCATATGGGTGCCGGTTCTAGTCCCAGTGGTCCCACTTCCCATCCAGCTCCCTGCTTGTGGCCTGGGAAAGCAGTCGAGGACGGCCCAAAGCTTTGGGACTTTATACCTACGTGGGAGGCCTGGAGGAAGTTCCTGACTCCTGGCTTCGGATCGGCACAGCCCTGGCCATTGTAGTCACTTCGGGAGTGAATCATGAGATGAAAGATCTTTCTCTCTGTCTCTCCATCTCTGTCTGAATATCTGACTTTGCAATAAAAATAAAAATAAATCTTAAAAAAAAAAAAAACAAATTAGGGACAGGCAGTCCAGAGCTACTGCAGAAACTGGAGAGTTTTATTAAGGTCTCAGTTCCTTTCTGTGTTTCTGATTTTTTTTCATTTCTCTATTTGTCTTTTGTCTTTATAGATATAATACGACTGCTGTGACTCCAGGCATCACATTTATGTTTAGGATAGAAATTAGGAAAAGGCAAAGGCCAAAACTTGTACATGTACTTCCGGTTTTATTATGTAATCCAGAGATTTTCAGAAAGAAATTGGATAGAAACTTATATCTCACTGGTTTGAACTGTGTCGCATGAGCATCCCTGGCTGCAAGTGAGTCTTGGAAATGGGAAAACGGAGTCAAGAATGCGTGCTCTGTGACCTCCCTGCTGTTACCAGAAATGCACGGTGGGTTCTTTCCTCAGCTTAGTAGAGAAATAAAAAGCCGGGAATCTGTTGCAGACAGAAAAGTTTATTTGTGAAGGGACCAGGTGAGCAGAGAAGGGAGAAGGAAGTGGAAGCACCTCCGGAGAGAAAGCCGGGAGGTGGGGTGCCTCTCAAAAGGGGAGGGAGAGAGAGATACCAAAGGTTACAGGAAGGGTCTTGGGATTTTAAGCATTCCCTGACCCTTCCTTGTTGGGTGAGAACCTGTAAGTAAGATGTTCTCCATTGGTGGTTTCTGAATCAGTTAGGAAATGGGTGGGCAACGCTGGTGCCGCCCACCTGAAGGTGTGGCCAAGACCTCAGCCGGCCTGGATGGTCTCACCTGCATCCTGGCCCTTACTGCTCTCTGTTTTAGAACCTCTCAGTTTGGTGTTTTAATACAGTGAGAATACAATTCAAATCTCCCCTGCCTCTCTAATCGCATCAGCTACGACCCCTTGCCTTTCTCTGGGTGCTTCTGCGCCTTCTCTGCTGGTGACTTTCCTGTGGGGTACCTGTGTCTTCATTCACGGCTTTCCATTGGTGTGGCCTGTGATGGTGCTCCCATCTTTCCTGTGAGGTGGGCCGTGTGGTCGCTCCCAGGTCTTTGTTCTGTCCCTGTGGATAAGCGCTCGCCCAGGCCATTTCTAGAGCCTGTACCTTGAGCTCTGTCTGATGAACGCTAACAGTGGGTGCTAGCAGAGGCTGGGATGTGCTGGGGAAGTTTGTCTTGGCCTCCTGCACTTCCATTGTCCACCAAGAGGGAATATGTCCCTGGAGCGCTTTGGCTCTGAGTGAGACACTTGGAGCAGACTCAGGCCCAGCCTGCAGCTTGGAGTCAAGCCCAGCTGAACCCAGCCAGTATCACCCAGAGTCTAGCCAAACCCATGCCTTGTAAGAAAAGCAAGGGTTGCTGTAAAGCTGCTGAAATTTTACTAATGATCTTGATGTAGCGAAGTCCAACACAGTCCGAAGTCTTCCCCCTACACTCTGTTTCATTAAATTTTATGCATCCTTGGGGTCTCAAATGACATCCACTTCCTAGAGAGCCTTCCTGTATTCTTACTCAGATTCATGTTTGCCCAGTGTCCTTTTCCACTTTGCGTATTTTATCCAGTGTAATTTATAATTTTAGTTTTATTTTCATACCTACTTGTTAAAAGTGTATCTCCTGGGACCAGTGTTGCGGCCTGATAGGTCTCGACCAGCATCCCGTGAGTGCTGGTTCGAGTCCTGACTGCTCCAGTTCTAAGACAAATCCCTGTTAGTGCACCCAAGAAAGCAGTGGAGGATAGCTCAAGTGTTAGCTATTTTTTACCACAGATCCAAGATGCCCGACACAAATCATATGAGAGGTCTTTATTCCAGCACGAGGGGCAACCATGGGGCAGAGAGAACACAGGAGCAGAGAGAGAGAGAGAAAGAAAGGTAGGAGAAAGAAGGCAGGAAAGCAGAGAGCAGAGAAAGCAGAACAAAGGGAAGGCACCTTTATAGCCTAGAGGTTCAAGGGAGTGTGGGGATTGGGATGGGCAGACAGGCTGTCAGGGATTCCTGCCTCAGGGGATGGATGAGTAGGGCCTAGGGTGTCAGGAAGTGCAGTGGATTGGCTGAGAGCACAATTTCAATCTTAAGGAAAGTGAAGCTTATACAAGTGGGGCTTTAAGGAGATCAAGACCTAGGGGAAGCAGGTATTTAACGTGGTAGGGTCTCATCAGTGGCAGGGCCATTGTTCCAAATGCTTGGGACCCTGCCCCTGCATGGGAGACCTGGAAGAAGCTCCTGGCTCCTGGCTCTTGGCATCTTGGCTCTGGTCATTGTGGCCATTTAGGGAGAGAACCAGTGGATGTAAGAGCTCTGTGCATAACTCTGCCTTAAAAAGAAATTTTTACGTTTCTTAAAAAGAAATGCCCCTCCTGCTGGAGACTGTTCCGTGAGAGTAAATGCTCGTCTGATTCATTACTGCATTTATCAAAAAGCAAGGTGTGCGTGTAATAAGTTATTGCTTATTGAATAAGAGCACTTCCAACGGAAGGAAATCGTTTAGCTATCAAAAGTCTTCCTTTTGAAGAATTTTCAATAACATTTAACCTAAAGTAATGTAAGTATGATACAAATAGTATGAATGCGGATGAATGGATTCAAGCAAAACTATGTGAAGGAAATATATCAAAGAATGAACAACTCCTATCTCTATGCGAAGGCAATACAGTTTACTTTAGTTACACGGTTTCTCTATTTCACATATTTCTTCCAGGATACTACAAACCAGAAAACGCAAGAAAAGTGATGAGAGAGAAAGAGGAAGGCTTGATCATGCTTTTCGTAGTGATGTGCTGAGAAGACACTAGCAGCATCAGGAATCAGAACAAAGCCTGGGCGGCTGCCAGGACATTTTTGAGATGGAAATAGCTCCTCCGGGACTTCTCTGTTCTCAGCGTTCCCCGGGGGTCTGTCCCCAGCCTTCAGGGAAGGTTTCTGACAAATCCAATGGAGATCAGGGTCAAGAGGAAGGAGTGGTCCCCACGGGCTGGGCTGAGTGAGTACAGACCGTTGAGGACAGTTCCAGCAAAAGCCATCCCTCACAGGGGGCCAGGAAACAGCTCTGTCAAAGACCTGCGAGGGGCCAATACCCAGCCGCCCCCGTGCCAGTAGCCAAATCTTATAGTTACACAGGGTCTGGATCATCAGGATTTCACATTTCACATGGTGAGAGCCACTGAGGTGTTCTCGGGAGGGGACTACGTTATTTAATGTGAGGTTGCCACGTTCACAGTGCCAGGATGGCTGGATGGGAGGATCAGCTACCATGTTCTGAGTCAGGGTGGCTGGGTGACAAGTCAGCTGTCACGTTCACAGGATCAGGATGGCTATGTGGCAAGGTCAGCTGGTCAGCTGCCAGATTCACAGGATCAGAACAGCTGGATGGCACGGCCAAGGGCAACAAGGGCAAGTGCGAGGAGACGTGGGAGTTGGAGGCAGTGTGGTAGGTGAATAATGTCATGGTGATAATAACAGTACGGGCTGAGAAAGACATTGCTTTAAGCGCTTCGCCTGCATGGTCTCCTTCCCCATGACAGCCCCGTGCCGACAGTACTAGTACTGTGTCCAATTTATAGCTGAGGGAACTGGGGCAGCAACATTGTAAAGTAACTTCATCGCCAGAGAGAGAGAAGCCAGGATGGAGTCCAGGCTGTCCCCTTGCCCAGAGCAGACTGAGGAGTTGCTGCAGGTGGAAGTGTCCTTCCTGCATTATGCCCATTACACACTGTCTCTGGTCTAGTGGATTCAAATGAACCAACACCTGGTGTGGGCACAGCTGGTGTGGGTGTGAGGCTGGAGCAGCAGGACAAGGTCGTAGAGAAATGCAGAGTCTGCCATCATGGGAGGCACAGACATGGAGGAACTAAGGTCAACGAGCAGGACTTGATGTTGAGTGGACTGGAGGAAGAACTGTCCAATCTGGGATGGTGCTGGCACCCAAGGGATCAACAGTGGAAGCAATGACAGCAGTAACACTGCGTGCCACCTTAGCGCCCCGCACCTGGATGCTTAGCAGGCCTGAGAATCACCTGGAGGGCATATCAGGGGACTGGCTGGGACGTCATTGCCATAGAATCTGACTCAGCCAGGTTTCAAGGTGCTGCTGCTGGCCGTGAACTACCTATACTCCAAGAAATATGTGTTGCGTCACCCAGCCCTCAGAGCCCTCTCTCAAACACCAACTCTTGGCTTCTTCTTAAGCATTCTCTGTAATAGCTTCCTGTGACACAAGCGTGCTGAGCATGGAAACTCATTTCCTTTGTTTTGATCTGATACCCTTTGCCTGAGTCATCAAAGCTCCTGGGTAGCTGCCGCACAGCTGGGTCTTTTTCCTACCGTCTGCTCTGCTCTCTCCATGCTGGTTCCAAATTCAGCTTGTCTCTGCCTGAGAGATTTACCTTACTGCAGAGGCCTCCTCTGACCCCGGTTACTCGGTTTGTACTCCCATAGCGTGTTCTTCCTACCTTTGCCATGCGCTCAACACTATATCTTTACCGTGTATATATGTATGTATTTCTGATTATGTTTAACTCCCCAAATGCCTGCGATGGTTAGGGCTGGACTGAGCTGAAGCTAGAAGTCAGAAGCTCAGCCTGCATTTCCCGCACTGGTAGCAGGGACCCGAGGACTTCAGATATTACTGCTGCCTCTCATGGTGTGGGGCTGGAAGGCAGTTGGAGTTAAGAGCAGAACCAAGACTTGAATCCAATGCGCCCATTTGGGATTCGGGGCAACCAATGACATCCGATACTCACCCCAATGCTTCCCCTGTGCTTCTGTCAGAGAATGCATCTCCCAGTCTCTAGAATGGTGCTTGGCACGTGGTAACTCCATCGTGTTACGACTGTTCTTTCCCTAGAGCTCTCATGGCCTAATTCTCTTCGTGGTGACTCTGATCTCTGGGGTGGACACATGAACTGCACGTCATGCTGCGCTCCAGCTCCTGCCAAGCACAGCACAGCAGGATTCTGAGGCCATATCTGGGCTCAGCAGAAAAGAACAAGTGATTGATTAACATGTGGGGAGTGTGGGTAACAGAGCTGTATTGGTCCCACTTCTACTCTAGACCGAATGGATTTTCTTCTGCTCCTGTGCGCAGCAAGGATGAGGTTTAAGGTCCTAATGGCCTTACTTATGATGAAACTGGGCCTGGGACATTTCTCAGGTATTGTAAGAAGGCCTCAGTATAGGGATTGGGTGTTCAAGGAAGACTCTTTCGATAGGGAGCCCCCATCAAAGACAATTCAGCCTTTGGGTGCTGTCCAAGCACACAGATGGAAATTAGGTTGGCTGAAGGATCTTGGGATATGTGATCTTGTTGCAGAGTGACCGGTGCGTAGCTCACATAACCCAAGTTGCTTTTCTGTGGCCTGAATTTCCCAGGGTAGAAAGCCCTGGGTGGGTCTCTTAGCCCTAGGGAAAGTTAATAACTCTTGGCACATTTTTGGACTGGGGCAGTTTCCAAATAAAGACCTGCCTATCCAGACTGGTTGTCAAATGGAATTAGTGACCCTGAGTTCAGCCTGTTCCTCACTAAAGTTACCACATACAGGGAATGTTCTGGCACGAGAGGTAATGCCAAGGGGGCAGGCAGGGTCACAGTGTGGGCATTACAGGCAGAGATGCTAGGGTGAGCCGATGGGGACTCGGGGAGTTCAGCTTCCTCTGAGGGCGTTTTTAATGAGATGAGCTTGCTTGCTCTCTATTGCTTTTAAGAATCAAGACTCTAAATAGATCGGTTGTTCCTACTACTTAAAAACGTTTTCCATTTTGGGTCTGACCCAGGTCCCAACTGACCTTTCCTAAAAGTCCAATAATTGCAGCCCCTCAAATAAATTTGAGCACCCATGTGGGGAATACCCTCTTGAATTCAATCCTGACATCACTCTGGGTTGGCTCTCCATCAACAGACGTCCCACCCAACCCTGAATAGCACCTCTGCAGGTTACTTGGCAATGGCCTCACTTATAATCACTCCAGTTCCTGTTCCAGCCTGAATCAGTCCTCGCCGGCATAAATAGGGCCTCTCAGGCATGTCCTCATCACATCTCTGCATGGATAGTGGGTGCTGTGCAGTGCAAGCCAGGAAGACCACACCAAACCACACCACACACATTAGCAAGAGTCATTGTGGGCCTTGGCACAGCATTGGGTGGAGTTGTTCCTAGGGAAAGAATCAGGAAAGAACATTTCACGAACATCATGAAGCATTCAGCCTACGGAACTTTTCAAAGAAAATGGCTGCTTGTCACCAAGGATTACCTGAAACTGCATAGTCATGGACATGCCTCTATCTGAAAACTTTGTTTTTGTTTGAATTAGCCAAGTGCATTGAAAGGCTCTTGTGGGCAAGAAGTATGAGTGTGAACCAATGCACAGCAGTACCTAATCCACACTCAGAAAGTTCTGGAAGGTTAACCCCTGCTGTCTTGTCCATGAGCTCTGAGCAACACCCTGTCTTGAATAGGCCCCTTGTGGGTGAATGCCCATGACATACTCCTTCATTCTGTCTTGTCCTGGGGCTCTTCCAGTGGACATTGGGAGGTGCTCCTGACCATGCTCTTCAGGCCCGGGATATTTGAAAGAAGCTACTCCAGGCAAAAGACCTGTCAGGATGCCTGGAGATGGATTAGTGTCAAAGTGCATCCAACAGGATAAGCTGGGGTGACAGATGCAAGGCTGGAAACCTGTTGCGAAGAGCTCCAGGAAGAGGAGGCGAAGGGCCCTGGCCCCGCGTGCACGCTGCCCTCAGCGAGTCCATGCAGGTGTTTCCGTGCTTTCCTTGACAAAGGCGAACATGTGGGCTCTGCTAGTCAGCTAACAGGGACAGACAGGGCTCCTTATCAACTCCCCGTGTCAATAGTGCTTTGACCAAGGTGCCTTGTTAACTTTCTTTGAACTTGCTGCTTGCAGACATGACCCAATTCTGAGTTGTGTTTGGCGATTGTTTTGCCGAATGCATCAAAGCTGGAAGCCTGGAAACAAACTCAAGTCAGTAGCCCACGAGAGCGCTGTGCCTTCTTTTCTTTTTGGTTGCTTTCCTCCCAAGGACCTGCAAGGTAACTTGCCATTGGCACCACGAACAGGGGCCTGAAGATAGAGAGAAAAAAAAAAGGAGGAGGTGACGCCTGCACAAGAGGCTAAACAGAGATTCATGATGGAGCAAAAAGAAGGAAAAGCAAAGAATATTCCTTACACTGAGCTGTATCATCATTTCTGAGAGCGGAAAGGCACAGTGGCAACAGCGCTGGGACACTGTTAGAATGTAACCCTTGGTTGCCCAAGGAAGGCACTTTAGACTTAGAAGTCTAGGAGAGAGTGAAGCAGAATATTTGAAAAGCATGTAGACTGGAGAAGCACGTTTGAGTACAATTTTGGATCGCTCTGGCTTTGGGGCTAGTGGTGCTTTTCAGCGTTAGCAGGGCGAAGGGTGAAAGCTTAGAAAAGTCCGCTGAAGACTCTGCATGAATGTGAACTGGACAAACATACTCAAAAAGAAATAAAGAAGGCGAAAAGGGAGAGTTTCCTAGCAAGCCGTAAGAAGGAAGAATCAAGCGTGAATTCATTAGTGCGGCTCGCTCTTGGGCTTGGAAGTGAAAGTGAGGGCCTTAGGCCCGCTGTGCCACCTCTCCAGCATCCTTATTTCCCACTCCTGTCTAGTGATGCTGAGGAGACTGGGAGGAAAATCCTTTCCAAGCGTCAACAATTACATCTGATGATGAAAAGACGGGATGAAAGCAGCAGATCACAGCAGGGCGGGCTTGGAAATGCTTTGCGGCTCCGTCTTCACACATTGCTATGACCAAGGCTGCATGAATTGAGATTAATTTTTCCTATTCCCATCAATCAACAAGGGAACAGTGTGGACAGGATTTGATCTTAACACGATGTCTGATTTTAAAAATGCTTGTGCTAATTTAGGATCAACTTTTTGTCATGAGTTTCTCTCAAGCTGGAGTGATTAGGGTAAATGAATTCCTTATGATTTTTATCTTGTAGCAAAAATGGTATTGTCAAATTTGCAGTGTTTACAGTGGCAAATGTGGCTTGGTGATGAAACTAGGGAAAAAATCCGACAGCTCAGTCATCAGGATAGAACACCTGGGGGCACTATTGATATGCTTACAAGCAACGGTGTGTGGGCCATTGTGGCACCTCAGACTGCTAATATCAACCCCGCTGCTACCGACCCATCCAAGAAGTAGATCTAAAGGCTTGGGAAAAAATTGATCCTGTTGGCAGCTATACAAAACTTTTACAAGGGCCCAAGGAACCTTATTTGGATTTTGTGGGATAGCTTCAAGATGCAATAGAAAAACAAGTATGTGACTCTAATTTACAAACTCTATTGCTCAAGCAGTTGGCCTATGAAAATGCACAATTCAGATTTTCAAAATATCACAAAGCCTCAAAAGGAGGAGGGAAACTTAATGGATTATGTTGAGACTGTATCAAAATGTTGGTACTATTCAACAGATGGCAAGAATCGGTGCCCTAGAAATACTGTTAATAAACAACAGAAAGCCAAATGTTCTAACTGGCAAACCCAGACATTTTTAAAGATAATTATTTTTATTTTTAATGATTTTTTTGCATAATTGATCAGGGTGATAAGGGTCAAGGGTTACAGGAAAGTGGGTGAGACCATTATATCCACATTCACTTTTTTTCCTTCCTGTATCTGACAGAAGAGGGGAGATAAGGGGAGAAGCTACTCCCAGCCTCCCAGCCACCCCAGGGTCTCCAATGTGAGGCATGCTTCAAGGGTCATGATCAAGAGGTTTTGATAGTTCAACAGTTCTGTATTGCTGCTGATCTCGCCATTCCAAGCATGATGAAATTTCTTCAAATTCCACTGGCTGACATAGTCCACCTTAGAGTCTCTGTTTTCCCAGATGTTCACTGCCAACGATTGGCTGGGGTAGTTGAACAATTTGTTCTGTCCTCCATCCTCTGTTGTGGTACCAGGTGTCCTCTGTAGATTCCAATATACTACCATATCCTCCATGTGCATCTGGGTATGCTGTCCACTGTTCTAAGCCACTGTGGAAGCACAGGTCTGACACAAGCACTCGACAGTCAGACCATGGAACCTGCATGGTTGGGTTCTGAGTCTAGCAGTTCAGTTGGGGAAATCCCAAAAGAAATTTCATCTGAGGTGATCCCAGATCTGATTCTTGTATGTTTGCCAATACAGGGTCTGGCACAGTCTGTCACCCCAATTAGCTTTCCTGGGTCATCTGTCTCCAGACCTATCTTCTACACAAACCGATGGGTATTGCAGCCCAGCCCAATCCTGCCCACCACACACTCGACCCTCACATAAACCAGTGGGAGCTACAGCCTAGTCAGAGCGACCTGTAATAACTCCCACCAGGCCCGCCCCCTGCCTGTGCTTGCCAGTATGTACAGCAGAATGATCCCGATAGAGGAGTTCCCCAAGCTCCTCCATCAAAACCTCTCCCACTGCCAGATTTCATGCCCATTGGTGGGTCCATGGGCCAGCCCTACTTAATCCACCTCCTGTCCTAGCAGGAACAGTGGCCTTTCCTGACTGACCTTCACCCATTCTAGTTTTTACTGTTGGGTATTACAGCCCAGCCAAGACTGGTCCACACCCAGACACAGCTAACACATAGCTAACCAGGGGCAGAGACCTTGTCTAGCCTATCCTACATCCACCCTGGTTCTCATAAGCACCAGATGGTGTTGGAGTCTAGCCCAGTCTGGCACACCCCAGTCCCAGTCCACACTTGTACCAAGGGACACTGCAACCATGTCTAGACCAGATAGCAGCCCTGATTCTGGCCCTTGCATGCACCAGTCAGTGAGAACCACAATCAAACCAGGGCATCCCTTTTGCTCCTGAACCAGATCTGTTCCCAGCCATAGATCTTGAATGTGCCAATGGCTGCTCTGACTCAGTTTGGCATAGTCCCTCCCCTGTCTTGGCTTTTACCTTTGGATGCTATAACCTGGTCTGACCAGGCCTGTCCCCCGTCCCTACTCTCACTGGCAGATGCTGGAATCTGGCCCTGCTCAGTTGTTCCCATCTCTGGCTCATGCAAACCAGTATGTGTGGCAGCATCACCAGCATGACCTTTGCTCCAGTGCCTGGTTTCTACACTTGCCGGTTTGGTCAGCCCTGTCCAGTCTGCTCCCTTCCAAAACCAACCCACACATTTCCAAAAGTTGAAGTTACCTTGCCCAGCCTGTCTGACTCCCAGACCTCACGTGCCTCACCAGCAGGAGCTATGATCCAACTAGGGGAGTTTTCCAAGTTTCCCTACCAGGTCCACTCCCAGACCCAGATCTCACTCATTCCAGTGAGTGTTAGGCCAGTGCCCTGCATAATCTGCTCCTCCATCTTGGCCTTGAATGAGCTGGTGAATGTTGCAGTCCAGCCCACCCTACATCCTGTTTTAGGATGCACCTGCGTGTCCTGTGACCTGCACCTGCCCAACCTATTCTTGGTCCCTGTACCTGTGAGTCTTGACAGGTTCCGTGGTCACACCTAGTCCAGCCCATCACTGCCCCAACCCTTGAGCTAACCAGAAGGACTTATATTTCCACAGGTTTGGCCCACATACCTCCCACAGAATCTACCCCCAGACCTGGTTCTCTGCATAATGTTACCCATTCCCTATTCTGACATTCAGTCAGGTACTGGGATCTAGCCCAGCTATACAGGCCCCTAGCTCTAGCTTTCACGTGGATTGGTGTGTATTGGTCAGCAATGTTTCATGCTAACAAACCCAACTCAGGACTCCCATGTGGGCTGGTGTATTAGTCTGACTCACACAGATTTCTGATCTCTCCCATGCAAACTGCCAGGTCTCAGTCCCCTTGCTTAACTTGCAAGTACAGTGGTCCTGTTGTTGGGAGTTCCTCAAGATTTATTCCTCACCTACACGTACAGTGGCCTTATGCATGAATGTCCCTAGGAAGCATCTCCACACCCCCAAGACTCCAGAGCTCACCGCTGGGTGGCTGGTGAGCAATGCCCAGTGCCATTGGCTCTCTGGCCACTTGCAAACTGAGGATTTGCCCACTGCCTGGTAGTGGTGGATGGGGAGCTAGATTCCCGCAGGAACTCTGGCCTGGCACAGATTCCTCCAGTCACAGGCATGTGGCTAGGAGATTCAGGCACCCACACCTCTGCCCAGACGTACCTGGAGTTCACCCCTTCACAGTATAATTATTGTGGATGGAGAAAACTCTCAGGTATAGACAAACCCAGGATTTGCCCACTGCCTGGCAGTTGTGGCTGGGGCTAGGGCCCCAAGCATTGAGCTTGACCTGGCCCAGGTCCTCCAGCAGCCGCCACACTGCCTGGAGGTCCATACACACAAGTCTCGAGGTTGAACTCACCTGAAATCCAGACATTTAAAAAGACAGTGTTGTTTAACACCTGCAGCCGCTGGGTGGCAGATGGTGAAGGCAGACAAAAATGTAAACATCCCTCAACCAGGTTGCTGTCCTGATGCAAAAAAGGCAGATATTAGGTTCAAGAACATTGCTCTAACTTTGACAAGGACGGCGATCTCCTGGCAACTCCTAATTCACTTCCCGGGGCCCAGATACCACCACCACAACTTTGCCATTCGGAAACTTCAATCAAAATTAAGGAGCAAAAGTATTATGGAATTGTCTAGAGCTACTATGGGTAGTGCCACTGTTGATCCCTGCTCTGTGTGATCTGACCCTACATCTTTCTCAATGTTCATATAAAATTCCCCTAGGATATTGGGAGCCCATTCTCTCTGGAACTGTGGGCCTGATTTTGGGTCAAAGCAACCTGTCTTTAAAGGGCATTACTGCACTGACAGGAATCATTGATGGGCATTCTACTGGCAAAATTGCTTTTGTGAGGACTGTTCCTCTGGAATGGACTTTTCAAAAGGGAGTTAAGATTGCACAGCTTCTATTATTACTCTATATCTCCTCAAAAGACAAAAATTGTCAGCATCAGGGAGGACTTGGCAGTACAGATGCCGTCATTGCCCTCAGCACAATGCTTTATGAGTCTGAAAAGCCTTAACTTGATTTGGTAATACAAGGAAAAGCTTTTTCCAGGTTACTTGACACTGGAGCTGATGTGTCTATCATTAGGGAAAGTGAATGGCCTGAAGAATGGCCTCTGCAGGTGGCAGCTGTAGGACTAATGGCATTGGGAGAAAAGGGCCACCCCCAGGCATGGCTCAGCAGTCATCAACTGCTTTGTGTGAGACCTAATGACACACAGGCAGTGCTCCAGCCCCTGATTATTGAAGTTCCCATTAATTTGTTGGGATGAGATTTCTTACAGCAGAACAATGTACAACTTTATTTACCCCCTTCAAAAAATCATTCACCCACAGTGAGATATATTGTGGCTAAATGGGGATATGAAGGAGCAAAAGGTTTAGGAAAATGCCAACAAGGAATAGCATCCACTAACTTGCATCGCCAGGGTCCTGGCTTTTCATTGGACTGTTGATACAATTGAGCCTGTTAAAATACAATGCAAGTCCAATACACTAGTGTGGACTTCTCAGTGGTCCTTAAATCAAGAGAAATTACAGGCTCTTAAAGAAATGGTACAAGGATAATTAGAAGAGCAACACATATCAACTTCTTTCTCTCGTGTTTGTTATTAAAAAGAAGTTGGGAAAGTGGAGACTGTTGATTAATTTATGAAATAGAAACACCACTCTGATTACTACAGGCCCTTTACAGCATGGCCTCCGGTCTCCTAAAGACTGGAAACTTACAGTGTTAGACCCCAAGGACTGTTCCTCTCATACTTTTATTCATGAAACTGATAGGCCCAGATTTACCTTTTTAGTTCCAGCCTCTTCGATATCAATGGAGAGTGCTCCCTCAAGGAGTGACTAACTCATCCACATTATGTCAACACTTGGTTGTGAGGGCTTTCAATCTATTCACAAAACTTTTTCACCTATTTCTCTTACTCACTAAATGGATGATATTTCACTTTCTGTTACATCTGCTACTGTGCTACAGCAAGCCCATGTTATGCTCCAGGAAAATTTATAACAGCATGGGCTTATTATCGCTCCCAAGAAAATACAAAAAACAGATGCAGTTAATTATTTAGGATATGTGGTGGGAAGATAAACCATTAGACCCCAAAAGTTCTCAATTAGGAAGTCAACATTAAAAACTTTCAATGATTATCAAAAACTACTAGGGGATATTAATTGGCTACATCCCGTGCTGCAAATTCCTAATTGTCAGCTACAGAATCTGTTTGCTACGTTAGAGGGTGACCCTGCACTGGACATTGAGTACACACTAAGTCCCCTGGCCAATAAGGAATTGCAATTTTTTGAACCATGACTGAGGGAAGCCTTTGTCCACAGAAAAGATCTTAGTCTCCCACTTCTTTTGATCCTTCCCACAAAATTATCTCCTACAGGTATGTTGGCACAGAATAACTGCCCATTAGAATGGATATATTTACACCATAAAGCACCTAGAGCTTTAACTGCTTATCTCCATAAGTTGCAGAACTTCTCTGTCAGGGCCAACTGCGTGCTTACCACCTGTATGCTTTGATCCTCATTCTATTATCCTGTCCCCTGGGGGCAAAGACTTTGAACAAGAACTAATACTAAATGAAAAGATACAGATAGCTTTTTCTGATTATTATGGATATATTGGAAATCATTATCCTGCTGGAAAGTTATGGGGCTATTTAAAGCAAACTGAGTTTATTATTAATTCCATTGTTCAATCTGTTCCTATCCCCGGTGGTCCTGTTTATTTCATAGATGGCTCTAGCACAGGAAAACTTGTTCCACCAACCACCGCACAGTGATTTGAACATCCTGTAACTTTGATTCTATCTGCTTGCCACAGCAATCTTCCTAGAAAATGAGGAATTTACACTTCATGACTTTTAAGATGGTCAAGCCACAATAATCAAGACTATTTGAAACCAGAATAAGTACAGCCAAAGGAGTTGGGCAGAGCAGAAGTGACTCCACCACCCTGCAGAAGTCAAGTCGACTCTCCTACTCTCCCAGCCAGGAATGTGTGAAATGCTGGGTCACCCTAACCTTCTCAGCACTCACCATGATGACTACCCGACACTACACATCATACACCTGTGCAAACCGAGGAGCTGCTGTCTTCTCCCATTGCCCATGCCCAAGATGTACAAAAGCCCAGTGCTGTATACCCTGGACAGCCATTTCACTCACATTGTCACCCTGCCATGTGGAAGTGACCCTGGACCATCTCCCACCAGGGAGCAGTCCATCAGACACTGTCCCCTGAATATCAAAATCCTTTACCTATACTAAAAGTCTCTCTCACGCTCTCTTTCAATCACCTCTAAACTTAACAAAAGGAATCCATAAAACATAAGAAAAAGCCTACAGAAAACCTCTCCCATTTACAATCATATCATCTGGGGGGCCAGCATTGTGGCAGTGGGGTTAAGCAACCCAACACTGACGTCCCATATAAGCGTGAAGATTTGTAACTTCACTGCTTGTGAAGTAACTGGTTCACTGGTGATTCAGTTCCCTGTTAATGAAACTGGGAAAGCGGTGGAAGGTGGCCCAAGTCCATGGGCCCCTGCCTCCCATGTAGGAGATCTGAATGAAGCTCCCAGCTCCTGACTTCAGCATTGATCAGCCATAACCTTTGCAGCTCTCTGGGAGTGACCTAGCAAAGATCTCTGTCTCTGTTTTTCCCCCTCTCTCTGTGTCCTGCTATCTTTCAAATAAATATATACTATTCTAAAAAAGGCAAAATGAAATGCTATGCCCTCTACCAAATTTAAAAATTTATATCTAGTGCTGATGAGGAAAAAATAAAGATTTTTCCATTTTCTTGTTATGGAAGTATCCTTTCACTTTGGTGGACATTTGACAGCACAAGTCATGTTTCTTAAGTTCATGGGAAATGTGTGATATACAAAACTACACACAGATTTTTAAAAATTTTAATCACCAACAGGTCAGAAAATAAGGTGCAGAAGTTTTACTTTCATTTTGCAACTTCCAGCTGGGCCAATGGCAGGAAGGTGAAAAGGAAAAAAGAAATAAATAGCTGTGGAAGGTGAAGACAGGTCAGAAAGGATAATGAAAGAGGGAGGAGAAAATCCCGTGAGAAAGAAACCCACGTTAGCTGAAGTAAGCTGGTAGCAGAGGGAAAACTCACTCGTGAAACCCGAGATGAGAGCGTAAGTGTGGAAAGTGGACTGGGGGAACCGAGGCAGGAATGGGCGTGGGAAGCTGGGAGGCCTCTGTCAGAGGACACACGGTCATTTAAGACGCCTACTGTGTGCACAGCGACTGACAAGAGCTGGGAAGCACAGGCTGTGTGTTCTCACCACCAAATGATGACCGTGTGAAGCCACGCATTGGTTGCTTATTACTTAGCTTTAACCATTCCACCACACAGAGACTTCACAACAGCAAGAGGCACACGTATAGATGTTACCTGTCGACTTAAAGAATAAACTTTACTTTCAAAAAAAAAAAAAAATCACTGTTAAATCCAAACTGGGGGATGGGGGCAGAAAGAAAAGAGAAAATTATGAGCTGATGAAACAAAAGAACAAAAGGAAATAATTAAGAAGAGATGTAAGGAAGAAAGAAGAAGGCGAGGGGGAAAGACAAGAAGGGGAGCCGAGGGAGAGGGCTTTTATCCAAGGCTTTACACTGTTTCCATTGACAAGCACTCTCTCCCATAAACAACACGAAGATAAACTACACTCACAGGAATTCAAACATATGGACTGTATTTCCCTTCAAAGTCACATGAAGTTTCTATAAGAACGAAACAATGAAACTGAGCCAGGGTTAGGAGTAAAAGACAAGAAGGACTTCCCAAGCTCACACACACACACACACAACATTTGCAGCTAGAAGAATTTGGCCTGCTTTTTTTTAAAGATTTTTTTTTCATTGGAAATTCAGATTTATAGAGAGAAGGAAATACAGAGAGAAAGATCTTCCATCTGCTGATTCAATTCCCAAGTGGTTGCAACAGCTGGAGCTTTGCCAATCTGAAGCTAGGACCCAGAAGCTTCTTCCCGGTCTCCCACGTAGGTTCAGGATTCCCAGGCTTTGGTCCATCCACTATACTTTCCAAGACCGCAAATAGGGAGCTGAAAGGGAAGTAGAGCAGCCAGGATAAGAACTGGCTCCCACATGGGATCCTGACATATGCAAGATGAGGGCTTTAGCCACTAGGCTACCACGCTGGGTCCTGGCCTGCTCTTGAATTGAGCTGGTAAGAGCTGCCTGTCATCCAAGACTGCCTGGGCAGTGGTTTCAAAAGGCCCCTCGCCTGGAGGTGTGATTCACAGTCCAGATCGGGCCAGGCCTCAGACTCCTAAGACCGCATCTGTGCCTTGGCTTCCTCCCCTCCTCTCTCTGCCCAATGCTCCTCCTGATTTCTTCTGGAACTACTTCTGGACTTGATCATTCATCCCTATCCTGCGGTTTCAGAGAAGGTGATGCCTGCCCACGCTGGGCACAGTGGGGAGGCGGCTGTCATCACAGAGGCGGGGCCCCTACACACAGCAGTAGAGGGATGTGACTACAGGGTGTTAAGTTCAGCTGCATGCGTCTGAATCATCACACCTGATCTTAGCCAAAAGGCCGAGAAGCGGTCATCTGTATTAGCAAATGCCTGTCAGAGTGCTAGCACAAAATGTAAATGGAAGGGGACAAGAAACAGAGAGGGAAGGAAACGGGAGCCACTCCCCAAAGAGGTGGGGCTTGAGGCATGGGTGGAGTTTGCAGTATTTAGGGTAATGTTGACAGTAACACTGAACATGGGCTGCCTTTCTCCTTTCGATCTAGACCCCTGTCCAGGAGTAGGTTCTAGAGCAGTACTTGATAAAGCAGCCAAGCCACCACGTGGGACACCTATATTCCCCATCACAGTGCTTGGCTCTGACGTTTGTTCCCACTTCCTGCCAACGCACATTCTGGGAGGCAGCAGCTGATGGCTCAAGTGGTTGAGTCTGTGCAAGTAATACGGGAGACCTAGATGGAGTTCTCAGCTGCTGGCTTTGGTCTGACCCAGCTGCAGTGTCACAGACATTTAGGGAGCGAGTCAAGAGAGAGGAACACTGTAATCCCTCTGTCTCTTTATTCCTCTCTATACCAAATTTATACACACACACACACGTTTTCAAAGATAAATTCTGGAACTGCCAAGGTCCCTCCTCCCCTTCCTTTTCATTGCTGCTTTCTCAGGATAAGGCCTGCGAGTTGCTTCTTCCAAATTATTTGTACTCATACGGTACTCCTCCCACTTTGATCACTGGCTTTTCTCCAAGATCTTTGGCTTACATTTTTTGGGGGGAAATAATTACATGGCATGATATATAGATATATCAACCAGAGAGGCTGGAAAAATGCCTCCAGTTTTATTTCTGAAGAAATAAACCCATCTACTCACATTTTCTTGTATCCCCATTGGCTCAGTTGCTCACTTATTCAGCTGTCATGTCTTAGTCACCTAGTATGCCGGCTTTAGGCGAGCTTCCAAGAGCTCATTCCCTAGCAAAGGACTGACCACATAATATTCCAGTTCATCAAGCTCAAAGTCCAAGGTTTTCTAGAACAGCCTTGTGTGAATTGCTGGTGAAGGTCGTTCTTCATATGACAACACCCTTTCTGCTGTACACTTGCCTGACGCCATATTACTCATGGCTCTCAAGATAACTGCTTACCATATGAAAAATCTATTCTCTCACAGCCAATGTTTCTAAGGGTAAAGAGAACAAAACACCATGCACACCATCTTCTTTATATGAGTGTTTGGAGCATTCAAGAAGTAGGTTTACGCTCTGCATTTACACTGTTGGTTAGGTCCCAATAGATCCCAATAACATCAGCTAATAGACACACAGGCAAGAGACATTTCCTTCTGACATCATGTCTCAAAGTGACAGTCAAAGTGACCCTCGGTAAAAACCTCCTTCTATGCCTTCTTCAAACATTAGCTCTATAAATATCTTTACAGCTGCTTTTGTAAGCTTCTTGACAATTTAAGAATACGTCTTTAAATATTGCTTCTGTAGGACCTCTTCTCTACACTTACAAAGAAACCCTGCCAACTTGTCTGGAAAAGTGTTATTTTGTAGTTTTCTGATTGGGAATGTGAACTTACTGAGCTTCTGAAGGAGGCTATTATGCTGTATTTGAAAATCCCATAAATGCTTGATGTCTCCTTGCTACTTTGTAGTAGTGGTTTTGAAGTAGTAAGATCGATTCAGGCATTCACTGCGTAAGAACAGAGAGGTGGGTAATGAAAGGGCTCAAAGACGACCTCTAAACTTCCAATTAGTTGACTGTGTGTGGTTGAGTCACCAACTGAACTAGAAGCTCAAACATGGAGCACTTTGGGGGGAGGGGATGTAATGGCCATTGTTGTACCTCTTTAGGGTCTAAGGTACCCATGGGGCATTCGTCTGAAATAATGGGTGATTGTGATTCTGCTGTGAATGGACAAGGATCGGGATTGGAAGGATGGACCTGGGAGTTAGTAGCTTATAGGTGGTAGCTAAACTTTAAGGAAGATAAGCATTGCTGTAGGAATGCAAGAACACTGGGAGTAGTCAGGGAGAGAAGACCATCCCACCCCAGACTAGAGCAGCCAGGGCCAGAGAGATTCCAGATGGTGTCAAATGGAAGAAGGAACAGCATACCTCAAAGAAAAGGGGGCGTGCTACGGAATGAACGTGTCCCTAGATTTCAATGCTGGAGCTCCAGACCTGCCGCTCCCCATGTGACGACATTTGGAGATGAAGGCTTTAGGAGGTGACCAGTTTACATGAGGTTATGGGAGTGAGGTCCTCACGACAGCGTTAGTTCTGTTACAAGAAAAGATCAGAGAACTTTCTATTTCTCTCTGTGTCTTTCCCAGCCATGTGAAGGCACAGCACTGCTTACCAGGAACCGAACAAGCAAGCCTATATCTTGGGACTTTCCAGTCTCTATCATGGTAAGAAGTAAATTCCTGCTGTTGAAGAGTCCTTGTCTATGGAAAATTTTTATAGAAGCCGGAGTAGGCTGGAGTGCCACCGATGCAAAGAAATTGAGCAAGATCAGGATTACACATGGTAGGGAGGTCACGAGTGACTGCTGTGGGGGAGTAATCCGATGTGTACGGATAAGGCAAGAACAAATTTTCCGTGAGGGGTGGATGCGTAGGAAGGGAAGGGTCAGCCTAAAGCAAATGCTATTGCTTAGGATGCCAACTTTTTTATAGTCTGAGCGGAAGTTTCCAATAGAGAAAGTCAAGTGAAAAGTGCTAGGGAAAGAGATGTCTGGATGAAGGAGCTAGCTTTCTTTAGGCAGCAGGAAGGATAGTGATGGATACAGAGGGATGTGTAAGGCAGTGGGGGAGGGAAGTTGTCGTTCAAGCGTGATGACCTTGCTCCGTGAGAGGCAAGGTAAGGTCACCTGCTGGGAATAAGAAGCAGAGAAAGGATGCACAGATACTTTATAAGAGCATGCAGGTTAGAACAGTTCATGATACAAGTGGTAGATGAACCCGCCACCTGCACTGCCCACCACAACCACCACCACTTTGGATGGTGACTAATAGGATGATCTAATTTGGGCACCAGAGGTCAAGCTAAGTAGGAAAGTTTGAATTTGTAATGATCCAGGTTTCTCCAGCAATTCCCGGCTTTAATAGAATGATGATTTGGGCTAGTTGTCCAAGACTAGCATTTCATAGGATAAATGAGGTAGAAGAATGCCAGTGCAAAGAGATGGAAAGTTCTGGTTAGAGAATAATTCAATGAAAGTGCTCCATCTCTGGCATGCAACAAAGTAACAGGAGACCCAGGTAAAGATGATGCACTAGGTACAGGAGAAGAGGTAGAGGAAGGATTAAGAGCAGGGAGCTGTAGGATCCAGAGGAGGACATATAGAGAATAGCCCCTCAGTGCTAGTGAACTGCGTGGAACTGAAGTTGAGGACCTGGTTCTGGAAATAAAAGGCTGAGACAAGGGACAGAAGCGGGTGAGTAAGACTAAGGGGGTGAACACAAAGTGTGAGGTTGGCTGTTCCCTGGATGCGAGCATCTCCCGAACAGCACCAGCAAACTGGGCAAAGAGCACAAATGTCAGACCAAAGTCGATGAATAACAGAGTGACAGAGCTGAGTGATGGGGGCTTCGAAAGAGGAGGGGCCTTTTCCCAATGGCACAGGAGCATAGTGGACAGGGAGAACGGCCCAGCGGTATGTAGGTGTGGGAGGAATGGCCGGTGTATGATGAAGGATGAAGTGGGCTGTAGAGGATACAAGGTACCTGCAGGTGGTTTAGGACACAGGAGTTTGTGGCAGTGGAAAGAAGTTTCTAGAAAAGTGATAGGAATTGGGTGGGTGGAAGAGGGACCCAGAAAGTAGAAAGAGGCCATTTCTGCAGAGGAAAGTCTGGTTGGGAAAAGAGTGACTTTATAACGAACTTCAAGTTTAACAGGGATGAGAGACATAATTGGAAAATTATCAAACGCTTTGATTCTGACACAAACCAGTGTAGCTCTTGATGGCCCTGGGAGGGATTATTTGGCCTTGGAAGAGTCAAGGCCATCCCACAGTGCTCAGAGCAGAGCTGGGAGCTCCATCGACAGAGAGAAGATGGGTCATGGGTTTGCAATGCTCTCCCACAGAAATCCTCTCACATCGTGCTCACATAGGCCTGATGGCATCACTATCTAGGGATAGTGAACTCCAGGCCTGAGACCTCATCAATATTGAAAGCACACCAAGCAATATTTGGGGCCTGGGGGAAAAAGCTGGGCATGTCCCTGGTTTTCCTGAGCTTCCTCTGGAACTCTTCCATCTCAGACATCCTGGCCTGGGGTACAGCGTTAGTGCAGAGATTGGGTTTGGCCTGTCTCTGATGCCCAGGTAACCGTTACCATGAGCAAATTCTTCTGAGGCTTCGTTTTCTTGTGTGCAGATAATCTCTTTTCAGAGATAAAATAATGCCTTCATAGTTACCAGCACAATGTAAGAAGAATTTGCTTTAAAATTTCTCTTTCCTCAGGGAGCTGGTATGGTGGTATCGCGGACTAGTCCTCCACCTCCACCACTGACATTCTGTATGGCCGCCTGTTTGAGTCCCACTGCTCCACTTTCTATCGAGCTCCCTGTTAATGGCTTGGGAAAAGAGCAGAGGGATGGCCCAAGTCCCTGCACCCACATGGAAGACCCAGAAGAAGCTCCTGGCTCCTGGCTTTGGACTGGTCCAGCTTTGACTATTGTGGCCATTTGGGGAACGAACCAGCAGATGGAAGATCTTATCTTCCTTTGTAATTCTGGTTGCCAAGCAAAATAACTAAATCTTAAAAAGATGGAATCAGAGAAGGAGGAAGAGGACTATTGGCTGAATCGATTCAACAAATTAAAAAACATTCTCTTCCCTCCTCCACTTTGTTTGCTGTCTTCCTTCATCCATGTTGCTTGCTATCCAAGTCCAGTTTGTCAAGGGATTAAGCAGCCACATGGATCACACTCTGGATCAGTGACTCCCAAACACAGCTTCACATCCCTGCACACCTGCCTGGGAGGCAGAGCCTGCTGTCAGTGCCCTACCACCAAACTGCTTGGGTATGGGTCCTTCCTTCAGCAGGCAGATGCCTGTGGGGGTGGAATGAACACTTGCAGGTTACAGGATTTAGCCCACACTATAAATAGGACTTACATTTCAGCAGTGGGATTTATAAACTGCAGGTGGGGAGACTGCAAGAGGATTGACCTGACTAGAGGATTTCTTTAAAACTCCAACTGAACAAATGGGTAAAAAAAGCCACTTGGCCCAGGAAACATTCATCAGCGGCTAGAGACTTGTCCAGCAGTGATGTGGATGTTGGGCAGGTGCTGATCCAAGATGAGGCCTTTAGGATAAAGAAGTGACCTAGCCCAGCGGTGGGAATTATACCCTAGCAATCAACTTAGCCTATCTTGGGAAGGCAAAGATGTTAGCGGCTTTTCTTCCACAGGGACTATTGGCTCAATAAAACCCAGCAACAGAAACCTCGCCGAGACCAAACGTGGTCAGATAGAGAATGAAGTTTCAAGCTCAAAACAAGTCTTTTATAAGAAGAAAACAAAGCTAATTTGTAAAGTTCTAACAGTTAAGACCAGGGCTTCTGGAACGGGGAGGGGCTCTGGGAAACCAGAACCTTGGGCTCACTTTCTTAGGACCAGGGCTTCTGGAATGGGGAGGAACTCTGGGAGACCAGAACCCTGGGCTCACTCTAACTCTTAGGGCCAGGGCTTCTGGAATGGAGGAGGGGTTCTGGGAGACCAGAATCCTGGGCTCATTTTCTGTACAATGTGGAGAGACTGCAACATTGTTACCTGGAAAGGGGTGCCAAGGACCCAGCAAGGGAATGGGGCTTGTTCCAGCTACTGTAAGGAAACACCTTCGTCTGAGAATTTTACACTGGAATTTTATTCTCATCATTCAGAACCAAGAGGTGCAGGACCAAGGCACTGCCAGGGCCAGTGTTAGATGAGGGATGCTCTTGCTTCCACAGAGGTTCTTTCTTAGCATGTCTTCCTGGGAGAAGAAAGCATAGGGGACGCTGGAGATGGCTCTCTGAAAACCTTGATAGTACAGCCTCGTGACCTTCCTACACCATCACCTGGGTGACTAAATCTTGATGTATGAAATTTGGAGAGACAAATACATGTGAATGACAGTGAAAATCAATAGGGGCTCTGTCCCTGTCCCAGGAGCTGCCATCAGCCATGCACACCACACTGTGGGTTGCTTTCAGATCCAGGGTTGGAAGGATGCATGAGAACTCAGAGCCTGGAAGACCAAGAGCAAGCAGGACAATAGAGAATACTACCAGGTCATGGGAGATGGGCTCTTAGACAAGCACCTGGAGAGATGGGCTGAAATAGACTGTCCAGTTGTCTTCCACCAAGTGCATCCCAGACTCTACCACTTGGAGAAGTTGATTTCTTTGGAGTTAGCAGGGCCACAGGACTTTTTAGTAGGGGTAACACCCCGGCCACTTTGCATGTATACACTAATCAGTAGTCTCCTTGTGCAAGGAATGAAACCCAAGGTGGCAGGATTTGGAGGGGGTAGTGGAAGGGGGCTCAAGTTGAACACAGAAATAACTGGACCACAGGGAGTGCTGGCTCCTTGTTGGTGTTCTTTGCATGGTGGGTGAATATGCATTGCAATTTACGTAATGAAGGGTTTTCTGCTTTTCTTCTCATTTCCTATTCTTGGGCTGTTCACATGAAATATTTAACTTGGATCCCTGGTCTAAAATTAAAAGTTCAGATGAGAACAAATGTGCAAAAATGAACCACATGCACGCAAGTGGTTCTCGCATGGAACAGTGGGTCACAGAAAGGTAGTTCAAGGTGAATGGCTTCCTGGTTTCTGTCCTGTGGCTGGATAGTGGCCCTTGCTTCTCTCCTGGTGTTCCCCACTGGGTCTGGGCACCCACACTTATGAATCCTGAATGGCAGTGGTATCGAACTATACTCTTCGTTACTTCATATCACATGCTAATCGTTTGAGTGTTCGTCTCTTCCAAAACTCATACTGGAATTTAATTGCCATGGCAATGATATGAGCAGGTGAGAGCTTTAAGGGAGTGATTAAAGCTTGAGGTTCTGCCTCCACGAGTGAGATAAATGTTGCTGTAAAAGGGCAAGTTCAGTTTCCCTTTCTCCCGTTGTCCTTTCTGCTTGTACTGTGTGAGGATGCAGTAAGAAGCCATTTTTGCATCATGGGGCCTTGACCTTGCATTTCCCAACCTCCAAAACTCTGAGAAAATAGCTTCCTGCTTGTTATACATACCCCAACCTCATATATTCTGTTATTTAAGCATATAATAGACTGAAACATTGTAAGTGGCTTAATTAAAGCAAAATTAAGTGTTTGCAAAGAGTCTTGGACAGTCAGAAGTGGGCTGTGGGAGGAGAGGATGAGGCAGTGACTGGGAAAGCCAGGCCAAACTCAGTAGATCATCTCTGTTTTCCTTGGTTGTAGGAGTAGGGTCATGGCGAGGGTCTGTCACAAACCACAATGGACAGCTGGGAAGAATTATTTTTAGTAGTGAGAGAGGAAGAACTTCCAAAGATAGAATTCACGCCCAAGCTTGGCTGTGTAAGTCCAGACTTGGGGGCGTCTCCCAAAATGGGCTAGGGGTTCTAGGCCAGAACAAACAAAGCTGCAGGGCCAGTGCCAGAGAAACACCAGGATGGCAGCACGTGCTTGAGAGGAGAGGCGTGGGGTTCCCATGCTGGCCTCACAGCTCTCTCAGTGGGATTTACAGCAGGCAAGACCCATTTCCTTTCTTATTTCATCTTTTTTCTCTCCAACCCCTGACCTCTCCTTTCCTCCAATGACTTTGGTAACTGCTCCCACCCCTGTGTTTGCTAATGGTAGCCACTGGCCCCACAGGGCAGGGGAGGCTGGGCAGGAGGCGTCCATGTGTAGTAAGCAGCCCTCACAGGGTGTGGCTTTAAAAATGCCAAAGGCTGTGCATTTCCAAAACTTGGCCCTACACTGGTTGGCCTGCTGCCCACGCCTCTGCCACCAGAAATGAAGCCCTTCCAGGGAATGCCCATGTGAATGTGCGGATCTGGAAACTGGACAGGCAGTCCCTTATCTGGGAGCCAAGGTGTACTGAGACTTGGGGGGGGGTGGGAGTCAGGCTTGGTTACTCAGAGGTTTCCTCTGCCAGCTGCTCTGTGTGCTGGCACTGTCCCTTTCCATATGTCTTCCTGCTCTAAGAAGAGGCCTCGGCAAACTCACACAGCGGGTCAATGACTTCCAGGACTCTGTGCTCTGTACTCCAGGCATTTAGACCTGAGCAGATCTCCAGGGCTAAGGAGACACCATCAGACAAGGTTTTCAGAACCTCAGAGAGACAAGGGAAAAATATTGATGCTGTTACTTTGGGTTTTGTGTGTGTGTGTTGGAGGGACAAGGAGGTCTAGTCAGAGGGATGTTGACTGTCTTGCTCAGGTTTAAAGGCTGTCTGGAAATCTCATACAGGATGTGCCCTTGTAAGGCAAATCTTGGCTGAGCTCAGTTGCATGTGTATGTGCTCATGTCCCTTTGCGTGTTTAATAGATTTTTTTAGAGCAGTGTTAGGTACACAGCAAAGCTGAGATTTGATTTGAAGATAGAGATTTTCTTATGTTCTCAGCCCCAAACATTCACTGCTTGCCCACTATCAAACCCTACAACAAAGAAACGTATTTGTTGTATTTGCTGTACCTACGTGACACATCAGAAGTGCCTTAGCGGACATGACAGCTCACACATAGCACCCCACATTCTGTGGGCTTGGACAAAGACACCAGGTGTACTCCCACCATTATTGCACCATCCAGAATAGTTCCACTGCCTTGCACACTCTTAGGTTTTCACCTTCTCACCCATCCTTCCTCTCTCATCCCTGCCATCCTCTGACCCTTCACTGTCTGTCATGGGGCCTCTTCCAGAACACCACAGTCTAGTTACATAGATGGTATGCAACCCTTTCAAGCTTGAATCCAAACCAGCTTTGCTACCACAGCTTCTCTCAAGCTCAGACCCAAGGTGGTGCTGGAACATTCCAGACTGGCTACTCTCTGTACTCCGGAAGCACCAAGGCACACAGGATTGTATCAGTCTTGACCTTGAGAACCTGCACCCAGAACTCACAACGACCTGGGCACTGCTCCCTGCTCTTACCCCTGCCATGACTGGGTCTTCCTGCCCAGGCTGAGCCTCTGGTTTACAGTCGGCGTTTTCCTAGCCCCATGCTGTTTTCTTGCAGTTTCCGGTTGGGAATGTCTGCTGGTGAGTGGTAGTTCTGTGTCCTGTTGTCTTTCTCTTCTGTTTAAAGGCAGCAGTTGACCCTGTGACCTCTCTCCTCTCTTAATGACTTTGCAACTGTTGACCCTTCAGTGTGTTCAGCTGAAATCTGATCTCTGAGTCTTCTATGCCTGACAGAACACCAGAAGTACAGTACATGGGTATTTTCTCCATTCAGGGGAAGAGAAGGGAGCTGGAAGACCTTGTCATTCAGAGATTGATCCAAGGGCTGTTATGCTGAAACAGTCATCTCTGGGAGGAGAAATTGACAGCCTCATGGTCCTTTATTTCAGAGCCCATCTATGGACACCTGCACTTTGGTGATGACAGACGACCACCACAGAGGAGGGAGTCTGGGTCATCCACCAGGATGCTCTTGTGTGGCAGATGTTCAGAAAGTACACAGATGCGCAAACACCATGATAGCTGGCCATACTGTCTCCAGTGTGTGGATGGAAGCTGAAACAGCCTGGACTTGGACAGACCTCTTGTGTTTAACTGTACTTGGGGGCCAGGGACAGGTCCTGCAGCAGAAAGGATGGAGGGGTTAATACAATGGCCAAAGAAACTGTGAGGTCCTGGACTGAGGACCTCAACCCTGCACATGATGCTCAGGTGGGTGTGAGGCAGAGATGCTGCACACCGATGTATAATGGTTGCTTGAAATAGGAAGCATTGGATGTGGATGACCGTGGGGCCTGATCTCTTCATCCACAAATTTTTTAAAGAAAATATTTATTTAAAAGGCAAAGTTACAATAGAGGGACACATACACAGAAGGGGGGAGGGGGAGAAATCCAATGGCTCACTCCCTGAATGGATACAAAGACAATAGCCAGGAGCTTCCTCCAGGTCTCCCCCACAGGTGCAGGGTCCCAAGGTTTTGGGCCATCCTCGACTGCTTTCCCAGGTCACAAGCAGGGAGCTGGATGGGGAGTGGAGCAGCTAGAACATGAACCAGCACCTATATGGGATTCCAAGTGTGTAAAGCTTGGATTTCGCCACTGAAACATTGCACCAGGTCCCCATCCACTATTTTTGATAAGTGATTATTTGCTTTATTATTTTTTTTGCCACATTCTGTTCTTCCAATTTCCATTCTGATATCTTCTTTGAAAAATGAATTATTTCAAGGTGTCCTTCTGAAAATACCCAAACACAAGGCATTGAACAAGGGAGGCATTCTCTCAGGACTAAACAGGGAAGCCCATTCCCTTTGTCAGGTCGGTGGACATACAGCATGCTGCCCAGGCTTCGTCTGTGGAGCCAGGAAGCTGCTGGGTGAGTGCTTCTTACACATGTGAAAATTAATAATAGGGGGTGGGGAACGAATGCCCGTGAAGGACCTGGTCAGGCAGATCCCTTCACACTTAACTTCATTAAGTACTTGTTCACTGGATGAACCTGAAAGCTCAGACATTCCTCACAGCCAGGCACAAGCTCAGCCACACGATTTCTTCCCTAGACACATGGGGAAGTGAAGCAGTTAGAAGGAACATGTGCCATGAAACCATCTGCACTTCTGACAGCAGCTGAGAATCCAAAAGGCTCTCTTAGCAGTCCTCGGGCTCTGTAGTTCGTTGGAAGGGTTCACGGATCGCCCTGAAAGTTGTTACACTTCAAGGTGGTTTCTTACAGCCAAGGAATTCAGATGAAAATCGGATGTTAGAGGAAGCGCATAGGCACAACAAATAGAAATTCAAAACCTGGGAATTGGGTACAATTGGGAACATTCACAAAACTAAAAATTAATTTAAATGTGTTCATAGTCAAACCTCTGACAAGATTAATCAAGTGAAAGACCAAAGGCAAATTAAATGATGTTAGAAGAAGAAAAAAGCTGTAGATGTAGAAAAATTAAAACTATAGATAAGTTCTTTTTAATACAATCAGTTAAAATAGATTTTGAAGAAATATATAATTATTCTAAAACCAACCTTTGAAGACACTGAGTTAGTAGTTTAAAAATTTCCTTCAGGAAAATATTAGGCTGATGGTTTAAGTCCAGTTCTAGCAAGCATTCAAGCAACACATAAATCTAGTCACATGTATTCCTTCCGATGATAGACAAGTAGACAATATTCCCAATTAATTTTGTGATGCTTATATAACTTTGATGCCCAACCAGGTCTAAACAATTTTAAAAAGGAAAAGTATAAACTACTCTGACATAGAACTTATAAACAAAATCTTAAATGAAATATTATCAAGTCAAATTCAGAGAAATCTCATCATGATCAAGCTGGTTTTATTTTGGAAACCCAAGAAACCTTAATGTTAGAAAATGCTTTAATAGATTAAAGGACAAAGAACATGTGTTAATCTCAACACATGTAGACAAGAAATTATGCTGGAACATTCTACTTCCCGGGGTGGGAGTTTGGCACAGCCATCAGGACACCACTTGGGATGCCCACACCTCAGGGTACCTGGCTGTGGTTTCTGGTTTGTTGGACCAATCCTGGCCAATGCAGCCATCTGGGGAGTAGACCAGCTGATGGATAAATCTGTCCCCGCCACCTTCAATAAATAAAGGAATCTTAAAAACTAAAAGTGCTATTCTTAAAAAGCATATCAAAGAACTTCCTTTACTGATTCTTTTTTTAGAAACTACATATAAAATGACAAAACAAGGGTGTTATATCTTCCTATTTCTATTTATTATCATTCTGAAACTCTTAGCTAGTGTATGTAATAAATCAATAAAAAGAAACTAAAGGTAGAATAATAGAAGACACAGCACCTTGTAGAGCACATTGTCTATTCTGAAGAAATGCAGGGAGATTCAGGTAACCAATGATAGGAAACCAGAGCAGTTGGGAAGGCTCTGGACATCATCAGGCCAAAATACCCACTGATGTGGCTCCTGGGAGTCAGACTCCTGGGAGGCAGGGCCCTGAGTGCTCCTGGGAGGCAGAGGTCCTGAATGCTCTTGGGAGGCTGGGTTCCTGAATGCTCCTGGGAGGCAGAGGTTCTGAGAGCTCTTGGGAGGCAGGGCCCTGGAAGGCAAGCCCCTGAGTGCTCCTGGAGGAAGGGGTCCTGGGTACTCCTGGGAGGCAGGCTCCTTGGAGGCAGACTGCTGGGAGGCAGGGTCCTGAGAAAGCAGCAGATGACAGATCACTCAAATTCCTGCTACTAAGGTGGGAGACAAGGTTGGAATTCGGACTCCAGTTGCTCCAATCTTGCTCACTCATTCTCTCACTTCCTCCATCTCTCTCTTTCCCTCTCATTTCTCCATTTTTTGTCACTTTGTCTTTCAAATTAATTAATTAATAACTGAGTATATTTGGAAATGGAATTAAATTGCAGTTTCCCTTCGTGTAGTATGTTGTTCGTATGAAAAGAAAGCCACTAAGTCATTTGTTCAGTAATATCAATTTCACAAACATAGCTAAAGTTAATTTTGAACATATGAACAAAGACATTAAGAAAGAGAGCAAATAGTGATCAGGTGGATCTCTGAGTAATTGGTAAGATTGATTTGTTTATTTTCTACACTTTGAATATCTGGATTTGCTAGCTTTTCAAAAGGTTAATTTATTATTTGAAAGGCATAATTGCAGAGAGGCAAAGGCAGAGAGAGCTCAGCCTTCCGTTTGTCCATCCCCTGGTTCGCTTCCCAAATGGCTGCAATGGCCAGGGCTGGGACACACCTAAGCCAGGGGTCAGGAGCTTCACCTGGGTCGCCCACGTGGATGGTAGGGGTCAAATGCTCGGGCCATCTTTTGCTGCTTTCCCAGGTGCATTAGCAGGGAGCTGCATTGGAAGTGGAGCAGCTGGGACTGGAACCTGTGCCCATGGGGGATATTGCAAACAGTGGCTCAACCCACTATGTTGTTGTGCTGGCCTCTGTATTTTCAAAATTTTTAGAATAAATGTGATGACTTAAAAGTTTGATTAGTTAGTTCAGGAAGCAGAAAGTAGGCTTAAACATTTTTACCGTGTTCACAGGATTCTAAATCCCTGGAATCCTATTACCTGTATAGCCTTTCTACTTGTATAAGCTGAGGATCTAAACATTCAATTATACTCCCAAATCTATTAAATGCTCTCTTAATGAAAATCAATGAATTCCCATGCAAAGTGATATTGTGCTTTAACTACACTTCTGGAATTGATCAGTTCAAGATCAACAGATCCTTAGCCAAGGCAGGCCAGCCAGTGTTCCTGCCTCTGGGTTCACACACGTGCCGTTTCCTCTCCAGTTGTTCTAAGTTGCTGCATGACTTTCCCCCAGTCCTTCTTTCATGCTGAAACTTTCCGTGCTTGAAGCTCTATGGGAGGTGATTTCACTTGGGAAAGATTGGTAAAAAAAAAAAAGCAGGATCAAAGCATCCAGTCATTGTCGCGGTTACATAAAGTTGAAGAAAAAGACACAATTTGCAACCCAATTTTAAACACTTTTCTTCTACCAAACATTGATTTTAAGCGGTTTTTTTGGGGGGACGGGTTTAATTGTTGCATCCCACCGGCACACACACACACAGTTAGCCTGCTGTCTCTATGACTTTCTTTTTAGCAGTTTTACAGTCAGTGTGGTTTGATGCGCACTGGCAGAAGCGGAGCTGGAGTTCTCAGGTGTGCTCATTGCTCACCTGCCCTGCCTCCCGAAGGCTGGTGTGACAGGAGATGGTGCTAACCCCTGCCAGCTGGGTTGTCATGGGAGCTCCATGTCAGAAAGCTCACTGGAGGGAGTCGGGCTCTGTGAGTTGTTGGGGTTCGATGAACTTAAGTGAGACTCCAAGGCGAGTGAACTGATTTTAATTTTATGTCCATGACGAGTAAAATGATATTAATTTCCAATCCAGAGGCAACCTCTTGCCATGAGCAAGAAGCACCCTGAATGAAATAAGTATGGGGGTTTTATAGCAAGTATCTATGGGAAAATCAAAAGCTATGTAACATTAGGCAAATACATGATTAGGGACTTACTGTGACACAAAGCAGAAAGCATGTGATAGGAATTTACAATGTATAGGCTGGGGGTCCTGATCATATCACTTCAATGCAGACAGTAATAAAACAGCATGCCTCGAAGGTAGCTGTCTTTCCCATAAATCTCAAAACTCCGAGATTCTCCCTGTCTTCTGTCTGCCTCCTGGTGTTTCAGGAAGCAGGAGCTTTTTCTCGTAACAGGATACAGGTGTCTCTTTGGAGATTCCAGACTTCCAGGAGTACAGGCACTTTGACAATGAACCCTCTCAGTCGGAAAGCTCTCTGGAGGGAGCCAAGCTCTGGGAGGCGACCCATTCTGCAGGTGTGTGCTCGTGGACTGATGTGGCTGAGCCTGTGCTAGATGGGTTTGCTTTACGTCATGGAGAGCAATGAGGACAAGCTGGGGAAATGTCCCTGACAGGGCATTCCATTAAAGCTTACTCTTTCTATCCAGGGTTCACTTCGGCTGAGTGGCAGAACTAACAGGTTGTGCCCAGTACAATTCCAGCGGTGCCCTTCTGGGCATCTAGCTCTGCTGATCTCATTTGTCAGTGGACAAGAAAACTGTTTAGCACTGGCCGTTGCAGTCACTTGGGGAGTGGATCATCGGACGGAAGATCTTCCTCTCTGTCTCTCCACCTCTCTGTATATCTGACTTTGCAATGAAACTAAATCTTTTTCTTAAAAAAAGAAAACTGACTGTTAATTGGAGAGGCATGAAAACAAGTTATATTTTGCACTGTGCAAGATCTTGCTTTGTAAAACAATGCTCTAGGCACTTTTTGAAAAAGCCAGCAATTTTAATACATGTACCTTGAGATTTTGTTGGAAGTCACTCTAAATGATTCAAGTTCAGGGGAAGCATATTTAATAAAGTGATACTGCATAATTGAATTCAGAGAGAATCTTATAGACGTCTATTCTAGCAATAAAAAACGGATATTTTATGAGCACACATGCATGTATATCTTAAGGGCTGAAGCTGGAGAACAGGAGCCCAAAAAAATTATTAATGCAAAAATCCACCACTGCCCACTGGAGGCTTAAATAAGCAACGCATGAAAACAGATCGATAATTGAACAAAACGAAGAAAAATGTCAGATAAAGCAAGAGGTTCTTGAATTTGACACTGTAACCACTCAGGACAATTGTAAAAACCCAATATTTATATAGTACCTACCGGGTGCTGGACCCCAGGGTCTACATTTTGCATGTGTAAACTCATTTTGGCTTGACAAACACCCAGCAGGTGGGCGTTTTCTCTGCTTCCCTGATAAAGACGCTGAGACTCGAGAACTTCAACAATAGCACAGCTGGCTTTCATCAAAGGCTGTTCCACATGTATACCTTTAGCCACACCCAACTTGAGGCTTGCTTTGACCAATGGGATGTGGAGGAAGTGAGCGAAGGCTAGGCTACCGGAAGATGAAGGAAGCTTGGAGCTGGGACAGCAGGAAGCCAAGTCACCCGACACAGAACACAAGATGCCCCTGCTGCTTGACTGGGAGCAACCCTGAGGTGATCAACATGCAAGCCGTAGCTCAGAGAGCATCAGACCTCCAGTGGAACACTCTAGTAATATTACCGAATGCAGCCAGACCAATTACTGGTAATCAGCCCTTATCGATTCGTGGATCAATGAATTACAATAATATTGTCTCTCACGAAGTTTGAGGGCCACCAGGAACGCAGAGGTAGTCAAAGTCAGGTCTATGTCGCCTGCTGCAGCAAGGGAGACGGGTCACAAAGACAGCCACACGATGCTGGCTGGCAAGGGAGACGGGTCACAAAGACACCCACACGATGCTGGCTGGGGCTTCCATTACAAATCTGGACTTTTGTGGAGTGACTCTGGAAGATGCCGACAGAAACTGGAGTCAGATTGGAATTGAGTGTGTTAGGAAGTGGAAACGTCGGGGCCCCTGCAATCAGGAAGCGCAGGCCATCTGCTGATTGGGGTCTCAGTGATTTCTATTCAATACGTGAGCAAATTGAAGCAGGCCAGCGAGCCGCCATCGGCACAGACGGTTACTCCCAGCAGCAGTTCAGCATGGTCTTGTGTCTGGTCGCTGTTTATCTTCTGTAAAGTTGTTTATGTCCTATTGGGAACACATTGGCTCAGCCTCGCTGTTAGCTGTTGGCTGTCAGAGACATTTTTTAGATTCTTAGGAATCCCTGTGAGATCCACTGGGAACTCTGATAAAACCAGGAAGTGCCCAGTAGAAGTGTGTCCTGGAGCATGCTGTAGGGAAACATTGTTTCTGTCCTGCAGAGAACCAAATACAAGAGGTACAGGGATGAGTGACTGTGGGTAAGGCTTTCAGGAGTGGGGTTTGGACCAGGAATCTACACACTGACCTTGCCATGGCTGTGAGAGGTGGGAGGTGGGCAAAAGGAAGCATGCCAGCTCCCTGGGGGCACAGATGGAGCCAAGCCGGCCAGGACAGGGGAGAGTGAGGCCTGTGGCCAAAGTAGAGCAGAAGTCAAAAAAGGCAGCTGAGGACAAGCCTGGCTCTGACAGTGGTCACTGGCAGCATTCAGAGGAACATTCTGGAAAGCCTCATGGCATCTTCAGCCCCACGGGCAAAGCCAGGATTCCCAAGTGTCAGGGCATGTGTTGGTCCATTTTTCATTACTGAAGAAAATACCTGTTGCTTACACAGAAAAGAGGCATGTTGAGCTTGTAGTATTAGAGGCTGAAAGTCTAAACATTGCGAGGGCCCCCTGGGCTATATCCCATCATGGTGAATGACATTATCGGAGAAAGGGGGAGGAGATGTCTCTTAGAGAGACAAAGGGACTAGGGAACCGCCAGGCTAAGGCCTCACACCAACCTTCCCACGCGAAGCAACTAGTGGACTTCTGAGGTCACATCCCCAGTGAGCTAAGCACCTCCCACTAATCTCCACCTCTTAAAGGTCCCACACTACCCCAACACCTTCACCCTGGGGGACCAGGCTTCTAACATATGAGCTGCTTGGTGACAAACAACACCCAAACCGCAGCAGGGGACTAAGACTCACAAGCAGGTTACAGGAAAGTCTTCAAAGACGACTGAATGTAGGAAAAAGACAAGGAGGTAAACGTGATATGGAGGTCGGTACAAGCAGAGGGTACAGGGTAGAAAATTCAAAGAGCAAAATCCTCAAGGAAAGGCCAAACAGAGCTCAAGCAATGCCTCACATTTCCCTGCTACCCACACCCCTCTTTCATCTTTCTGAAACTAAGATACATTTTACATCGTAACATTTGCCTGTCTCCCCCCTCTGTCGATGATCTTAAATTGACATCATTTCGAATCAAAGAAATATGTGATTAGAAAAATAAGTATCCTGAGGAGGAAAAAGACACAAGTCATGCCAATTGGAAAAAGGCTTGCTTGGATTCCAAGGAATATGCAAAAGTACAGGCTGCTTGGCAAAAACTCTTAGCTCTTGCAGGAAAGAGCCCTGGATGTCTTGAGGTCTAAATATCAAATTCCACATAGACAAATGACCGCTGGTACTGACTCGCCACTGCCCCTGCACCAAGGGCTGGTTCACAGAGGTTACAGTTTTGACCCAGGGATCCTTTGCTCAGCCAAGTTGTTCATGTTTGGTAACTAGAAAAAGACGCTGCTGGGACATACACAGTGTTATTGGTCCAGGTTCTCCAAAGTACATCTATTTTAAGGAGTTTGACTTTGCGATGGCCAGGGCCTGAAATCTGCAAGCTAGTTGCATTTCTGTCTCTGACTCACTGCAGAATTCCTTCTCCTCGGTAAGATCTCCGGGCACTGGTCTTACGGTCCTCAGCTGATTCTCCGAGGCCCACCCACATGACGGAGGGCAATGTGCTTCTTGTAAAGCGCCTGCATGCACCTCCACACTTTGTCTGCTTCCTGCTAGTGTGTGTGCTGAGAGGCAACAGGTGAGAGTTCAGTGCTCGGGTCCCTGCCACACATGGGAGACCCACATGGAGTCCCAGGCTCCTAACTTCCACCTGGCCCAGCTCCCCGCTATTGCGGCCATTCGGAGAATAAACCAGCAGATGGAAGCTCTCTTTCTCTGCCTTAAAAAATAAAAATAAATAAATGGCCGTTTAAAAAGTCAACTGACTATAAAAATATTACTCATATTTAAAAAAGCATCTTCAAAGCAAATCTTAACTAGTATTTGATGAAGCAACTGGTGTTATTGCCTTAGCCAAGTTGATTCACAAAAGATGTTGTTACACAAGAGTCAAAATAGCCCAGCCTTCTTTTTAAAAGAAATCTTTGTTTTCTAAATGCAAAATATAAAATTGGCAAAACCATGATTAAAAAAAAAAAGTTGTCGGTGACACAGACACCAGCCAAAGCAGGGTTGTTTTGTGGTGCAGTGGGGTCAGGATGGCTCGCCAATGCTGGCACCCCTTCTCAGAGTGCCGCCTGAGTCAGAGCTCATCGCTGCTAATCCAGCTCCCTGCTCATGTGCCTGGGAAGGCACAGGAAGGTGAGCCCTGTGCTTGGGTACCTATCAGCAGGTGGGAGACCCAGATGGGGAAATCTCTCTCTGTCTCTTTCTTACCCTCTCTCTTTTTTCCTTTTCAATTTCTGTTGCTGTGTCTTTCAAATAAATAAATGACTCTTTTTTAAAAGTCTGAAAAGTACATATTTGTTTCTAAAATTGAATAAAAATGCTAATAATATTGTTGAACTATGACTTCCCTAATGTTAAAAATAGCATGGTAACCACAACGTGTGGAGCTGGCATTGCAGTGTGGTAGGCTAAGCCTACAGTGCCAACATTCCATGTGAGGCACCCGTCTGAGTCCTGGAGGCTCCGCTGTGATCCAGCTCTTTGCTAACGGCCTGGGAAAGCAGCAGCAGAGGGCCCTGCAACCACATAGGAGACCCAAAGGAAGCTCCAGGCTCCTGGCGTTAGACAGATGCAATTCCAGTTCCTGCAGGCATTGGGAAGTGAACCAGCAGATGGAAAAATCTCTCGCTTTCTCTCTTTTTCTCTGTAAGTCTGGCTTTCAAATAAAACCAAATTTTAAAAAAATAGTGTGATAACCGCAATTTAGGCATAAAACTCTAGATCATATTATCAAGGAAAGTGAAAGCTTTATCTAAGGTTATGGATACAACATACTGATGTATGTATATGCCGGATTCTGTAATGCGTTGGGGAGATACCATTTAGGTTGTTTTCAAAATATAACAGCAGAGGAAATCAAATTTTAAATACTACATATTTTCTTCTGAAATACAGTAGGAAATGACGTGTTGTTCCAGCCGCGGAAGCGAGTCTGGCATGACCTGCACCTTGGTTCTCAGCCCCTGGCTGCACTGCACACGCCCTGACCACCAGGTGGCGCTCCAGAACAACGAAGTGCGTCTCCATGGGAGGAACATTCTACTTTAGCATGAAATGTACAGTGATGTGTTCCTCGGCTTACCCTTGGTCATCCTGTCTGGCACTCACAACGCCAGTGATGGAGCAGCAGCCCCAGCACCTCTGCCCAGCTCTGCCTTCCAGCTCCCAGCCCTGCCTTCCTAAGATGCCATCTTGCATCCTAATCTTCCCTCCCTAAACTTCTAATTGAACACTTTTTGCAAAACACAGATCTGATCATGCCAATAACTCCCCCTCCCCCAGCAAACAGTCAGAACCCCAGAACTCCAGGTTCACTAGGCACCTGCCTCTGTTAGCTAGTCTCAGATTTCTTCTCAGCTTCCTTCCCTACAGGGTTTCTTTTCGGTTCTTTTATGTGGCTCTGGCTTCACCTTCGTGCTGTTAGCTTTGTGGTCTTGCTCATGAACTCTGAGCTCCTCGATAGCAGGAACGATGCCCTCAGCCTCTTGCTCTGACAGTGGCTACTCTGGAACCAGCGCCCTAGGTCATCTTGCAGATGCCCGTGAGCAGGGCCAGCCCACCCACATTCTGGGCAAGCCACACTTGATTTCAACACGAGTATTTATTGTGGAGAGTTGGCTTATTGGGCAACTCCTTAATACTTTATGGAATTCCCATAATTTCTCACCATATTCTCTCTCACTGGTCGAACCTTCTCTGTTAGACTCTTGCTTTATAGGACCCAACATTGCTCACAGACATCATCTGTATTCCCACTCAACTAAGGTCTTTTTGCCTTTTACTTGCTACCTTTCTTGTTCTGTGTAGTATAAATGTAGAGTATGCCATCTCAACAGTTAGAGCCAGAGATGAGGGACAGAGGGAGGGGGACTGGCAGACTGGAGATGGAGGGGCAGGTCCTGTGTTCTTGGAATTGTTCCTAACCTGTTAAGTGCTAATTAGCAATTAAAATGAAATTTTAAAAAAATGAATACACTTTCTTAAGATGATGACTCAGCTTTCCTGAAATCTGGGGACAACGTTGGAAGCTACATGCCTGGCAATTACCTGGCAGCATATGCTTGCAGACAAGGTGGGCAAATTTGGTGTCCACTGAAGAAAACGTTGTTGCCTTTCACAGTCTGTGAAGCGAATAGAGCTGTAGCCTGCCTGCAGGTGTGTACTCTCAACACCAGTTTCCGCGGGAGGCCCTGTAGCCCAGGACTCAGAGGCCAGCACACAGCTCAGCATCTTACCTGTGGCTACCAGGAGCCCAGTGCCTAGATAAACACACCGAAAGGTGACAGAGGGAGGTGACGCTGCCCTAGAATTCAGGAGTGGGGAAACTTTTTCCTGCCAAGTTCCACTTGGATATTTGGTGTACAAAATTGTCAGCATAAAAATTAGCCCTGCCGAAGATTTATTGGATTTCAAGTGCCACCTGTTGCTGCCTTGGCAAAGCCAGACCAAATGATTTAAAAAGAAAGAAAAAAAAAAAGATTTCTCACTGAAAAGGCAGATTTTTAGAGAAAGAAGGAGAGACAAAAGAAAGATACTCCATTCACTTCCATCTACTGGTTCACTCTCCAGATAGCCATAATGGCCAGAGCTGAGCTGATCCTAGGCCAGGAGCCAGGAGCCCCCTCGGGATCTCCCACGTGGGTGCAGGCTCTCAATGCTTTGGGCCATCCTCTGCTGCCTTCCTAGACCACCAGTAGGAAGCTGGATGGGAAGTGCAGCAGCCAGGACACGAACTGCTGCCCATATGGGATGCCAGCACTTGTAGGTGGAGAATTCGCCGACTGAGCCACTGTGTTGGCCCCAGACCAGATGATCTTGAAGGCCTGATACAGCCTGCATGAAACCCTGCCCTACATGAAATCAATCTATGAGGCCAATACATTTTCCCAAATGTTTTTGCCTTTCAATGTGACCTATTACAAATTCGCTCTTGTGTAGACAAATGGCCTTGCCACTGGGGTCTGGTGACACTATTTTCTTTGAACAGTTGTCAGGCTAAACTCTCAAGTGCCAGAAGCCAGATGGCTCCAGCAGACAGATCATCCCAGATGGGAGAAAGGAGAAGGGAATTTGGAGATGAGGGTAGAGAGAAGCTGCTGCGTTACAACTGCCGAGCAGGTCTGATGTGCCACTCGAGCAGAGGGAGAACGGAGGCTCCCGGGGGGGAAAAGTCTCCAAGAACAAAGAGGAACCTACACATTGCCTGATGGGAATTACACCTGTGTGAAAATCACAGTGAGAGGTTCCTGAATACTGTGGGGGGAGTTAGCAGAAAGTCTAAGCAAAACAAGGTTAACTATTAACTTAAACAAAAAAAAAAAAAAAAAAAAAAGGAAAAGAGCCATGGCCCCATGCTAGAACACTCAGCTGTGAATATTTGCATAAGCATACCAATGTGAACACAGAATAATATTTAACCTCAAATGGTGATTATATATTAAGAGAATGAAAGATGGAAAGCAGAGGCGATAGACTTGAGGTTATTGAACTGTAGCTTTGATTTGGATTTCTTGTATCATGAATAAAGTTGAGCATCTTTTCATTTAAAAACTGTTTTCATTATATTTTAGGAGCACAGAGAGAAACGGAGGCAGACGGGTAAGGGGAGGTCACCGCTCTGCTGGTTTATTCCACAAGCGCCTGGCCGGGTTTCCGACAGCGGGCAGAACTCCATCTGGGTCTTCTATGCGGGTTGCAAGGACCTAAGTGATACAGTCGTCAGCCACTGTCTATGAGGGTGCGCCTTAGCAGGAAGCTGGACCACTATAGGAGAATGCTGGCCAGAAGGGGGCGCTCTGATGGGATGCAGGCGTCCCAAGGGGCAACTCAACTGCCCAGCCGGATGCCCACCACACACCTTTCCATGTTTCAAAGGACCACTCTTAATGTCTTTACCTGTGATTTTTTTTCATTTGTTTTGACCCACTTCCGATTGGCTTGCTGTACTTTATTAATATCCAGTAGATTTTTTCCTATAGGAAATATTTATCTATGAGTTGCAATGTTGGAGACACTTATTCATTTGGTTTTGATTTTTTAAGGTAGAGTTTCAGTTGGATGATGGTTTTGTGATTTTAATTCAGCACAATTTGCCAAAGCTTTATTTTGCAACTCTGAAATTATACATGAAGAGATCTTTCCTATTCTAAGGTTATAAAGTAACTCACTGTCTTCATTTCTTTTATGGTCTCATTTTTCATGTTTATAGTATTTTTGAAGGTATGGAATGAGATATTCCATTTTATCTTCTGCCAAATGGTTTCTCACCTGTTCTAGCACATTTTCGGGGAAAAAACCCACCCCATACAGCTTAGCTGGCGCCTCCACCACACAGCGCCATCCCGTGTGTGCCTGAATTTACCTTAGGGCTCACGCCTCCGTTCTGTCAGCCCATCTGTCTGTCCACGTACCAGCAAGTGCATCATTTTATTTTCTGAAGCTTTGCCATACATTTGATTCCTAATACAGCTAGATCTTTTCTGAGTTTTTCTGGCTTCTTTGGTTGCTTATATTTCCAAATAAACTTCAGAATCAGTGCGTCTCATTCTAGGGGAAAATACTGGATTACAGCAAGGTCTTTGGTTAAAACGCTGCTTGGGGTGCCGACATCCAGTGTCTGAGAGTCTGGGTTCAAGGTCAAGCTCATTTGTCCATTTTAACTTCCGGTTCATGGGCATCCTGGGAGGAAGCGGGTATCAAGCACTCCGGTTCCCCTACACAGAGGCGATGCCCAAACCGAATTCTGAGCTTTTGGCTTTGCCCTGCCTTAGCTCGAGATCGGGTTCTTTTAGAGTAAGCCAACACATCAAAGACCTACTGCTTCTCCACCCCTCAACTAAATTCTTCAAAAACAAAGCAAAGCAGAGAAATGAAATGATCATATTTCCAAGAAATTCCACTGCTGGCTGTCTCTGAAAGACATAAAAGTCTGTATGGGGGCACAGAGACAGTTGCCCATACGGACATCAGAGGCCTGTTCCCTCTCTTTACTGTAGCACTATGCATAACAGCAAAGACATGGAATGCGCCGATGTGTCCCTTATCCGATGAACGGATAAGGACCTGGGGAGGGGGATGCGTTATAATATGCAATGGAATACTTTCCTGCCATGAAATGAGCAAAATCCTGGTACTCTAGCAAAAGGGCTGGCACTGGAGGGCAGACATCACGTTAAGGGAAATAAGCCAGACACAGAATGATAAATACCAAATGTTATCCCTCCTATGTGGGAGCTGTCAAAATCCCTCAGTAAGACCACAACATGGTGACTAATAGAGAGAGGGGTGGGAGGGAGAAAGAGGGTTGAATTTTTTTTTTAAAGGAAGCTGGTGCGGGTCATTCATTGTGACAAATATATTATGCTAGTATGACATGTTAGTAATGAGGAGGAGCTGAATTTGAGGTATATGGGACCTCTTCATAATACTTCACATTTTGTCTTACGCATTTAAAATTATGTCAACATTAAAACTAATTTTAAAACCTGCTATCTATCCCCACTCACTGTTGTCCAGCAACAAGTGCTGCTGAAAGCTCCTGTGGGACAGGCTTCACCCACGGTCTGCCCCGTCCACCATCGACCTCCCCGGATGCTGTGTGGGCGAGCACTCCAGGCACGCACCGTGCGCTTGCTGTTGCTGGCAGAGCTCCCCGATCATGGCAGCTTTGCTGGCTCCTTTCCCGACCCTGTCTCACTGTTCCACACACATGCTGGTGTTCTCTGCACCTTCCAAAGTTACTACTTGCACTTGAACCCTTGTCTCAAGGTCTTCTTCTGGGAAAACCCAAATTGAGACGAACAATCATTTGTATTATTTGTTCGAGTCTCATTCATTTTTGTAAACAAGCAGTGCCAGGGGAGGAAAGTGAGAAACGGAACGCGCTAACAAGTGATGCTTGGCTGGCCCTGAGAGTGTTGGAAGATGCCACACAGTTGTTTATCACACTCTGCTTGAGCAGGCCACAGAAATGTGTTTCATCAAATCATTGGGGCGTGGAGAAGGCACTGCTCTGTTCCCAGTCCCTAACACTGGTTGTGCCGAGGACGACAAACACTCACCCAGTCGCTCACTGCCACACATTAAGTTAATAGGAAACGACAGCTCCCTCCTATAGCCGTGGGTGGGCGACCCTCCCCCTGGGTTTTCCCATCCACCAGGAGGGACACGGCCATGAGCACATGGAGGTGTATGATGAGCTGCACAAGGCATTGTGATTTAGGAAAAGGTCTTAGATTTCCTGCAGAGATCCCAGTCTGGGCTGTGTGGTCTTCTACGATCCTCCACTGTTATATCTGCCCCGTGTTGTGGTGCTTAACCCACTAAACCCTAATGTATATCCTGTTTGCCTGCTTTGCAGGCAAACCTCTTAACAACCAGACTTCTCAACAAATCAGACAAGTGCAGCAAGTAAAATCAACAGAGACTCTCCTAGATGAAAAATGCCTTTAAATGTTATTACAGATCGCACCAAAGTATAAACAAGAAGTAAAGCTTTTGCATGCCACATTTTGTATTCAGTGAAACTGTCATGAAGAGAGGCGAGGAAAGGCAGAAGAAGGTGGATTTTAGACCCGTGGGCTTGCAGAAACACTCTTTAGAAATCCTGGAAGACTACTCAAGTTGTGTGCCAAATAACCTACAGATGCGGCAGATATGAGCCAACCAAAGACTGCGATGTTATAAAAGACATAAAATAAGAATTTAAACTATAAACATCCATATTTGAAAATCCGGCTTATATAAGTCAATATGAAAGGGGACAGATGAAGTTAAAGCCTTCGGTGGTGTAAGTGACAGTGTGGGTTAGCAAGACGTGACTGCGCTACTTTCTGTACCAGAAAGCGACCTGCTTGAGGGACCTCGTGTGGCTCACAAGGTGAGACCGAAGGGAGTTCACAGACCGAGGATCTTGGCATATTAGAAAGCCTTAGGACTTCTCAACCCCAAATAGTAGGAGATAAAATGAAAACAAAGGCTTTGAAAGGCAAAGTTCCACTAAGCAACTTCAGCAAAACAAAGAGGTTCGGGCCTGTAGCCAAGATGAAATAAGAATGTTGCCTCCGCACCCCTGTTGGTCTCCATTTAGACACATCACACTGAGGAAAAATAAGGTGGAGAATGGGCAACAGAGAAATAAAGCAGACTTGAAAGACATCTGCTAGAGTGTGGGATCTTGTTTCTGGTATACAGAACCAACAGGAAACGAACAGAAGTCTACTACCTTTTCAAAGTACTTGTCAGAGAAACCAGTAACCCCACTAACAAACCTGTGATTACAAAGCTATGCTGAGGCATCAAAACACTTGCAGGAGGACCCAGTGCGACGGCCTAGTGACTGAATCCTTGCCTTGCACATGCCGGGATCCTTTATGAGTCCCGGCTGCTCCACTTCCCATCTAGCTCCCTACCTGTGGCCTGGGAAAGCAGTCGAGGACAGCCCAAAGCCTTGGGACCCTGCACCCATGTGGGAGACCCGGAAGAAGCTCCAGGCTCCTGGCTTCAGATAAGTTGTTGCCGCTTGGAGTGGGGCGGGGGGAATCAGGGGACAGAAGATCTTTCTCTCTGTCCCTCTTTCTGTAAATCTGCCCATCCAATAAAAAATAAATCTTAGAGAAAAACTTGCAAGAATGGAGGTTTTACAAAAGATTTACTACCCCTGGGACAGATTGTCAAGGATGCAACACCTCCCACTTCTGGGTGTCTTCACAGGCCTGTTTGTGAGGAGCCCATGCTGCCAGGGACCAGTGACTACAGAGGCCTCTTCTTGCTGTAGTTTCCTGGTCCCTGTAGAATGCATTGTCACCTGCTAGTACTCACATGAGGAAAGGAGGGTGGGCATCTGTGTAAGACGACCTGCATGGCCATAACAAAACACCATAGCTCATTAAACAAGAGAATTTACTGCTCACAGTTCAGAGGCTGGAAGTCCAAGCTCACAGTGCCAGGAGCCTTGCTGTCTGCTGAAGACGTGTTTCCTGGCTCGGAGAGCTTGTCTTCCCACCACATTCTTACATGGTGAAAAGGGAGATGTGGCTCTCTGTGTCTTCTCTCTCTCTCTCTCTCTCTGTCTCTCTCTCTCTCCCCCCACTTATCTTTTTTAAAAAACAGTTTTTTAAAATATGTATCTATTTATTTGAAACATAGAGTTATGGAGAGAGACAGAGAAATCCCCATCTATTGCCTCATTCCCCACATGGCTGCAACAGCTGGGGCTGGGCTGGGCCAAAAGCACGAGCCAGGATCTTCTGGGTTTCTCACAAGAGTGCAGAGGTCAGCTGCTTGGGGCATCCTCCACTGCTTTATCAGCCTCATCAGCAGGAAGCTGGGTTGGAAGTGGAGCAGCTGGCACTCAAACTGGCACCCGTATTAAGTGCCTTGTCATAGCAGCTTAATCTGCTACACCACAATGCTGGCTCCTCTGAGTTCTCTTTTAATTTTTTCACTTATGTCTTTTAGTTGAGAATCATAGGGGCAGAGAAAGACACTGAACATCTGCTGGCGCACTTCCCAAATACCCAGGAGCTAAGAACTCAGTCCAGATCGCCTACCGGGTGGCAGGACCTCAATCCCTTGAGTCATCATGCCTACCTCCCAGATCTGCATTAATAGGAAGAAAAGCAAGGAGTGGCACACAGTACCCATTTCCACTGTGGGCACCTTTGCTGATGCATGTCCCATGAGTGTGTTTGAATTCTCAGTTTATTCATAAAGAAACTGACCCAGAAGGGCATGGCCATGACTGTAATTTTGGCCACAACTCACTCAAATATCTTTTAAGCTCGGTTATGAGGGATTAACAATTGTCATTTCAACCAATGACACTGATGTTTTATACCAAAAGGCACTCTGCATTCAGGCATCAATTTGGCTCTACCCTCAACAATGGCACCAGAACATGACTGGCTGACCGGTTGGGTTCTGAACAAAATCCATGGCTCTGATTTGTTCCCAGAGTCTGTAATAATGCAAATAATCCAAATGCTGATTACATATGAAAGCCCCAAGGCAATGGCCACTCGCACAACTCTTTCTTCACACCACTTGAGCTGGTGGGTATAAAGCTGACTCAGATTAAATCCCTTAAATTAAATTGCCCCCTTTCTTTCTTGCCCTTCCTCCCCACTGCTTGAAGGGGATGGTCCTGGCCAGAGATCTGGTCCAAGAGAGCAGAAAGAGTGGGAAGTTGGCGAGGAGTGTCTCCCATGTTCTTCTATCCCCTTGATACTCCTGGTACCCGTACCCCTCAGAAAAAGATCCAGCTGAATCTTTGGGGACTGATTTCATTCTCATAAGAACCTTCTGGAAAAAGAAACAGATCTTTCAGCCAGGTAACTTGTCCAAGCAACAACTAGGTTTGACTTCAAGTAGTTGCTAAGTAATAAGACCTAAGACAAAAAAAAAGGCAAAAATCTTCAGAGGGATTTAATAGAAAATAAATCCACTGGACTATGGTGTTAGGTAGAAGCAAAGTAAGCAGCACGAGTAGCAGACACAAAATTATGTGTGGGAGAGATAGCTGGGCTGTCCATCCTGCAATCTGGGTCAACTCCTGTGTTAACTGTGAGTCTAGCCGGGAGGCATTTCACCAAGTTGTCCTGTTAGACAACACCCCATTGCAAAATGGAAAGGACAGGCCATGAGTCTGTTGCCTTATTTCCAAGTTTTTTGGATCATTTTTCATAACAGTTTCTAACCAAACCCCCCTCTCTTATTTCTTTCTTTTTTTATTTATTATTTTTAATTCATTAATTACATTGTATTATGTGACACAGTTTCATAGGTACTTGGATTCTCCCCACCCCTCCCCAAACCCATGGTGGATTCCTCCACCTTGTTGCATAACCACAGTTCAAGTTCAGTTGAGATTCCCCCATTGCAAGCGTATACCAAACATAGAAAAATATGGAACGCTTCACGAATTTGCGTGTCATCCTTGCGCAGGGGCCGTGTTAAACTTCTCTGTATCGTTCTAATTTTAGTATATGTGCTGCCGAAGAGAGCATGCCCCTCTCTTATTTCTAAACTAAGGATACAATTATTCTAATTATTCTAAGATGGAACTTAGACTTAGGAAAGAGCTCATGCTAAACTCAGTCCACAGCGCAACAAGTTCCTGTGCACAGCAGGCCTGGGGTGTCAGCCACCTGGGGTGGGCATCCGTGGCCGCATTTGACAGCGCCAAGAGGGGGCGCTCCCATTGCCAGGAACAGAGCTGGGAAAATTCAGAGGTATCCTGACTTCTACATCTTCCTGGTGTCTCCCCACTCAGTCCCAGCTGGAGGCAGGGCCAGGGCCATCCTGAAGCAGGCAGCACTCAACGGCACAGTCAGGCCCCTTCAGTGTCATGGAGGAGGACCCCCAACAGCGCCTCCTTCTCAAGCCTTGCTCCTCATTTCCCCTGCTCTCTCTTTCTCACTCTCACTTTCTTTTGTCTTATTTCTCTTGCCTTCTTGCTTGGGACAGGACACAGCCCTCACCTGATTTCCTCTCCTGCTGACCCCTTCCTGCAGCACTGTTCCCCTAACCTTCCCTGGGCTGCTTCCTGCTTCATCCTGTTTTTGCTTAAACTTCACTTTTTAAAAAATTATTTATTATTTTTAATTCATTAATTACATTGTATTATGTGACACAGTTTCATAGGTACTTGGGTTCTCCCCACCCCTCCCCAAACCCTCCCACCATGGTGGATTCCTCCACCTTGTTGCATAACCACAGCTCAAGTTCAGTTGAGATTCCCCCATTGCAAGCATATACCAAACATAGAGTCCAGCATCTTATTGTTCAGTCAAGTTCAACGGCTTCTTAGGTATACCCTTTCTGGTCTGAAGACAGAGCCAGCAGAGTATCATCGCAGTCAATTGAAAGCTCCAACATACCATCAGCAAAAATTTACATCATTATGGAATTAATTGACATAGTAATGAGTAACCAATATGTTAAAAGTAAATGCGAGCTCCTAGCCACCTTCTGTGACCACCTCATAGACATTTCAATTTTAGTTTATACACAACATATAACATTCATAACATAACATGTTATACATAACATCATATCATCTTAAATTAAGGCAAACATGTGGTATTTAACCTTTTGGGATTGGCTCATTTCCCTTAGCATTATGGTTTCCAGTTTGCCCTATCAACCATCCAGAATCTAAGTCAAGCTTCCCCTTTGCTCTTTTTCGGGACCCGTTTCTCCAAACCACAGTGAGGACCTCAACTCTGAATGAAGTGCATGTTTGCAGGTCTGTTTGCTTAGAGGTCCACTCCCACCTAATCACCTGAAAGATGCCATATTCCTGCCCTTGCACTAGAATCTCTCAAAGGACCATTCTACAGACAGTGTCTATGTTCAAGGCATTGCTAAAGCCATTGTCATTCAGTAGCACCTGAGAATGAGTTTCAATTTGACCTTCAGACTTGAGGAACTGACCAGAGGTGAGCCATAAGTCACATCCAGTCAGACAGAGGAAGAGAGAGACCCATTCACACCAAAGGATTCCTGTGACACCCTGACACAGGACTGCTCCTTCCAGTTTCCAAGCAAGCTGCTGATTGGGCATCCATGAGCAGACAGCCCCACATGTCTGTCCGTGATATCCAGAGCTTGGCTCTGCCTTTCCCCTTCTTCCTGTCTGGGCTGTTTACTGAATGTCTCCTCTGCCAGTGAACCCTTGGCTTGGCCCCCACCTGCCCCCACATGCTGGCACCTCCTCTATGATGTTTAATTCGTTCTTCCTTACCTTGGAAGGGGTTGATTTGAACCACTTTGGTGGCATGTGAGAGCTGGTACCCAATGTATCTCAATATTAGAATCAGCTTTAAGTGTGTGTGTGTGTGTGTGTGTGTGGCTTTGGATTAGTTTGTTTTAGTGTTGTTGTTGTTGTTTTTTTTAAGAAGTTGAGAAAGGGACCAAGAATCCTACAAAGCAAATCACTTTTTCCTAAAGAGGCCTCTCAAACCCAGTTCTCACAGCACAGGCAAGTGGGACTAACGGTGGCAGGGTCTGAAGCTGTCCTGGTCCCCACGGTGTGCCATTGTCAGATGAGCGAGGCCTGGAAGCGCCACCTTCTAGGCTGTGTTCAGGTTGGTGGAGTTTCCACCTCAAAGAATCCAGTCTCTGTCCTTACTACTCTGGGTGTTACGACAACAGAGCAGAAACACCTGTTACTACACCCCATGTTCTGCGCGTCCCGAGGACCTGCCCCCTCCCTGCCACACCTGCATCGAGTTTGCAGAGAAGGTGTGGAGACGCTGGCTGTCAGAACTCTGGCCCTTCTGGTGTGTGACTGGTTAGCACAGCTGGTGTGTGGTGTGTGTCATACAACACATACATGCATCAATTGCACATGAGGTACATTCAACTTTTATCAATCATTCTTCAGTAAGACTGGGCTGGTGGTAAGGGAAATGCTTAAACGGAGATGAATGGATTTGCCAGGAAAATACCTTCTTTTGTTTAGTTGTATGAATGTGCCATATTCTAGGTGAATTTTACAGCATAAACATTGGTTTTTCAACATTTAATCTTTTTAAGAAGAGATTTACAGATTTGTAAAGATCAGTACTAACTGTCCGGGTCTACTTCTCTTAACCCTCAGACAGAAAGGGTCATCTTCTGCTAGCCACCTCCTGTGTCTAGGAGGACCAGGCACTCCGGGGCACAGCTGGAAATCTCTCCTGAGAGCCGAGGAGTGATGGCTGATTTTAAATTTCCAAGTGACTGGATTAAGGAGTATCTAGAAACCTGGCAAGGTGTTATTATAAGAGTGTCTGTGAGGAAGTTTTCAACAAGATCCGCGGATGAATCCGAGTGAGCTGGCTGGGAGTCCCAGCTTCACCTGCTGGCCAGGGTTCTGGGGACACTACATACACAAAGTGGGCTGGTGTCCCACTGCGGCATCTGAGACACGTTCAACTCTGCCTGGGGTGTCAGCAGGGCTTTGCACGGCAGGACTTTGTACCCGTGGCCCCTGTCAGCTCTCAGGTGGTGGGCTTTGCACTGAGCCTTGCGCCCTTGGCCACCCTGCTTTGGAGTGAGCTGAGCTACAGCACCCTGGCATCCCCCGCCTGCAGACAAACCACTGTGGGATGTCTCAGCTGAGCTGATCACGGGCACTGATGGGTCACACAGCTCCTTCTTATGCTCTCTGTAGACACAGCCTGTCAATTCTGTCTCTCTACAGAACCCCGACTAGGACACAGGCTCTCAAGCTGTGTGCACGTGAATGACCTGTGTGTCTGTGTGTAATGTCCATGTACAATGATCTCTGCTTCTGGGATTTGAAGTTATTTTCACTTCCAATTTTACATATTTTTCCTCCCTGTCTTTATTTCATATGAAATACTACTTTCATAATATTTTTAAAATTCTATTTACCTTTAAAGAAAAGAATAAGTATTTCTTGACCAACAAAATGATTCTTTATTTTCATTTCTGAAAATGCATTTTGGAGGCCTAAAAATTCAAATATAACTGGCAAGATGACAGTGTGGCTGTCTGAGATCCCAGCTGTCACCAACCTCCTAACTCCTCTCTATTCCAGGGTTTTCCCTCCGGTCACATGCTCCATCCTCCTCTCCAGCCTCCTGTAGGATAGCAGGGGCATCTTACACTCTTAGCAACATGTGTGAAGGGCATCTGGACATGTTTGTATTCAGAATCAATCATTATTTACTCATGGTGCAACCATTCCTCAAGACCATCCCAATAGTCATATATATACACATATATATAATGTATTTATATATTTTATATACTTTATATATACAATATCTATTTATTTATTTATTTATCTATCTATCTCTACTGGAAAGGCAAATTTAGAGAGACAAGGAGAAACAGAAAGAAAGATCTTTCATCCACTGACTCACTCCCTAAATAGTCACAATGGCCAAAGCTGAGCCAATCTGAAGCCAGGAGCCAGGAGCTTCTTCTGGGTCTCCCATGTGAGTGTAGGGTCCCAAGGCTTTGGGCCATCTTGTACTGATTTCCTGGGCTATAACCAGGGAGCAGGATGGGAAGTGGAGCAGCCAGGATACAAACCAGTGCCCATATGAGATCCTGATGCTCACGGGTAGAGGATTTAGCCATCCTGCCAGGCCCGTCTCAACAATCTCGACCCCACTAGGGTTTGCTGCCTACAAGGTGTAGCGGAATGGAGGCAGGGCTCATTACTCCTTGTCCTGCATTCTGAGGTTACAAACAGTAGAGCAAAGATGTGTTCCTGAGAATATTGAGTAGATCGGATTTCCCTTAGATGAATTTTTTCCATTTCCAAGTTTTGAACGTTCCAGCTCTTTCTATGGCAGAGGAGCAAACACAATTTTTTGCAAATCCATGGTTATCATTCCAGTGTTTTATCACAAGGGGCACACCCTCAAGGCAGAAGGACGACTGGGTAAACCAATGGCCAGCTGCTTGGGGTGGGAAGCATGCCTGAGTCAGTGCCTGTACCCGCGGCGCCACTGCTCTGCCTACTTCATATGCATTCCCCTTCTTACGCAGAGGTACTAACCAGGAGTACTGAACTGGTAGAGAGGGTGCATCTGTAGCCTTGAACAGCACCTGCTGGCAGGCTGAGCAGTGAGGATTGATGCTTTTGTCCTTTGTGCCTGTCACCCTCCAACTCCATAGCGGTCAACTGTCCTGTGAGCTTCTTCCCACTTCCCTCCTCCTCAGGACCAATTATCCCATGCAGCTGCCCAGTACAGGCCACCTATAGCAGGGTCCTGGGTAAATGCCCCCATGTCTGTAATAGCTGGTCTAGCACCATATATCCTGTTGATCTCTAACTCTTCCATTCTTTGCTGTGTTGTTTCCTTAACCCCTTGAAAGAACCAGACACTTTCCCCATCAATACTTTAACTCATCCTAAATAAGCTGCAGTGGACTCCCAGCCCAGTAGCTATCACCCACCTAGTACCACCCCTGCAACCCAGCGCTCCGTCCTCCACTAGAAGTGCCCACTAGGCTTCCTCACCCACTCGCGAGAAAAACCCTGTTCTAGTGTGTAGTCTGTCAGAGTTCACCTCCACTGCTTCCTCACGGAACCCTTCTCTGATGTCTTCATTAGTGCATGATCTCTTAGTGTCGCACCCCTGCACCTTGTGTAGTTTTACGATACAGGTGTGTCTTTGATGAATATTTGCTCATTGCCAGTTTTCTCTTCAGTCTTGTTCCCAGAGCGATTCCCAGCGAATCCCCCCATTTCACTCATAGCTGGGAGTCCTCCCTTCCGATGCTGACCACCTGCAGTTGGCATCGGACCACACAGGTTTCAGAACATCCTCCACAAAACTACCCTTAGCTGCCAGCCAACTGCACTTCCCAACAGCTGCCCATGAAGTCAGGGGTTCCTACGATTTCCTCGGTTCAGCAACTCACTAGAATAGCTCACAGAACTCAACAAAGCCGCTGCAGGGATTGGGGTTAGATTTATTATATTATAAAGGATACAGGTCAGAAACAGCGGCGTGAAGAGGCTCATGGACAGGCAAGTTTGGGAGGGAAGGCACAGCTGCTGTGCTCTGTCCAAGGAGTCACAGTGCCTCTTCCTCCTGGCACATCCCTGAGCTTGCCAGCTGGAAAGCTCCACTGAGCCTGCAATTTCATTACAAGGACGCTGTTCAGTAGCCAGTAACCTGCATCCCTGAACCCAATCTCAGGCCCGCCTTCCTTTCTTCCTGTCTTTTCTCCTTCCTGGCTCTCAACCAGCCCCAGTTCTACAGTTTTCTAGACGTCCACTCTAAGTTGTCTCCTTAGCATGACAAACACATTTCTCTTTGGGAAATTCCAAAGGTCTGGAAGCTCTGTGCTAGGAGCAGGGGATAAAGAACAGACACAGCATTTACTATCCCATAGTCATCGTAAGCAAAATTATAGTAAAATGATGGCATTTTTCCCACTAAACTCTGGAGAATTTAGAACATTTCAATGATGGTAGGTCCAGGGAGAGAGTTCCTTTCATACTTTGGGGAAGGCAGGTTGCTGAACGATGTTCATAGAAGCAACCTGGAAATATACACCAAGAGTCTTAAAATGCTTAAACCCTTTTCCAGCCTCCCAATAATTTGGAATCAATGGGAGGGAAGCATTTGGGGCAGAGCTATCTGCAAGGATGATCACTACAATGCTGTTTATTCTATCAGAAAAGGAAGGTAGTGCCATCCAGGGAAAAGAGACAGGATGAGTAAATGATGGCAAATTCACTCAGTGAACTAACACGTGTCTATTAAAATTGTTTCAACAGAATGACTAATGACAAAGGAGCATGTGTAAGCATACTATTAAGTGAAAAAGAACAAGATTCAAAATCTACGCACCCTATGATGTCAATCGTGGCTAATTTTAAAGATGTGGGTGACAACCATTTTCAGTATTTTCCTATGATTGCTATAATGATTCTATTAACTTTATAATCAGAAAACCGACATGGTAAAGAAAGTTCTCTTTAAATCACTCAGGGCCTAATTGAAAGCAATTGTGAATTATAATCACAAATTATCCTTTCTTATCATTAAAGTACATCTGGCAAACACTTTGCCTGGCATCTGCTTGGTCATTCAACATCCATTTGAGAGAAGCAGTTTATAGCTGGAAACTATCAAGTTCATGTTCAGTTTTCACAAGCTGTTTCTCTCTGCAGCAGGTTCACAACTGTGGAAATGTTCCCTGCAACTGTCTCTGGAAGTGTCAGAGGAGTGGGTGACGAATGGTGCCAGACAAGAAGTGCCCTCTGTGCCCGGGTCCCCTCCAAGCAGCTCAGTCCTGGCGATGAGCCCCAATCTTCCATCAGTCCTCCAGGAGCCTTAGTCACTTTCCTTGAACCTGGAGTCCTCCTGTTGAAAAGGCAAGTCAGCCCAACCAGACTCAGGTTTGCAAAAGCAGCAGTCTGCTTGAACTGAGCTCTCCGTGAAGAGGTAAGCCATGTTACCCTCATAGAGCAGAACTTTCCATAACAGAATGGTTCTTCTATTTAAGTGGAAACTCACAAAGTGTTCAAGAGTGGAGATAAGTCCTGGGGGAAGCAAATGTGTCCTGAACCAAACCGGGGAGCTGCAAAGCAATAGGGTGCCAGGGGTGCGTGTCACGTGGGTCAAGCCAAGACTCCACCTGAGCTTCTTACTGTCACATGTCTGGCAATTTGAAATGTTGCCCATGATGAAATTCTCTCCCCTGCAACCTTTTGTGAGATTATTGTTAAAACAATTATGAAATCATTTTTTAAACAATTATGATGACATGACACATTTTTAAACAATTACGCTCAGTTTTACTGGTGCATACACCTACGCATATTAATACTTTTCGGTTATTCTCCATAAACATGCTGTTTCACAAATAAGTTTACCGGAAGCACTCCCAGTTTGAGTCAGCCCCAACACACCCACGTGGGTTCAGCTCCCACACTCGTCTCTAAGGTTAAGAGTCACTGTCTTACAACAGGTCTAGGTCACGGGAGCTCACCTCCAGCACCTGGAGTTTGCTGTCTTTCTGTCTCTGAGCAGCAGGGGCGCCACAGGCGGCTCTGAACAGGACTCCACCAAGAGTGATTTTCCGTGCCATTCATCCAAATCCAGGAGTCGAATTTGCACTTAAACTGTAAAACTGCAAGAACAGTATACAAACGGAGAGGTAGCGTATTTTTATTTGGTCAGAGTAAGCCATAGTTCACACATTGACTATTGTACCAGATTTGAGGAATGTATTTAAAATGATAATATTTTTCTTTTTACTACCTTTAAAAATAAAACAACAAAATCATTATTATTGATTAGTATTGAAAAAATGCTACATGCGGGACAGTGTTTTTCTGGTTTTGCATACATGTGTACATGTATACATAGTGCAGGCAGAGTCAGAGAGAGAGACGGAACTGGCAGAGACAGGTATTACATCTTCTGGCTCACTCCCCAAATGGCTGCAACGGTTGAGCTGGGCTAGGCCAAAGCTAGCAGCTTCCTCTGGGTCTCTCATGTTGGCGCAGGGACCCAAGAAGTTGGCCATCCTCTGCTGCCTTTCCAGGTGCATTAGCAGGAGGCTGGATTAGAAGTGGAGCAGCTGGATACTAACCCAGTGCCCATTAAAGATGCTGGCACTGCGGGTGGCAGTTTAACGTGCTATGCCACAGCAGCAGCACCAGGAGACTTTATTTTTTTCAATGATCTTTTGGGGCTATCCAATAGGAAATATATCAATTGCCGCAATCATGGACTCAGAAGTCTTGCTTTTTCCTTCAACTGGAAGCCACCACCATCTGGTAAATCTGAAGAATCAAAGACAGCTTCTGATTCTTTTAAAGATATGTTCAAAATACAGGATTCCATGCTTTTTAGTCTTTCTTCATCTTCTATAGGGTTTTATGTTTTTCTGAACCATAAAACAGAAAAATCTTACCGTGGTAAAAGCTATTTTTTCTTTCCTTTTTACTATTATAATCATTTTATGATATAGTTCCATAGGCCCTGGTAATTCCCCTCCTCACCAAATCACACTCCTCCCCCACACTCTCATATAATTACACCAGCATAGTTCCTCATAAACTCATGAGTCCATCACTGCAGGCATGGACCATGGCAGAGTCCAGCATCCCATTGTCATGACACATCCAGCCGTATCGCTGGGAGTCCATCCTCAGTCCAGAAGTAGAGATGCTCACTGCACCGTATCCTCACATCTGGACATGTCAGTCTCCACTACATAATCACTATACATCCCCCAAGTGAAAAGCCACAACACAAAATCAACAACACGAAGAAAAACAGAAATTTATAATGCCAGGAAGTTAAATAACATGCTACTGAAGGACTAATGTGTCACTAAAGAAATAAAAGAGAAAATCAAGAACTTTCTTGAAGAAAATGATGCTACTCTATGATCTATGAGTCACTGGAAAACTAATGAGAAAAAAAAGTATTTTGAAGAAATGAAACTAAAGCAAAAACATCAAAATCCATGAGATACAGTTTCTGCTGATCTTTGTTGGTGAGATATGTCTCCTATAGGCAACAAATAGATTTTTTTTAATCCAGTCTACTAATCTATGACATTTGATTGATGAATTTAATCCATTTACATTCAGGGTTAATATAAATAGATGGTAATCTGTCCCTGCCATTTGAGCAATGGGTTGTTCATTGATTTAGTCCTCTGTTATTTTACTTGACTTCATGCTTGTCTTTGGTTTTGGTGGGTGCTATGCCTCTTCTCTGTCAAGAAAACAGCTTTAAGTATCATTTGTAAAACAGGTTTGGAAGAGGTGCATTCTTTTAACTTTTCTTTACTGTGGAAGAATTTTATTTCATTTTCAAAGACAAAGGAAAGCTTTATTGGGTACGTTACTCAGGGCCAACAATTTTTTCCTTTGTATGTCGCTCTATTCTCTTCTGACCTATACAGTTTCTTGTGAGATATCAACTGTGAATTTAATTGCCATTCCTCTATAGGTCAATTGATTTTTTTTCACAAGCACATTTAAGGATCTTATGTTCAATTGAAGAGAGCTTGATTATCATGTGTTGTGAAGATCGCTTTTGGTCAACCCTGTTGGGAGTTGGGTGCCCCTGCTGGATGTTGTTTCCCAATTCCTTCTCCAGATTAGGGAAATTTTCCTTCATTATTTCAGTTAAAAAATGTTTTAAACCCAGCTTCTCTTTCTGCACCTTCTGGAATTCCCACACCTCTTATATTTGGCCTTTTAATAGTGTCTGTTAATTCTTCAATACCTTTTTTTAGCTTGACTCAGCTCTACTTTCAGCTTTTTGATTGTTTCCCCCAGGTGACAGGAAATATCTTCCAATTCTGAGATTCTTTCTTCTGCCTCATTCATTCCATTATCGAGACTTTTCACTCAGTATTTAATTTGTTCTATTGCATCCTTCATTTCCAACAATTCAGCTTGATTTTGTTTTAATGTTGCTATTTTCTGTGTGACACATTCCTTGAACTCCTGTATTACATGCCTCTCATTGTTGATAAGCAGCTTTATAACAAGTGTTTTGAATTCTGAATCTCCCATTTTCTCCATGTATTCCTCCATTAACTCTAAAGTTGGCAAAGGATTTTATTTTATTCCTTTTCAGGGGACTCTTAAGTAATATTCATTGTGCCTCTGTCTCTTCTCTTACTCTTGGTCATTGGACTTCTGGTCATTCTTCTCCAAATTTGCAATAGGTTCTGATTCTTTATATCTTTGAAATCTGGAAATGCTAACCAAACATTTTATACCACATTGTCTTAGGCAAGTGAATTAAACTAACATGTTGAACAGATTAATAATAGAGGGGAGGAGAGTTAGAAGTATGAGAGCCATTGACTGCCTTCTGAGTTTAGACCAGCTCTGCTAGTCCACTTTCTGTTGTGAGAACAGATTGAGATGGAGGAGATGGAGTCATCTCTAAAGAAAACACATTTATTAGGCTCATCATTCCGGAGGTTGGAAACTTCAAGGGTGTGGCACTGGCCCCTGCTCAGCTTCTGGAGCAAGCCTCAAGCTACTCCAACTCATTGTGGCAAGCAGGGCAAACGGGCAGGTTCAGAAGAGAGAGAAGGGCCTCGTCCTGTGACACTGCTCCATTTCTGCATTCATCCCGTCAAGTCTCCCAACACTGCTACGCTAAGGAACTGAAACCCAAAGTACATACTACAGCCCTCTCTAAACCTCGGCTTTCTCAGCTGCAGGAAGGGACTTAATAATGATTAGCACAGTGTCCATGAGCGGAAACAAAGGAATACTGCTGTTCCTCATAATGTTAATACGGTGGCAGACATTTAGCTTGGAGGTTAGGATACCCGCATCCCATGTCAGAGAGTCCATCCCCAGCTTCCTGCGGTGCAGACCCTGGGAGGCAACAGGCGACGGCTCAGGCAGTGGGGTGCTGCCACCCACACTGGGGGTCCTGGATTGTGATCCCAGTGCCAGGTTTCAGCTTTAACCCAGCTCTGGCTGTACAGGCATTTAGGCAGTGGACCAGCAGGTGGGTGCTCACTCTGTCTCTCAAATCAGTTTTTATTTTACTTTATTTAATTTTCTTTGACAGTGGGAGAGAGAGACTGATCCCCTACCTGCTGGTTCTCTTCTTAAATGCTCCCAATATCTGGGCAGGCCAGGCTGAAACCAGGAGCCCCGAACTCACTCCTGCTATTCATCTAGACTGGTGGCAGGAATCCAGCTTCGTGAGCCATTGTCCACCCGCGAGCAGGAGTTTGGCGGCCAGGACTCACAGCCAGGTGCTAGAGCACGGAGTGTGAGAATCCCAAGCTGAAAGTTAACTGCTATAGCATATGTGCCACCCCAATTACAATTTTAAAAATAAAACAGCTAGGGTGGCAAAAAAGACTGTGGTGCTGCAGCCTGTACCTTTTTTCCCCTTCTTTCTCCTTTTTTTTCTCTCTCTTTCTCCCTGGGGACAAAGCCTCTCAGTTTAACCCCAGCACTGACATGGGGGCCACCTTCATCCTACTAGGGGTTATCAGTTGTCACCACAATGATGCTGTGTAGCCAACAGTCACAGAACCTCAGGAGCATTCCACAGCAAACATTCCTGGCTCATGCTTTTGGGGTCAGTTGGGGTCAGCTTTGCTGATCTTGGCAGAGTTCACTCATGACTGGGCTGGCTGGCTGTCAGCTGGTGAAGTCTGGCCTTGGCTTGGACGACCGGACTGATGGGGTCTGGTTGCTAAATGCCTTCTTCAGGTCTCACTCAGATCCTGTCACTTTACGCACTGCTCTGTAGGCTTTAGCAAGTCTCAATGCACACACCATTAGCTCCAGAGCATGGGCAGATGGCTTCTATGTGTTTAGTGAGTGACACTGACCAGTTATGGTAAGAGATACAGAATGAGGCCATCCATGAATTTCATTGCTGGGGAAATATCTCCAGATACCAAAAAATGTAACCAGCCGCCTTGTTGTACAGCGTGAGGAGAAGGAGACTTTGTGACTATCTGAGTAACTGGCTGTGTGGCCTTAACCAGGCTGAGCTAGGTTCAGCCCACTGACCAGGCAAGGCACAGTGCTGGGAGACGTTCTGCCAGGTATGGAGTCCTCCTGTTCTCTTCAGACTCTGTGAGCAACTCCAGAGGAGAGGCACATACCTAGTACATGCTATCTACAATGAGAGAGGCATCACAGTTCCACGAGGTGACCTGATTAGTCACCATTCAAAGAAAATGCTCCATTCCCTTGAGGCTGTGGCAGGGGAGGCATTCTGAGGTTCCCTGCACAGGAGAAGCCAGTATTCGGACACTTCCTCCACCCTCGGAAGCCTGGCAGGCTGCACTGACTGGTACCTGCAGCATCCTTGGCCAGCCCATTCCAAGGACAGCCATGAATCTGGCCAAGCCATCTCCAGGAGGAGACGAATTGCTTTTCTTCTCCACTTTGGATGTGAGTGACAGCCTTACCAGACAAGGCCACAGCTGGGCTCCACTGGCTGGGTAACAATGTTAGCCTCTGTATGAATATGTCCGTTGTCTTCAGGAGGTACTGATTTTGCTTCTCCTTGCTTCTCTGCCAGCTTCCTGGGAAACTGTCACAATGACTGGCATGCACTTCCAAGAGACACTAGATCCACTGCAAAAGTGAGAAGCCAGAGGGAAGTTAAAAGCAGCAAGGCAACAGTTACTGCAAGAGAGGATGCTTAGGGGCGTTGAAAGCTTCCTGCTGCTGCTGCAGAAGCTGAGGATCATCACCACTCACACCCCAGGGAAGAAGCCCAAGGAGAAAGTCTGGGAACCACCGGACAGCAGAATAAAAATGTCACCACACTGTATCAACAGCCAGTGCAGAAGGGCAGGAGTGGAAGTCAGGATTGCTAGGGGAGCGAGGCAGGCAATGGTAACAGGCTACTGTTGCCACCCACAGCCATTTCTACCAGGGCAGTTTGAGACTAAACATGCACAGGGCCTCTGCTAACACACACCTTTACTATCTTCCAAGTATCCTCCCTATTCACGTGGTGATGCATACATAAAAAGAATGTCTGGACTTTCCCTCACACCTTCATGTCCATCTTCACTGAGATCACACCTTCATCACCTTCACTGAGATTACACCTTCATCACCTTCATGAGATCACACCTTCATCACCTTCACTGAGATCACACCTTCATCACCTTCACTGAGATCACACCTTCGTGTCCATCTTCACTGAGATCACACCTTCATCACCTTCACTGACATCACACCTTCATCTCCTTCACTGAGATCACACTGTCAAGCCTGTCTTCACTGAGATCACACCTTCATCGCCTTCACCTAGGTCACACTTTCACGTCCATCTTCACTGAGACCACACTGTCAAGCCTGTCTTTATTGGGATCTGCTAGGTTCTAAGTCTTGCCACTGAGGGCACTTGTTTGCCCTTGATCACATCTACTGAGGATCACAATGTGAATTCCCAGCAGTGATTTGCAACTGAAATTCTCTGACTTTGGACCTAGCAGAGAAGACCACATTCACAGCCACAGTGAAGACAAAACCAGAAGGAAAGTTTTGATCACCAAAGGGAATCCCAAGATGACTCGGAAGAGTTGGAACTCAGGTCTCTAGGAAAGTTGAGCACTGTTTAATGTAGAATAGCATGAGCCCGTGAAACCTTCTGGGATGATGGACATGCTCAAATGCCTTGTGTCACTTATAATTGTCAAGCACTTAAAATATGGCTCATACAACCGAGGAGATTGCCAACTAAAACATCTAATTTAATATTGAACAACCATTGACTCTCGTTTTGGACTAGGCAGGTCTAGAGCTTTCTGTATTCTACTGTGTCTCACCGAGTTTGGAGTGTTTGGTTGTGGTCCCCTCCCCCACGGCAGGGACTGGGGAATTAAGGGGTGATGGAACACTTGCCACTTTGGAGGCAAAACCTCAGCATGGGAGAAGCTGGGCCAGTACCTGTAAGTGTCTGAAGGCCAAGGTAGTTGGGGAAGGGAAGCTGAAAGGGGAGATTGCTGGATTTCTGGAGTCTGCCCTCATTGGAACGTGTGTTTTAGAGATTGAAAAATGAGCTGGCCTTTTGAGGAAAGAGGAAAGAGGTGTGCATCAATGTGTTGCACTCAGAAGGGAGGAAGGGGAGGGAGGAAGAACAACCAGCAACTGGGCAAGGCCTTTCCGAATGCAAACAAGATGGGTCAGAAAAGCTGTTCTTTCCCATGACTTTTTACTCTGTGAAAAGTGACCCTCAACCTCCAGAAAAATTTTGTGCAAATACACATGGTGTTTTCAATTAAATATCAATACAAAATAATGGAATTTCAGAAGAAAAAAATATGTGGCCACTGTCTGAAGTAATTCTATGATTCCTGGTCCTGTGTATCCAAGGGGGAGAGAGATCCCCCATGTGAGGACGCTGGTGGATGGAGAGATGAGGGACTGTGGAGATAGTTCCCAGCTCCCAGTTAGTATTCAATGAGGGGACACACACAGGAATGGGCGACCGCAGTAGGAAGTGGACGTGGAGCAGTGAGACAAGGACTGCAATGGTCCCCGTGTTGGGATGGTTCCGTAGGGATGAATCATGTGATAACTAGTAGCCAGGAGCGGGCGGACATGAGACTTGTGGTAGTGGCTTTGGGGATAAGACATGAGAGAAACATGGGTATGGACACAGTGCTCTTGGAGTCTTATTTATTCCCCCAGACAACTGCTGACTTCAACATGGCCCCAAGAAGCGCCCCAAAGCCACATGCTACCCATCTCAACCTAAACCGTTCCCTGTCATGTTCAAACAATTCTGTGTTTAATGCATGATTGTACCCTCCTTCTAAGACATTGAAAAAAAGGAATTGACAATATTATGTATCTACTTGCAAAAAAGAAAACCTGTCAGAGTCCTACCTTGTGTCATGGCAAGAATCCAGGAGGAGTTGGAGAAACAGTCTACACAAAATGACCCTCTCTGCATGGGAGTCCCCAAAGCATGCTCGTTTTTAGCAATCTGTCAGAAGGGCTGGCAAAACTCATTGAAAGTCATTGTGCTCTAAATCACTATGGTTTATCCCAGCACAACAAAACAAACCAAAGCAAGCCAAGGGAAGAAAATTATTTTATGGAATCCGGGGAGGTGCCAGATCTGCAATTTCTGCTTTCCTTTCCCAGTGAAGTCAAGAACATTTTCCCAGCATTGGTCTGTGACCAGACACAACAGATAGAGACCTGCATTTTTATTGGGACTTCATTATAAAGTCAGAAATGATTGGTTGACTGTCCAGGTCATTGATGCCAATCTTGAGGTCAACCCAGATGGCATTACCCAACACCCCACCTGAAACTGCATGCCTGGTATTTCTGGGCTTTGCTGTAAAATATGAGCAGCCTCACCCATAAATCATACTATTAGACCATGCTGTGTGGCTCAAAGCTCCAAGGCAAACCAAGACACTTCTTTCAGGAATAACATTTCAAGGACGTCTGGAGTAGTTCCCAGAAGCCAAGACCAAAGGTCACACCTCTTTGGGACAAGGTTACATTCTTTACTACATACTCACATGTAACCATAAACTCAAGGTGGCAGGAACTTCTAAAAATGAAACAAGTTAAAGAGCCAGAATAAAACACTAGCAAAAAGTCCTGCAAACCTAGGATATAGAAATTCTATGTATATCCTGCCGCCGCATGAGGCTAATCCTCCGCCCTGAGGTGCCAGCATCCCATATGGGCACCAGCTCGTGTCTTGGCTGCTCCATTTCCAATCTAGCTCCTTGTCTACGGCCTGGGAAAGAAGCAAAGGACAGCCCATGCCCTTGGGTCCCTGCACTCATGTGGGAGACCTGGAAGAAGCTCCTGGCTTCCAGTTCAGATCAGATCAGCTCCAGCCAATGTGGTCATTTAGGGAGTCAACTGGCAGATAGATCTTCTCCTTCGATCTCTCCTTCTCTCTCTGACAAACTTGCCTTTTCACTAGAAACAAATAAAACATCATTTCAAAATTTTTCAAAGATTTTATTTTTGGGTCCAGCGTGATGGTTCAGTGGCTAAATCCTTGCATTGCATCTGCCGGGATCCCATATGGGCGCCAGTTCATGTCTCGACTGTTTCACTCCGCATCCAGCTCTCTGGTTATGGCCTAGGAAAGCAGTGGAGGATGGCCCAAAGTCTGGGGACCCTTCAGCTTGGGAGACCAGGGAGAAGCTCCTGGCTTCAGATCAGCTCAGCTCCAACTGTTGCAGCACCTGAGGAGTGAACCAGGGGATGTGAGGTCTTTTTATCTGTCTCTCCTCTCTGTAAATCTGCCTTCCTAATAAAAATAAACGAATCTTAAAAAGAATATTTTAGACAGGAAGCATCAGTTTTCATATGCCTTAAGTTAGGGAAGTTTTCTGTCATGATTATTTGGAATTATACTTCTGATTGGTATTCTAGAAATTTCTATGAATCCAAGATGAAGGTACCCTACCTGGATGATTTTTTAAAAAGATTTATTTATTTTATTGGAAAGGGAGATATACAGAGAGGAGAACCAGAGAGGAGGATCTTCCGTCCGATGATTCACTCCCCAAGTGAGCCACAACGGGCCAGTGCTGCGCCGATCCAAAGCCAGGAGCCAGGAACTTCTTTCTGGCTCTCCCACACGGGTGCAGGGTCCCAAGGCTTTGGGCCATCCTCGACTGCTTTCCCAGGCCACAAGCAGGGAGGTGGATGGGAAGTGAAGCTGCCAGGATTAGAACTGGCGCCCATATGGGATCCCGGGCATTCAAGGCGAGGACTTTAACAATTACGCTATCGCACTGGGGCCGGACAATTTTTTTTAAAAGAGTAAAAATTAGAAAAAAACATTAACGGGCCCGGCGGCGTGGCCTAGTGGCTAAAGTCCTCGCCTTCAACGGTTCCCGGCAGCTCCACTTCCCATCCAGCTCCCTGCTTGTGGCCTGGGAAAGCAGTTGAGGATGGCCCAATGCATTGGGACCCTGCACCTGCGTGGGAGACCCAGAAGAGGTTCCTGGTTCCCGGCTTTGGATCGGCGCGCACCGGCCCGTTGCGGCTCACTTGGGGAGTGAAGCATCGGATGGAAGATGTTCCTCTCTGTCTCTCCTCCTCTCTGTATATCCAGCTTTCCAATAAAAATGAATAAATCTTAAAAAAAGAAAAAACATTCACAGGATGTTTAAGTCAACACATCAACATAAGAAGAATGAATTGGCTAGGTGAATATACTCCATAAGAAATAGAAAATTAACGAAAAATGTATTCATTTCTTATAAGTGTGTACGTTAGTATAAACTTTTTAAGGGATGGTTTATTTAGAGTTACTAAAATGAAAAATCCTTTTTTTTTTCTTTTTCTATTCATTTATTCATTAATTACATTGTATTACATGACACAATTTCATAGGTAATGGGATTTTCCCCCCCTTCACCCCCAACCCTTCACCCATGGTGAGTTCCTTCACCTTGATGCATAACCACAGCTCAAGTTCCGTTGGGATTCCCTAATTACAAGCTCACACCATACAGAGTCCAGCATCCCACTTGTCCAGTCAAGTTCAACGGCCTCTTAGGGATGCCCTCTCAGGTTTGAAGGCAGAGCCAGCAGAGCATCACCTCGATCAATTAGAAGCTCCAACATATCATCAGCAACAGTCCAGGTATGATGAGGCTGGTGCAGAGTCCACTGATTGACATAGTCCATCTTAGAGTTTCCCCTTGCCCAGTTTTCCGCTGGAAGCATATAGCTGAGATGGTTGATTGATCTACTCCATCTTCTATCTTTTCTTGGTTAATGTTTTGATTCCTCCATTTTGTTCAAGGGAATCCCCAAAGAAACTTTGAGGTGTTCCCAGTCCAGGCTCCTATATGCAAAAATGAAAAATCTTTAAATGATATTTACCTGTCTGAACACGGCTAATGGAAGTTAGCTGCAAGTTCAGAACATGAGTGTGCATCTGCACTTGTGCACAGCACAATCTTATTTGCAGCAGAGATAAGCAATCCTCCAGATGTCTAGTCCGTATCAACAGGTGCTGTGCTGTAGCCCAAAACGCCAAGGTGATTGCCCACTGAAATGGGAAGGGTCCCATCAGGTATTCATTGAACAGGTTACATGACAAAATGGTCTTTCCACCTTTTATTTACTCAGCATTATGTTAATGATGCATTATGCCAGAGATTATGAAATAAATTGAAATTATGTTTTTGCAAATGTTAAAGAAAAAAGGAGGAAGGAGTGGCTTGAGAGAGGAAGAGAGGAAAGGAAGAAAGGAGCTTATTCATGCACTTGATAGATACAAATTCTAAGCTCCTTTCAATCCAGCTCCCTGTGTATGACCTTTGGCAATGGGTCAAGTCTTTGGGTGCCTGCACCCGTGTGGAAAACCCAGAGAAAACATATATATCCAGCACATATATGTGTGTATCTATAATACATATATCCAGTAAATCTATCTGTAAAGTGAAGGTTTTGGTGACTCCGTAGAAAAGGAAGAATTAACTTTCCTCTCATACAAAAAGGCTTCATTTGAATGTGTTGCAGCAAGCACACGCACACCTTCCTAACTGAACACCCACACACAGGGACACATGTACAGTGGTTTTGTGCCATATTAATTTGGTTACGCTGGAGCTGCTTCCCAGATTCCTTTCTTTGCATGACTCTGGGTTAGAGTTTCAAACAAAAGAAGAAGTTTGCAGGAGAAATGGAAGGCAGAAGTAAAGCAGCATCCTTTATTCTCTGAAAGCCGTCAAGGTCAGATATGGTAGTAAATACAAAAATATGCCTGCAAATTCTACTTCATGGCCGTTCTCACCTCTTCCAAGGCCAGCCCTTCTCAACTCTGGCCCTGCTGAGTAACCCTAACCCTCCAACTTGCCCTGCCACATCAACCCTTCTCAACTCTGGCCCTGCTGAGTAACCCTAACCCTTCAACTTGCCCTGCCACATCAACCCTTCTCAACTCTGGCCCTGCTGAGTAACCCTAACCCTTCAACTTGCCCTCCCACAGCAATCCTTCTCAACTCTGGCCCTGCTGAGTAACCCTAACCCTCTAACTTGCTCTCCCACGCTGGTGTTTCAAGGGAGCTGGGCAAGACATTCCTCTGACTTCCCAACTCCTCTTCCTGGACCTCTGTTTTCCAAGTTCCTCCTACATTTTGTGGGTTTATTTTTCATATAAACCTTGTTTCAAGATACTCATAGTGATTCTGCTCACCTGGTTGGATTTTTAAATTAGTTTATTTAAAAGGCCTACTGAGAGAGAAAGAGGAGGCAGGGAGAGAGAGAGATGTACTATCTGCTGTTTAATTTCCCCAATGGCCCCCATGGCCAGGGCTGAGGCAGAAGCTCAGAATACTCCATGTCTTCCACTTGGGTGACAAAGACCCAGATACTTGGACCATGTCCTGCTGTCTTCCCAGCAGCATTAGCAGGGCAGTTGGATCAGAAATGAAGCAGCAGGAACTCAAACCAGCATCCACTGTAGTATAGTGGTATCACAGGCCATAGATTAACCCAGTATTCCACAATGCCCACTCCTGTCAAGTTGGATATGGATCAATACCAATTATTTATGCATCAGATAGACAAATGCATGAACAGATAGATGAAAAGATAGGTGTTTGTGTCATGTCCAATGGGAAGAAAACTTTCTGATGGGAAAGTTGAGTTTGTCCTCTTGGAGACCTCATACCAGCAGCAGCAGCTAGCTGCCCTCAAGGCTAGGATGCTCCTCTGTCACACCCTGGTCCACTGGGAAATGAAGCTCCACTCAGATAGCCAGAAACATGAAAAAATGCTAGGTCCCAAGGGAAATAAGCAGAATCCCCACAGATCCAAACAAGACCATTTCCAGAGACGGCATGGATTTGACCAGCCTCCGCTTGATTTGGGAGGATTCTTGGACTCCATCACGCATGTAGGATTTAGTGGATAAAATGCTGAAGTTCCATCCATGAGAGTCACAGCTGTTGAAGTGCAGTGGGAACAGAAATCCAGGAATGAAGGAGAGAGAACAAACATCTCAGCTTTGTCTGCCATGCATTGGGTATTCAGTTTGCAAACATCATCTCATGTAATCCTTTGTGTGAGGAAGATCTTATGCCTATTATGAGCAAACAGAAGCTCAAATATGCTGTGAATTTCCCAAAGTTACTCAGGTAACCACTGTGGAGCAAAAACAGGAAAGGAGTGCTTAAGCTATTGGACATGAGCTTGTATCATTCTCTGAGAGGCAGCCACTCTGTCTACCTGCTGAATCAGTCGCTAACTGCTGCAGAAACAATTCTGCAGCTTGGTGCTCATAGCAAGAAGCACATCCCACTCACAGACAGGAGTGTTAGCTCTGGATTTGCCTGTGGGTGGCCCAGACTCAACAGAATCTGCATAGCACCAGGATTCAGATCTGGCCAAGGTCTGTCCGTGTCCTCATTCTGGTCCCGAGGCTGAAGGCAGTAACCATGAGGTCATACTTTTCCCACAGTGGATGGCAGGTTATGAAGAAAAGAGGAGACGTGCCATGCCACTTACTATCTAAGCTCAGAACTGGTGCCCTGTCATTTCCACCATATCTCACTGGCTCACGGTCAGTTGGTCCTAAGTCAGAGAAGAGCAGACGCACCTCCTGCCAAAGCAAGGAAGAAAAGGAGTGAACATTTGCTCACCACGGAAGTTCTGGCTTCAAATTGTAGTTTCTCTTCTGAGACATATGTAAGTATTGAAGCAGCGAGGTCTTCCGTTCTAACAAACTCTGTTCCGCTGACACCACCGCAGTCCTGACATGATCAAACATCAGGAGCACAAAATGACTATTGTGCCCATTATCTGTTTCTGAGCAATAAGCCACCACAAAGCTTAGTGTCATAAAATGACAATCATTTATTTGCTGTGAGTCTGTAATTTGGGAGTCTGTAATTTGGGAGGGCATCGGATGGAAAGGTTTGAAGGTGACTTGACATCTGGGGTTGTAATTATCTAAACATTCACTTCACTTACTCCCATATCTGATAGCTGATATTGGCTGTTATCGACCTTACATGCCAATCAAGGCATCTGCATGTGCCTCTGCTTGGGTTTCTGGGGATTTCTCAAGGCCTGGTGGTCATCACAAGTGTGAATATCCTAAGAGAAAAAGGTGAAAATACATAATTTTTGTGATCAACCCTCAAAAGCCAAAACTACTTCTATTCTACTCTACTGACTGGGTAGGTCAAAAAGTCCACTTGGGCTCAGTGGGAGAGAGTGTGGGTCCCCGCCACTCAAAGGGAGAACCATCAAAGTCACATTGAAGATTGAGCATGGAGGATAGGCATAGCATAGTGGTCATATCTGGAAAATGCCTCTCACAGTCATACACAAGAACTCAAGCCACTCAGGGAGAAGAATGCGATTTTTCTGGGATCAGTGATAATTATAGCCAATCTTTAAACTTCTCTGGATGGAACTGAAAAATCTCTCCTTCACATTTGCTATAGGAGCAGCCGTACTCACACCACAATGTCCTACCTCCCAGAGATGACTGTAGCAAGCCAGTCCTGGGAAAACTGGAGGCAAATCACAACAGATTGATATGGCCTTAGTCCACAGATTCAAAATTTCTGAGTAGCGTTAGAAATCAAGGATACCTAGCAATCATAGAAGTTACTTTCATTTTGCAGTTTTTGAGAATTCTATGCAGCCTCATTTCCAATTGGAATTCCTTTAATTTGTTTTTCTTGTCTAATAGCTCTGGCAAAGGACTTCCAATACTGTATTGAATAGCAGTGGTGAAACAGGACATCCTTGTCTAGTTTCAGATCTTAGTGGAAAAGCTTCCAGCCTTTCCTCGTTTAGCATGATGTTGGCATTGGATTTTTTGTATACTGCCTTGATTGTGTTGTAGAATGTTCCTTCTATGCCTATCTTGGTTAAGGTTTTTAGCATGAAGTAATGTTAGATTTTATCAGATACCTTCTCTGCATCTATTGAAATGATCATATGGTTTTTATTTTTCATTCACTGACGTGGTGAATCACATTTATTGATTTGCAAATGTGAAATCATCCCTGCATGCCTGGGATGAATTCCACCTGGTCCGGATGAATGATCTGCCTGGAGTGCTGTTGGATCCTGTTGGCTTGTATTTTGCTGAAGATCTTTACAACTATGTTCATCAAGGATATCTGTCTGTAGTTCTCTTTTTCTGTTATGTCTTTATCTGGCATTAAGGAGATATTGGCTTCATAAAACGAGTTTTGAAGGATTGTTTCCCTTTCTATTGTTTGAAATTGCTTGTGGAGAATTGGGGTAAGTTCTTTTTCATTTGATAGAATTCAGCAGTGAAGCCATCTGGTCCAGGGCTTTTCTTGATTGTGAGGAATTTAATTATCAATTTAATCTTAGTCTTTGTCATAGGTCTATTTAGATTATTAATTTCTTCATGATTCAATTTTGGTGGATTGTATGTGTTCAAAAATCTATCCCTTTTTTCTAGGTCTTCTGGTTTGTTCACATATAGTTGCTTGTAATAGTTGCTAATGATTCTGTGTAAATCCGAGGTATCTGTTATATTTCCTTGCTTGTCTCTGATGCTATTGATGTGTATTTTCTCCCTTTTTTGATTAGTTGGGCTAGTGGCGAGTCTATTTTGTTGATTTTCTCAAATAACCAGTTCTTTGATTCATTGATCTTACGTATTTTGTTTGGTCTCTATTTGGTTTATTCCCTCCCTTAGCTTAATCATTTTTTCCTGTTAATTTTAGGATTATATTGCTGTTGTTTTTATAGCAGCTTTGGTGCTTTTCTAATTTCTTAACATAAGTATTGATTGAGATTAACTTTCCTCTTAACACTGCCTTGACTGTGTACCATAAGTTTTTATGTGTTGTATTGGTGTCTTCATTTATTTCAAGCAATTTTTTATTTCCACCTTGATTTCCCCTACAACCATTGTTCATTTAATAGCACATTATTCAACCTCCAGGTATCTGCATATCTTCTGGGGTATTTCGACTTTTTTGTCCCCAGCTTCACTCCATGATGAAGATGAGAAGATGCATGATATAATTTCAATTTTTTAAAAAATTGCTGAGACTTGTTTTGTGGCCCATAACATGGTCAGTTCTGGAGAAAGTCCCATGTACTGATGAAAAAGAGTATTCTCTGTCTGTAGGATGGAACGTTGTGTAGATGATCAATTAAGCCCATTTACTGTAGTATCTGGGTGAACTCTGGTTTTTTTCCTTGCTGAGCTTCTGTCTCACCAATTTGTCCATTGATATTAATAGGGTATTAAGTTCCCCCACTAAACTATGACATTTCCTTAATGAATTTAAGCCATTTACATTCAGAGTTCATATGGACAGTAATAATCTGGTATCGTCACTTTAACAATGGGCTTCTCATGGTTTGATTCAGTCTTCTGTTGTTATTTTACCAGGATGCTCTTCATGTTTGCCTTTGGTTTTGGTAGGTGCTATTCCTTTTCTCTGCCAAAAAAACCTATGCAAGTATCGTTTGTAGGACAGGTTTGGAAAAGGTATATACTTTTAACTTTTCTTTACTGTAGAAGAATTTTACTTCATTTTCAAAAACAAAGAGAAACTTTGCTGGGTTATACTGCGCTAACAATTTTTCCCCTTTAAAATCTGGAATATGTCACTCTATTTGCTTCTGGAATGTGAAGTCTCCTCTTAGAGGTCAGCTGTGAGTCTCATTGGGGTTCTTCTCTATATTAATTAATTTTTTTCACATGCACACTTAAGGATCTTTTCCTTTAATTTGACTGAAGAGAGCTTGATTATCATATGTCATGGTGAAGATCGCTTTTGGTCAACCCTGTTGGGAGTTCTGTGCCCTGCCTGTATTTTGTTTCCCAATTCTTTCTCCATGTTAGGGAAGTTTTTCTTTATCATTTCATTGAATACATCTTTAAACTCAGCTTCTGCACCTTCTGGAACTGCAAGAACTCTCATATTTGACCTTTTAATAGTGTCTCTTAATTCTTGAATACTTTTTTTTAACTTGACTTAGCTCCATTTCCAGCTTTTTGATTGTTTATCCATTGTGGCAAGAAATATCTTCCAATTCTGAGATTCTTTCTTCTGCCTCAATCATTCTATTATTGAGGCTTTCAATTGGAGTTTTAGTTTGTTCCATGTGTTCTTAATTTCTGATAAATCAGCTTTCATTTGACTCATTGTTATTATTTCCTGTATAGCATATTCCTTAAATTCCTTAAACTCCTGTATGTGCTTCTCATTATTGATAAGAAGCTTTGTAACAAGTTTTTAAAATTCTTTATCCTCCCCCATTTCCCTAATATATTCTTCAGTTAACTCTGAGGTTCACAAAGGTTTTTGCCCCTTTGCAGGGGAGGCATTAGTAATATTCATTGTGTCTTTGTCTCTTCTTTTGCTTCTGGTCATTGCACTTCTTGTTGGTAGATTCTCCTTATGGCATGTTTCTAAGCTGTGTTACCCACACGTCTACAGGTTGAATTTACTGATCGCATTTGATACCCGGTTCTTCATTTGCAGCTCTACTCTCTCCAGCGAGTTTTAGCCCCCGACTCCTGTGCTAGGCTCCCGTTATGGGCTCCCAACTCCTGGCTCACCACTCTCCATGTGCTGTGATCTCATGCTGTGGCCTCACTGCTGCCTGTACAGCATTTCTCACACTCCTGGCTCAAACAGTACCCAAGATTGGGTTGTCAGTGGTGCTGGTGTTGCTGGAACCTGCTGACCATTAAGTCTGAAGGCCACTTGGACCTATTTTGGGTAGACACCATAGGATACCACATTGGTACTACTTTCCCTGTGGGATTTGGAGGCCAGTGTTAGGATACAGCCAGTTAACTCACTGCCTATGACACTGGCACCTATATGAGCACAGATCTGAGGCCTGCCTGCTCTGCTTCCTTTCTAGCTCCGGCTAATGAGTCTGGAGAAGCAGCAGATGATGTCCTGGCATTCATGTGGAAGATCCAGGTTTGTGGCTTTGGCCTGGTTCAGTATTTCAAGCAAATAAAATAAACCTTAAAAAAATAGAGACAATAAATGCCAAAATCATACAGTAATGTATTAGTACAGGTAACAGTAGCTATTATTAAAAAAGAAATTGCAGACTCGGTGACTTACTGAAATAGACTGAATCTTCTCTTCCACTAAAGAACAATCAGCACTGCTGGGAGTGATGCTTGATCACTTGGTGCCATTCTCAGAGCCAGGATGGATCCCTTTTGGGTCTCTGTTGTGCCTAGGTTCTCAGAGCTGGGGGCAGGATTGTTCCAGGGGTCAGTATGGGCTCACTCATCAGTTCTGCCCAGTTGTCTTTGAGTGGATCAGTGGCATGGCCTCACCCAAAGTCAGAGGCAACAAAGGCTAGGAAATGCAGTCCTCCTCTGGGTGGCTGCCTCCCAACAATGATCACAGAACAAGAATAGGATGTCTCAGTGACCACTAGCTACCTCTGTCACACACAGCATCAGTATTGGCAGCTCTCTCATATGCAACTGACAGAACTCCATCTGACTCTGCTATATGGGTGGCAAAGCTCCAAATACTTGAGCCATTGTCTGGTGTCTCTCCCACCATGTGCATTTGCAGGAAGCTGGGTGTGAAACGTGACGGCTGAGACTCAAATTAGCACTCCAATATTCAAGTGGAAGCTAACCTGCATTGCCACAGTGCTTTCCCTTGGGGATTCACACATTTTTTTAGAAAGGCAGGTTTCTAGAGAGAAGGGGAAACAGAGAGAAAAACCTTTTGTCTGCTGGTTCACTCCCCAAGTGACCACAATGGCCACAGTTGAGCCCACCCGGAGACAGGAGCCAGGAGCTTCTTCTGGGTCTCCCACGTGGGTACAGGTCCCAAGGCTTTGGGCCTTCCTTAACTGCTTCCCAGTTCACAAGCATGGAGCTGTATGGGAAGTGGAGTTGCTTAGACATGAACTGGCATTCATGTGGGATCCCGGGGCGTGCCAGCAAGGATTTTGCTGCTAGGCTACCATACCAGCTCAGGACTCACACACTCTGAAGGTGATAAATTAACTCTACTCTTAGGTTTATATCCAAAAGAACTGAAAGCAGGCATTCAAACAAATATTTGTACGTGAATGTTCATAGCAGCATTAGTCATAATAGAGAAAACGTGGACATGACACAAAAACAGTGATGACTTGCTAAAATTGTAGATGCAATTAATACTACTGAGCTATACATTTAATGGTAAAATTCATATCACATATGTATCTTACAGAATTTAAGAAACTTAAAAAAGGAAAGTGATCAAACTACAATTGAATCTCCGAAAGGAATTATCTTACTATATTCTCAACTTGTCTCTTTCTCCTCCTTTCCGCCTCAAGACATGGTTTCAGAAATGTAGGTTTCTACTCTCGTGCTCTGGGCTATTTTAAAATAATAGAGACTTCTGTAACAAAAGGGAAGAATGTAATTAAACCTGATGGGGAGCGTGCTATTTAAATCTCTGTAATGGGAAATACACTGAATTTAGTCATGTCCGCTCTTAATAGAGGCAGAAAACCTGAGAAAGTTGTATTAGTTGGACTGAATCACATGGACAAAGCTCTGCTCTTTCCACTTGGACTGATCGTGGATACAGTTCTTCATGGTTCCCTGTGTATTTTGGGTGGGGGGCCCACTGTGGGGTTCTTCTGTGTTTATCTTCCCCAGATGCTCAGAGGCTGCTGCCCAACATGCTTTGAACACAGATAAGTGGATTGAAAAAACAGTTGTCGAGAGCACAACTCATTGCAATCAGTGGTGAGAAGCCGTTTTCCTCTCCGGAATTAGAATCCCATCCCCAGCCACCCAAGGTCATCCTCTTGGTCCTTGGAGACCAGTGTGGAATTTCCAAAGTTAACAAGATTTGACCTCAGCTAACAAGTTGTGTAAGAAAGCTAACAAATTCTACAGGGTCCAAAGAGCAAAGGCGAGCTTATTTCAGTGGGCTCTGCTTTGCTCTGCACGGACTTCCTTTCTTTAAATGCACTTGCAACCCAATAAAAACCAGCAAATATTTACTGAAAGGGTGATGGACAGGGTGGAAGGATCTGGATGGTTCCTGTGAAGACCGGAGGGGACAGGAGTCAAAGGAAGTTATAACAGAGACTCCCATGAGGAATGGTGGAAGTTTTGGAAGTGAAGTACAGTGAAAGGACACAGGTGTGCAGCCAGACGACACTTACTGTGCACCCTTGAGCAAGGTTTGTTCTCTGGACCACAATTCCCTTGTTTGCTCAATAGGTAGACAGGTATTGTCTACCGCATAGTGTTGCCCATGTGCAGCATAAGGCAGAGTAAAAGTCAGTCAAGGGGGGTGGCCTTGTCTTTGTTGCTGCTTGTGGATTACAAAGGTAGGAAGCCTGAATCCTCAGACAAGGAGCATTCACAGTGAGACCAGAGGAGATGGCATCAGGATAGGCAGCTGACCAGCCAGAGGGAGAAAGATTTGTTCTGTTGTCATTCCAACTTACTGCGCTGACACCAAATGGATGTTCTAGCATCACATTTGCACGCTGAGTGCCTAAAGTTAAGACAGGTGTCATGGGTGACAGCCAACTGCCTTCACTTCAGACACCAGACAGGCTCCAGGAGACCTATCTGTGACCAGCTGCCTAGACATGTGGGGGTTTCCAGGACCATCTCAGGGAGAGTGGCTAACTAATTTCCCACATACCTCACTGATGGCACCATGACGACACATTCAGAGCAAAGTTCTTCCTCTGTGGAGTCAAGAGGCATCACTTACCCTGCATCAGCTGTTATGGCTTCCTTAAGGCTCGCTGTCCACTCTTCACCATGGCCACACTATGCAGGCTATTTAATCACTGACTACTCCAACCTGCTAATCACACTATTTTGGTGGGATCTTTTTAACAAGGGGAAAATGTGCATTTAGATAAATATGAGCAACTAGAAAGATTTTAAGTGCCAAGTTTGATCATGTCTCAGTCCACTTCCTATCACTCTAACAAAATAGTTGAGACTGTGTAATTTATGACGATCGGGAGCTTAGCTCGCAGCTCTGAAGGATGGTAAGCCCAAGGGAACACTGCTGCATCTGCTCTGTATTCTGTGAGGTCTCTTCACTGCCTGATAACAAGGTGGGTGGCACCACACAGCAAACCCAAGCAAGCATGTGTCCCATGTTAGAGTTGCTGCATCAAATCCCAACTACACCATGTCGGATTCCACTTCTTGCTAACATACACCCTGGGAGGGAGGTAATGACTCAGATACTTAGGTTCCTGCCACCTGCATCGGAGACCAAAATCAAGTTCCAGCCTCCTAGCTTTGGCCTTGGTGACTGTGTGAGCATTTGGGGATCTCCATTTCTCTCCCTCTCTCTCCCCTATCTCTCTCTCTCTCTCTCTATTGCTCTTGCTCTTGCTCTCAGTGTGTGTGTGTGTGTGTGTGTGTGTGTGTGTGCCTTTCAAATAAAATGAATATGTTAACCTGTGATGACTAGAGAAAATGGTTACACATTTTTGGAAATTATGGGCATTTCCAGTGGCATCTCTTGAAGGAGATTCTGACTGAGGCAGTTACAGCAAATGACATCATAGACATCTACCTCCTGGTGACCTCACTTCTGGATTATGGGATGTCCAAGCTCTGAGATGTCTTCATCTGTGAATGATGAGGGTGGAGAAAGACAAGGGACAGAAAACACCTTTCTACAGCCGACATGAATATCAAATACAAAGAAAGAGCTAGGTGTGGGCTCTCTGCCATGCAGTGCTCTGTGTTCTCCTTAAACAACCTTGAGTGGTCCACATATTCATCAGCTTTTGGTATTTTCATTTGTTTAATTTTAGTCATTCATCTTCTGTTGATGGTATGTCTTACCTGTTTACAACATGATGACATTTGATATTTGGTGACATTATGATATTTGGTGAGTGGAGCATAGGTCAGTGTGGTAGAACCAGGCGATCTCCAGGGACCCCTGAAATGGATTCGTGTTAGCCACCTCCAGTGCCTGTACCCAGTGGAGGACACAATAGGTCCCATCACCTCTCTTTTATTCATTTTACATTTTTTAAAATAAAGGGAAACCAACATGCAGGAAACTTAATAAACTTTAAATATACAACACAATACAGTTTTCCACCTGCTTACCCCATTGCCAGATCATGATCTGGAATATCATTAACTCTCCAAAAGACCCTCTCAGTTCTTCTCAATCAATATTCTACACAGATAGCAATAATGCAACTTTGGGGATCTTCAGTCAGTGTTACCTGTGTATGAATATGTGCCATTGTGCAGCAGCTGTTGTCTCATGCATGGATTCTTTTGCTAAATATGCATCCCCAAAGCCAGCCTAGCAGCTTATCAGACTTCCTCCACTTGCAGTCCTGGGATCCCTTAGGGGCACCAGTTCTAGTCCCAGCTGCCCCACTTCTGATCTAGCTCCCTGCTTCTAGGACTGGGAAAGCAGGAGAGAATGACCCAAGTCCTTGCCACACACACGCCTGCCCACCCCCACGCACAGAAGCTAGAAGCTCCAGACACATGGCTTAAGACTGACTCAGCTCCAGGTGTTGCGGCCACTTAGGGAGTGAACCAGTGGATTGAAGATCTTTCTCTCTGTCTCTCCTTCTACCTGTGATTTTCCTTTGAAATAAAAATAAATAAATCTTAAATAAATATGCATCCATGCTGCTGCATGGAGCGGAGTATTGTTTCTTACCCTAAACACTAGGTATTACATAAATATATTTAATTCATTTATTCTATCAATATTTTAGTTTGTTTCAAGTTTGTTACATACAAACGCTGCTGTGCACATTTATTTTTTAAAGTTTCCTTTGTTTACTTGAAAGATCAACAGAGACATGAGGACAGGATGGGAAAGAGACATGATTGTCTGCCTATTTACTCCCCAAATGATTGGGACAGGTCAAATCGAGGAGCCCAATATTTGACCTGGACCTCCTATATGAGTGGCAAAACCCCACAATCTTGACCTATCACCTGTTGCTTCTCCCTCACATTTAGTAGGAAGCCATTTTCAAAGGGGAAGCAGGACTTCATCCCAGCTACTAGTGTATGTGATGCAGAAATCCCAAGCGGCAGCTTAACCATGGTGCCACAGCACCTGCCCAGCTACAGACATTTTTGGAAATATATTTCAGGGAAAATAATCCCCCATTTGCATTGGCTATATAGTCAAGAACCATAGTTACATTGAATTTTTTAAAGAAACTATAATACAGTTCTTAAAATGTTGGATCAGCGTTGCCCTCCAAAGGAAGTAGGTGACTGTTCCTATTGTCCCACATCCTCATCAGCTTTTGGTATTTTCATTTGTTTAATTTTAGTCATTCACCTTCTGTTGAGGGTCTGTCTTACCTGTTTACAATATTATGATATAAAATCCATTTTGAAAACAAAATACCAATTAATTTTATTGTTGCTAAAATTTTACTTTCCTGGATTTGTAGAACAGTGCTCCGAATGAGATCATCTGCTACTGAGATGTGCAAAAACACAGCATTTGAAGTAAACTCCAGCAGGCATTATCATTAAGTTGGGCAGAACAGAAATGACTCCACCACCCTGTCTAGGTCAAGCTGACACTCCCATCCAGGAAGGTTTGAAATGCCAAATAACCATAACGTGCACAGAAGGTCAGGTCCCACCGTGATGAGAACCCCATGCTGCATGTCATTGCATGCACAAACCAAGGAGTTGCTACCTTCTCCCATTCCCCACACAGAAGATGTGTAAGAGCCCAGTGTTGTATACCCTGGGCAGCCAGTTCCCTCATGTGGTCACCTCACCATGTGGGGTGTCTCAGGCCATCTTTTGCCAGGGAGTGGTCCATCAGAATCCCCTTATTGATAAAACTCTTTGTCTGAACTAGAAGCTTCTCTCTGTCCCAACTGTCTCTAACTTAATATTTTGGTGCCAAATCTGGGAGATTTTGGATGACCTCTGGCCCAAGCCAGCTCTCTGAATCTCAGCCAAGACCCCCACTCTCTGAGATCCTTCTTCATCCAAGCCCTCTTTACTTATGCAGCAAACAAGAGGTGAGGATCACAGGATGGCCGCCCAGCACCCAGCCCCCATGAACTCCTCTATCCACTTGGAAAACCACCAGCCAGGCTGTCCCTTATGGCTGGATCTTGCCCACTGTCTTGCCTTTTTCCTCTTCCCTGCCAGTTATCTCCCTCAGTCTGAAGGACCTGCGCTTGCTCTCCCCACTCAGGGATCTGAGTTACCACAATCACTTCTTCCAAACCCAACTCAGACTAGCTTGTACAGGAAACCACCCATACTCAGTCAGCCATTACTGACCCCACATGCTATACCAGTCAGATGAACAACAGCTTGCAACTGGCTGCAGGTGATGGCTGAGTTCAGCCTCTCTCTCTTAATGAGTTCCTCTCCATGCTTGTGCTCTTGGGCTCTGTGCTCTACAGAAATCCCTAGTACCAGGTGGAGGAACTGTAATGAGCCTTACTTTAGGCTCTGGGCTGATTGGGTAGTGGGACACCCACTTGCTCAGTCCAACCCCTTCCTACGAAGGGCCCAGGAGGACTGTGAGGAACTCCATCTTCTCCCAGATCTGTCTGAGGTTATGCACAGCCCACCACCTTGAGCTCTGGACATTCCAGCCAGGCTGGAGAGTTCAAGTCCCTTGCAGAGGCACCACTTGGCTGCCCCTAACAAAAACCAAAAACCCTCAAAACCTCTTTCTTACTCCCAGTCATCTTCTAACAATTATCATTTGTGTCTCTGAGACCCTTCTCTAACCTTCATCCCGCACTTGGTACTAGACCTATAGGAATGTGTTGGGGCTTTTTACATGTGTGCCAAGGATAGAGGAGCTCTCGGAGTGTCTCCTGAGGGAACATCTATATGGCAAAAAGTAGAAGAAATGAATGATCCAGTTGATTCCTACAGAAAGTCTTTAAAAAGTCACCAATTTTGAGAACAAATCATTTAATAAACACATATCCCATGCTTTAAGAAAATGATTTTTAGTCTTGAACAGTTAACCTACCTTGTTTCACAATGTGAATCTTGTGATTGAAACGATTACCATTTTTTCTAGAAGGGACTGTATATTTGGCACCCTTCTGTGCCAGCTAGTGCCATAGTGCCACCTGAGGGCAGCTTGACAAGCTTTGTGAAATGAACGAATCAAGCGATGTGGGAGGTAGGAGCAGAGGCTGCCACTGGAGATGTCCTCATTTCATGTCAGAACGCTGGTTCGAGTCTTGGCTGCTCCACTTCAGATACGGATCCATGCAATTGTATCTTTGGAAACAGCGGATGATGGATCCAGTGCTTGGATTGCTGCCACCTACATGAGAGACCAACATAGAGTACTGGGTTCCCGGCTTCAGCCTTACCTGGCCCTCACTGTTGCAAGCATTTGCAGAGTGAGCCCAAGAACGGGAGACATGTCTCTCTATCTCTCTAGCCTTTCAAGTCAATGAAAAATGAGATACTTTCAAAGTTTCTTCTCTTGTATACTGTTCCTCTCGTTTACCTCAGCACCTATATCAAAGCTCTTTAAATGAGTGTCAACCCAGGATTACTTACAAAATGAAAAGCAGAAAAGCTGGGGGAAAAAAAAGACTGAATGAACCAGAAGGTGAAAGGCAGGAGGCAAAATGAGCCGCGGCAAAGCACCCGTTACATAAGCAGGGTCTTTTTATTTTCTTCTGTAGTTTGGATGAGGTTGTTGGAAACCGAGTCCTTTAGGTGGTGATGGTAAGAAGCTATAGGACCTTTAACAGTTGGAGCCTAGTAGCAGGTGTTTGGGTCATCAGAAGGGGCTGAGGTAGTTCTCATGAGACCCCAAGTTAGTTCTCATAGGAGGGCTTTACACGAGATATCCGCCTGGCTCTTCCCCTTGATCTGACTTCCTGGTCCTGCCTTCATACAAGCTCCTGTGCCATGATGCCAAGAGGTGATGCAGTCAGTGGGCTTGGCCAAGCCAGTACCAGGCAGTTTGGGTTTAAGGTCTTGAAAACTGTGAGCTTAAGAAGCAATCTTTTTTTTTTTAAGTTACCCAGTTTTAGGTATTTTGTTGTGGTAATGGAAAACCACCTAATTCTTTCTCTATGTAAACATCTAGTTATCTACCTGGATGTCCTACGGACTTCTTAACTGAAACTAAACCAACCAAAGGTTGATACATAATGAACCTTCAAGACTTCCTCTTAGTTCAGTCCTACCACAAGGCATCACAGTTCGTAAAGCCATAAAGTCGAGTAATTTTCAGCTTTTCTCTCTTCTTCACCAACCTATTTCAGTCAAAAACTCTTTCCTGGGAGCTTTTTAGGCACTTGACTTTGTTCTCAGTGCTAAGAACATGCAATGCGGACAACCTGATCTTGAGAAGCACTTTTCTTATCCAAGAAACAAGCTGTTATGATCGTGATTCCTTAGGTAACAACCTCTCATTTCAGATATGTTCCAGACTTGAGAACAAAAGCTGGAGACTTCATTGCATGGCTTAATTTTCCATTCATAAAGGATGAGTCAAGGATGACTCATCCGATAACCATTTCTATTGAATTGCTGTGTCTAGCCGAGAAAAATATCTTCATTCACAAAATTCCTCCTCTTTCTTACCACTGCAGTACAGACACAGGCACCTAATCTGATTTCTCAGCTGTGTGACAGGATTCAACAATTCAATTAGAGATGGAGTTTGGTGTGAGTGAAGAGAATTTGTGATACCTGAGTCATTTACATGAGGTCATGGAACACATAGACCCAGGGAAAGGATTGGAAAATGCACCTCCATCGTAGGAATTCCACTTTCGGGCCATGTCAATGTCAAACTCTAGACAGTGGAAATGACAGCAGAATGTGATTATCACACAAAAGGTCAGTTGTATAATCACTTGATGAATATTTATTGTGGGATCAGGCAAATATAGGAACTTCCTGAGATGTTTGCCTCTAAAACCTGATCAATGTAAAACACAATTCTGAGAAACTCCCTCCTTTGATTTGATCACTCTAAAATCCCCTCCACTCTAGGCTTACCCCAATCAAGCAGGTGATTGGTACAAATACCTGCCTGGCCTGATATTTACTTGTAAGTGTTCCCTCTCCCACCAGTTTCATATGAAGAGTGAATCATAAAAGAAAGCAATTATCATTTATAAATCCATCTTAAATATGTCCTCTCCCTTCTCATTCTATTCATCTGCCTCCCTTTTCTTCCTCTTGATTCATATCCCATTCCCTGTGTTCTAAATGTGAGCCGCACAACCTTAATCAAGGTTAAGATGAGTAATACTTGGGCTACACTTCAAGAAATTGGAAATAGATAATGATATGAGACTCTAAAATTCCCTGTCAACTTTCCTTTCCTCCAAATAACTTTTCTTGTTAACAATCAGCAAAATTCAAGACAAACATTTAATAAATCTCTTTGATCCCATTCAGTATTAGAATTTGATGCTTGTTTCTCAATATTAAAATGCTGTAGCTTTGACTTTTGCTGTGAATATCCAGTATTTCTTTCTTTTTTTTTTTTTTTTTTTTTGAAGATTTTATTATTATTGGAAAGCCGGATATACAGAGAGGAGGAGAGACAGAGAGGAAGATCTTCCATCCGATGATTCACTCCCCAAGTGAGCTGCAACGGGCCGATGCGCGCAGATCCGAAGCCGGGAACCTGGATCCTCTTCCGGGTCTCCCACGCGGGTGCAGGGTCCCAAAGCTTTGGGCCGTCCTCGACTGCTTTCCCAGGCCACAAGCAGGGAGCTGGATGGGAAGTGGAGCTGCCGGGATTAGAACCGGCGCCCATATGGGATCCCGGGGCGTTCAAGGCGAGGACTTTAGCCGCTAGGCCACGCCGCCGGGCCCGAATATCCAGTATTTCAGCCACACTGAGAAGGCAGTCGAGGATGGCCCAAAGCCTTGGGATCCTGCACCCACACGGGACATCCAGAAGAGGCTCCTGGATTCGGATCGGCTCAGCTCTGGCCATTGCGGCTGAAGATGTCACTGGAGATACCCGTAATCCACATTGGAGTGACAGTGCTTGAACTCCATTGCCTCTTCTGATTCCAGGTTCTTCTAATGTGCACTCTGGGAGGAAGCAGCTGATGGATTGAGTAGTTGTGTTTGTACGCCACATGAGAGAGAACCAGACTGAGTGTAGGCTCCTAGCTTCTGCCGACCCAGTCCCATTTTGATAGTGTTCTCTCTCTCTCCCTCTCTCTCATTTTCAAACAAAAATCAAATCTATACATTTTTCTTAAATATGAGAACAAAACACTTGAAATAGTAAAAATTATTTTTTAGAAAGTTCCAGTTGCCCATTCCTTTTAGTAACGATCCTAAACTCTCGTTATAGAAAGTGGGTAGACATTACGGGAAAGAGTACAGTTAGGAAGCAAAAGGAGAGCGTATCACTACTTGGAGGGATGGCTAGCCAATACGGGATCTAAGGGAAGGCCTCCCTTTTGAGCCTGGGATGTCACATTGTTCACCTTCTCACTGCGGACACACAGACCAAGGGTCATCTCGTCTTCTGAGAGTCTGCAAGTCACACTGAGCTGGGGTTCATCTCCTGACTCTGGAAGGTAGGCAAGTGATCAGAGTCACATGAGAAATGAAGAGGGGTAGGAGGTATCAGTGCTCGGATGCAGATAATGGGTCCTGAGCATCACCGGCCGTGTTCCCAGTGCTGTGGTATTGATCATGACCTTCAGGGTATGGGTGCAGCCTCTTCTGGGAAAGCATAGGGCTGGAGTTCACAGGAAGCCAATTGGCCCTAAGATGACAATCAAGCGTGCTGAGCTCTAAGCATCACTGGAAACTTCCTAAAGCTGTGTTGAAGAATGCAAATTTCAGCCAAAATAAAAAATCCACATGCTCATGTAAGCTGATGATGGCTGGTGACAGAGGCCTGGAATAGGATCAGAAGAGAGTCAGGAAAAGGGTCCTTCTGCTCTGGGGCCCCAACCCATGAGCAGGCATGATCTACTCGTCTTGAAAACGAGTAGTCAGTTTAGCATCTCTGCCTTTGATGACAGACAGACACTAGTGAGGAGTGGAAGCACCTAATTAGAAGAGAAACTCCAAGGGATGTGGGACACAATTTCTGTGCCTCTAGTCTCCATCCATAAGATGTAGATCTGGGGCAAACGCTTCTTGGTGCCCTCATCCCATGTGGAGTTCCTGGGTGTAAATCCTGGTTGCACTCCACATTCTAATTCCCTGTTAACATACACCCTGGGAGAAAGCAGGCAGACAGCAATCATACATGGGTCCCTGACACCACTGTGGGAAACCTGGCTTGGGCTGGTACACGCACTTTTAATGGAAACCAGCAGATGGGAACTGTCTCTCTCCCTCTCTCTTCCTCTCATCTCTCTTCCTCTCATCTCTCTACTTTCAAATAAATAATGAATACGTTTTAAATGTCAATTTAATTTAATAAGCTACCGGTAGCAACTCATTTAATCCTTACTCAGTTCTATGAGTTAAGGTCTATTTTAGTATTTTAGATGATGAAGCAGACACGTAGATGAAGGAACTTGCTCAAAGCCACAATCCGCACTTCTGCGTCAACAAATCCGTGTGCGTGTGTGTGTGTGTGTGTGTGTGTGTGTGTGTGTGAGTTTCCTATGCTTTATGTAAGAAATACACATGTTGTATGTATGGAATGAAGGAGAGTTCTTGGATTTACAAGATGCCTATGCCAAGTGTAAACCTAACTATGCAATATTCCTTGTAAAAAAATGTCCCCTCTTTCTCTACTTCCATTTTCTTCTGTCTTTCAAGCCACCCACATCCTGAACACATGTTTGTCTTGCTATGCAGCCCTACATTAACACAACAAATGAGTCAAACGACTCCTTTTCTCTGGGCACTGTGTACGTCTTCGCGAACCTGCCTGAAACACGGCACGGTCTTACATTGTTTAGCAACATGTTCCTACCACCAACCTCAGCCCGACACTGTACTTCCTGTCCGACTTCCTGTCCAATCTTCTGCTAATCCCAACACGGATACCTTATCAGAACTCAGAGAAGGAAGAGGCGTGTGTGGGATGGATACATCTTCCAGGCCAAAATGCAGGCCATTGGTTGAGTTCTTTTTTCTCCTCTTTTTCTTTTCTTTTTTTTTTTTTTTTTTTTTAAGATTTACTTATTTTTACTGAAAAGGCAAATCAGACTTGTGGAGAGCAGCAGAGACAGAGAGAAAGATCTTCCATCCACTAGTTCACTCCCTAGATGGCTACAACAGCTGGCATAAGCTGATGCAAAGCCAGGAGCCAGGAGCTTCTTCTGGGTCTCCCACATGGGTCCAGGGTCCCAAGGCTTTAGGTCATCCTCATCTGCTTTCTGAGCTCACAAGCAGGGAACTGAATGGGACATGGAGCAGCCAGGGCATGAATTGGTGGCCGTGTGGGATCCCAGTGCTGGAAAGAAGGCCCTTTTTTTTTTCTTTCTACCCTCCCTCCTTTCTTCCCTTCCGCTCTCCCTTTTTTCCCTGGCTGAGTGGTAAAATATGAGTGGATTCAGACAAGTATAGATTCTAAGAGAAGTTATGGTGGATTTTGGAAATGGTGAGAAAGGACAGAGGAATACAGATCCCAAGAGGCAGCGATCCTGCTGTGAGTCTAAGGAGGGACTCTTGTTGAATCAGCCATCAAAGCTGATTTCCCTGCACTTGCAGACACCTGACCATGGCCAGGTCAGGAAGGAGTACTTCACTCCTGTCCCAGGACTCAGTTGAGAAATAAGACGTCCGCACCTTGAGAGGGCTTCTTCGGGGTCCAGGCACCCTTGTTCAGGCATGCTCTGTTATGTTCTGTATTCCTTTGGGGTCCCGGCACCCCTGCTCAGGTAAGCTCTGTTATGGCCTGTATTCCTTTGGGGTCCCAGCACCCTGTTCAGGCGTGCTCTGTTATGGCCTGTGTTCCTTTGGGGTCCCAGCACCCCTGTTCAGGTATGCTCTGTTATGGCCTGTGTTCCTTTGGGGTCCCAGCACCCCTGTTCAGGTATGCTCTGTTATGGCCTGTGTTCCTTTGGGGTCCCAGCACCCCTGCTCAGGCATGTTCTGTGTTACGTTCTGTATTCCTTTGGGGTCCCGGCACCCCTGCTCAGGCATGCTCTGTTATGGCCTGTATTCCTCTGACATACTGGTGAGGCTACTTGGCTCCCTTTCAGAATGATGTCTTACTCAAGGTAGACTAGGAATACAAAGGAAACCAATGATATCAAAACACAGTTATCAAAAATGTTTGTGATATAGGTTTGCTTCCTTACCAACTCACAAAATCAGTGCTTTTTATCCTCTCTGTGAGGAAGGGTCGCTCCAATTCACCTTGGCCTGACATTTAGAATAGTATGAGGTGAATAAAAGAAAAGAAGACACAAATTCCGATTTTAATTATTTCATACAGCAAATTAATTGGTTAGACTGTAAGCGTTTCTAAACGTTCACTGTCAACGTTTGCCCTTACCTTGCCCTGAATCCACTACGGGTCACGGTCTGGTGTCAGAGAACCACGCCCTGAGTAGCCTGTCCTAAACTTAAGACCTAGTTAAACCTTTCAGGTGTAATAATGACTCTAATTCTGAAGTCGTGTCAGTTTCGCTGGCAGCAGAGGCACTGGTACCGCTCATTTAATTCGCATTACCTATTTCCATATCAGAAGGAGATACAGCACTCCAACCGGAAGTTCAAAAATGAAGGTGAGATTTTTTTTTTTCCTGTGAGTACACATGTCCCCTCAATTCTGTTCTCAGGCCCCCTTGGAATTGCAATTAGGAACCCCTGCCTTAGGCAGCATGGAGGAGGACGAAGGCTGGACTAGGAGGACACACCTTGGGGGTGTCCTTTCCAAATCTCAGCCTCCTTACAGCAGACTCAGGTGTGCTGCTGACCAGGAAAGGAAGCAGCCGCCACGGACCAGCTCTGACTCTAAGCACATGACACGGACCTGCTGGCAGGAGAGGCAGCAGGCAGAGGTCCCCTCCCCCTGCCTCTGCTGGCTGGCCTGGGGAGGATCTGATGAAGTCCCTGTGTTTATTTTCAGAATGGTGTTTGTTTTTTTTTTTTTACCATCGTGCTCACCCAAGCTCAGAGCCCTCTCCCCTCATACCTCCCCCCCCCATGACTGACAGTTACCTCATTCCAAACAAGGAGAAAGACACACCACTTGTAATTCAGTCCTCAAAGTCACTCTGGAAAGTGCATTTTCATCATCCCAGCTTTGCAAATTGAAGGCCACTCATGAACTGCACAGGAAATAGCACTTCTGGGACTTTAATCAGGACCCTCGGAAGCCAAGTTCTCAGTGCACAGGGAGTAGGGGGGGCCAAGTCCCCCTCCCTGCACACCCAGGGGAATCTAAGATCAGCTGGGAAGCCTGGGAAAAACCAATTCGGTACTTTTAATACTTCTTGTGTCATTTGCATTTTACAATAGCCCACATTTTCCCCTCCTTTAATTTAGCTAAGGAAGAAATGTCGACTCGAGGCAGACAAGAAGTGCCTGGTTGCAGGGTGACCGCTGTTGGCGCCCAGGTTCCCACTTGGCCCTGGAATGTTTACAAGGGTCCCTGAGGACTTGATGTTCAGATTCTGCAAAGGGGGGCCAACAGTGCCCCCTAGAGGAATAGGGTTGCTCTGTACCAGGTTACTTCGGTGACAGTTGAGGTGGCCAGGATTCTGATTTACAGGAAATGAAGTAGACCCTGGGAGAAGCTGCTGCGAACCCAGAGAACTTCAGACGCAGCAGAGACAATGACGCCAAGAGCACCTGGGCTAGCTTGACAAGTGGAGGCAAGAGGAAAAAGGCACAAGGAAGAACCCAGGGGCTTCCCTGGAGCCGAGGGGGACATCCAGAACAATATCTTTAGGGCCCAACCAAGGTCTGGAGTTCAGACTCTTTAACCATGGGAACTTCATCACTGCCTGAACAATGCGCAGTCCTGTATCTACTGTAGAAGGACATTATGACCCTGGAAGGTCAGCGAGCACAGGATTACAATTGATTGGATAATATGTGTATGATAACAAGCCAATGGATGCCTTTTGTATAACTGATTGGACGTCATTTGTATGAGAACAGTTTAGTGGACATAATGTGAACGAGAACATTTGGTGGGATATACAAAACAAAAGAGTTCCAAACAAGAGTATAGAAACACTTGATGGGTTTTGCTGATAAACTCAATACCTCCTCCCTTATCCCATAGGACCCTCAGTGTATAAAGTCTGATGCCACTAATAAACTTCGGCTATTGACCATCAGTCAGAGTCCACGCGTGTTATTATCCGCTCCATGTACCAAGCCCGTCTCTGCGGGACAGCGACAATCTACAGAGGGGGAACTGTTGAGATAATTAAGCAGAAGAATTCTGTCTTCGTGATCTGGCCATTGTTGCCAACAAATAAAGCAGAGCCTGATTTTTAAGCCACGCCTCTCTCTTTCTCATTGGCCATTGTGATGACGTGGTTGGTCCCCATAAAGGTTTGGGGATTCCTTTGTTCGGGGTGCCATGGTGGGGACCTACATGGCCACAACAGCCTGATTCCAGAAGAAGCTACTATCCCCCATCTGAAAATCAGACATCCTGGGGGAACAAAACTCCTAAAACCAAAGCCCGTGGAGAAGGACTACAGACTAAGCATGGATCCATGCATTTAGCACTACTGTTTGAAACCCTAGCAACACAGCTAAAGCAAGCAAAAGAAATCAAAGGCATGCCTATGGGGAAGAAAAAACTGATCTTCGTTTGCAGGTGACATAGTCCTATTATGGAAAAATTCAAAGTAGTTCACAAAAGGCTAAATTAAAGACAAATGGTAGAAAAGATATAAACCACAATATGCTTTTCTAGGAAATAAATAAAATTGGCACACCATTAGCCAGATTGAAAAGAGAAAAGACTCATAGAGGTGAGAATGAAAACACAGTTATTAGAATCAACACCAGAGAAATACAAAAATTCATTAGACTAAAGGAACACATGTCACCATGTAGCAGAACCTGGATGAAATCCCTGGAAACACGCCACCGAAGCTGAGCCTTGAAGCGTTGGAAAACTTTCCAATAGAGAAAGCACCGGGACTAGACACGTTTGTAGATCCTTCCAAAACATGGAAGAGGAAGGAACACTTCCAGACTCATTTTATGAGGATGTGATCACCTGATACTAAAGGCAGATGAAGATACTAGGATAAAAGGAAACTCCAGGTGAAGATGCCTGAGGAGCTTAGGTACCAAAACCCTCAGCAAAATTCTACCTGCCCAAACACAGCAGCATGGTAGAAAGGATGCTTGAGTGGGACTCATCACTGGAAAGCTAGGACGGCTCAACACACACAATTCAAGTGTGCCTGACTAATGAAACAATACAATTTTGAACTTTTGATGAACAGATAAAATCCACCTAATCACTTAAATAGTTGCAGGGGAAGAAAAGCATTTGATTAAATTCAATGAAGCCTTCCTGACAAAAACCCTCAAAAAAAGTACGTATAGAAGAAACAGATTTCAACATACCCAGAGTTGATGCCGCATTCGATGGCAAAACCTGAAAGCTACAGATCGAAACAAAGAAAAGGAAATGAAAGGCACATAGGAAAAGAAGAGGTACGTTTTTTCTGTTTGAAGATGACGTGGCTATACACAGCAAATGATTCCACTGAGGATCTACCAGAACTCATGAAAATGTGCTAGAGTTACAGGACATAGAATCAACGTAATAAATGCTATTCATTGACTCACGAATTCATTGTCTCACTATTTACAATAGCCAGATATGCAATTAACTCAGTGCCCATTAATCATGTATGGCTAAAGACTATATATCCATATAGTATATATGAACATACGAATAAATGATACATAAGTAGTATTTATATAGTATTACATAGTATTAAATTAGATTAATAACAATAATAGGTAAATAAGAGTACATGTAATATCAATATATCAATATTATTTAATTACACATCATAAATATATCATTTGACATAATGTAATCTGTGCATTAAATATTATAAATATGACACATAATATATGTGAATATATAAATAATATGGATGGACGGATTAAAACTATATATTATATATTAAATATAAATGAGTTTTCTTGTCAATTTCATTTCAACAACCTGGAGGAAAATAGTCTTAAAAAGTATCTTTCAAAATAAAATATAATTAGGGTACAATTACTTTTGTGAGGCAGAGAGAAAAGGACAGACAGAGAGCACCCATGTGTCGGTTCACGTCCCAGAGGCTAGGGCAGGCCAAACCCAGGAGCTGCGTTTAATCCAAGTCCCTCACAAGGGTGACAGGGCCCAGTGACTTGAGCCGTCTTTGGGGCTCCCTGGAGTCTACACTGGCAGAAAGCTGGAGCAGAGTCAGGAGTCAGGCAGGGGATCCAGGCATCCCAAGACAAGTTAACTGTTAGGCCAAGCGCCTGATCTCCTTAGTGCGTTAACAAGGCAGTGAGGTCTCAGAGTGCAAGGGCATGTCTGAACACACAGGAAAGCAGCTCAGATCTGGGCACCTGGCTGTTTTCATCATCTGTTCCCCTCTGTATTCTCCAACTTTGGGAGAGAAGCTTGCTTTTTGTTGTTGTTTCTAGGTTTGTATGCCCAGAACAAGCTTGCTCTCTCTCTCTCTCTCTCTCTTTCTCTCCCAGATTAGAGAGTATTTCCCAGATTGTAAGTGTATACTTAGCAACTGTTGATTGGAAACTGAGTATCCCAGGCCTACACTACATCCCTGACACCCTACACTACATCCCTGACACCTGTGCTTCCATTGTTGTTTAACGTGTCAAGAGGCATGTGCTCATGCAGCAAGCTTGTAAAGCATCGACTTCAGTCGCAGGGAAAGCAGGCTGTACTGCCTTGGGCCTACAGACTGTCTTTTGTGAGGTCTTCCACAGTCCTTCATGAAGCTATGCTGTTAAATTCTAGGAGAAGGCACAGGAGGAATCTATAAAACAAAATGTCGGGTCAAGGAGGAAACTCCAAGCTGAGTATTCCAGAAGAGCAGAGGTGGGTCTTCCTAGGACGTTACACTGTGGGAAGAGAACTGTTGTAGCTCAGCAGCATGGTGGCTGGTGTGCTTGGTGTGGGGACGGAGGGAGCACAGTATCAGAAGGGCAGTCCAAACAGGGACTCGCGTCAGGAAATGAGAAGCCGAAGGTGGCAAGACACACAGTTGGATTCAGGTGTATCCCAGAATTTTAGCCAATTGTGGAATTCATCCAAGCTGAAAATCGAGCTGTCCAAATGCCCTTTCCAAGCACCCGTTGCGTCTAGTTCTGCACCAGATGATGGCAGAAATATGGTTACTGTTGCCACTCAGATGTTTTCCTGTGCTTGGTACCCTGCTGGGCACTTCACATGCACCTGCTAATATTATAAGACTGTTGGTGTTACTGTTATCCTGCAGACAGAGTGGGTTAGCATTCCCAAACCAGCTAACTTGCAATGTTACATAAACTGTTTTTGGTATATGGCCTCTCTCACTTGGAATGCTTCAATGTTGTATCTTGTAACAGTACTTCATTTCTTCTTATGAACATACCCCATTTTCAGTTCATTGGTTGATGACTGTATAAGTGACTTATACTTGGGCATCTGTGAATAATTCTGCACACATTCATGTGAAGTTTCTTCAGGCTACTTTTCTGCACCTGTAAGTGGAATCCCTGGCCGTGGATCTTCCTAGGACATTACATTGCATTTCCATCGTGAGAATTAAGGTACAGGAGGGAAATCCCTGGGCTGATCTACACTTTACATTCTGAGCAACTTCAAACTCTTTCCACAGTGGCTACAGTTTCACCAGCAATACTTTAGGGTCCCAAATTCTCCACATCGTTACTAATATCAGTTACTGATTGTTTAATTGGTAATAGCCATCCTAGTGAATAGAGATTGATATCTCAATGCCATTTTGAATTAGGAGTCTCTGAAGGACAATAATATTGAACATTTTTCATGTATTAAGGGGTCATTTGTATATATTTTTTTGGCCAAACCTCTATTGAAATCCTTCGCCCATTTTTAAATTGGGCCGTTCATCTTTTCTCATTGAACTTAAGAGTTCTTTATCTATCTTGGAGACAAATCCCAAGATATATTATTCGATATTTGATTTGCAAATATTTTCTCCCCTTCTGTAGGCAAATCCATGGAGACAGAAGGCACTAATCATTTCCAGGGTGGAAGAGGGAAAGTAGAGTGATGACTAATGGGTGTAGTGTTTTCTCAATAGTGATGAAAAAGTTCTAAAATCAGTAGTTAAGGTTCACAGCTATATAGAAATACTAAAAAATGTAAATATGCAGTTTGAGGTGGCAAAATTTGTGATATGTGAATTCTATCTCCATAAAGATGGATTTTTTTGAAATTGAAAAGTTTGGAAGTTGGCAAGCTTGGGATTGGAATCTATGTCTACCAAGCTCTGAAGCATGAGGCCGTCCCACAGCTATGGGAGAAGGGGCATATTGAGCATGAAAAGTACAGAAAACGGGTAAAATGCACAGACATGAAGTTCTTGTGAAACTCATTGCGAAGACAGAGCAAGACTTAGGAGTGTAGTTCAAATGTCCGTGGGGAATGTATATTATGATATAAATACAACACATGGAATTCTACCCACACAGCTCTAGCAATAGGTGCTCACTGATTCGCAAGGGAACATGTCTCATTCATACAAACAGATGAGCAAACTTTTATCTTGTGTGCCAGAATAAATTTATCTTTTCATTCCACCTCTATGAACCTTCTGAAGTGCCTCATATTACCATATGTCCTGCTTAAACAGGGAAGAGATTTTCCATTTTTAAAATTTTATTTATTTATATTTGCAAATGAGAGAGAGCAAGCAAGCTCCCATCATCTGGCTCACTCCCTAGATGCCAGGCTAAATCCAGGAGCTTGGAACTCAGCCTGGGCCTCTTGCATGGTTAGCAGGAACCCGGCTGCCTGAGCCGTGACCTACTGCCTCCCAGCAACTGAGAGCACAGCCAAGACATTGGTATCACAAGCTATGTCTTTTTTGTCAGCAGATCAGATTTATGGAGAGAAGGAGAGACAAAGATCTGCCACCCACTGGTCCATCTCCAAAATGGCCACAACAGCCAGAGCTGAGCTGATCTGAAGCCAGGAGCCAGGAGCCTCTTCCTGGTCTCCTATGCAGATTTGGGGTCCCAAGGCTTTGGGCCATCCTCCACTGCTTCCTCAGCTCATAAGCAGGGAGGTGGATGGGAAGTGGAGCAGCCAGGACATGAACTGGTGCCCAGATTGGATGCTGATGCTTGCAAGGTGAGGATTTAGCCATTGAGCTGTTGTGTTGGGCCAAAAATGCAACATCACAAGGATTCAGTTCAGTAGGTTGTTTCCTCACCTAAATACTCAGACCAATGGGATAGAATGGAGAACCCAGAAATAAGTCTGCATGTTTGACCAATTGTTCTTTGTCGAGGGTGCTAAAAACACAAAAAGGAAAAGCATAATCTATCTATCTATCTATCTATATCTATATATTTGTATATATGCAGAGTAATAAACTGAATCTGTATTTGATACCACACACAAAAATACCAACTCAAGAGCTGTGACGTACTAGACTCAGCATCTGCCTGGATGCTGTCCTCTCTTGTGGTCCCAGTTTGTGTCCTGGTTGCTCCACCTCTGACCCATCTCCCTGCCTGGGAAAGCAGTAGAGGATGGCCCAAGTCCTTGGGTGCCTGCACTAATGTGGGAGAGCCAAAGGGATCTCCTGGCTCCTGGCTTTAGGTCTGCTGAGCTCCGGCCATTGGGGAATGAACCAGCAGATAGATAATTCTTTCTCTCACTCTCTATTATCTTCTGTTTGTAACTCTGCCTTTCAAATAGCAATAAATATTTTTTTAAAACCAACTCAAAGTAGACTAAACTCTTAAATGTAAACCTGAAATTGTAAACCTCCTAGAATAACACATGAAAGCCTTCCCTAAATTGGCCTTGGCAACAGTTTTTTGGCTATGACATAACACCACAGACCAAAAAAAAAAAAAAAAAAAAAAAAGTGGGATGGCATCAAACTAAAACCCTCTGCAGAGCAAAAGAGATCATCATAAAATGGAAAAAAGCAACCCAATAAAATGATCGAAAGTTCTCACTAATTTACATTCATAAGGGTTTAATATCCAAAATATAATTACAATATACTCTGTCTGGTTTCTCTTCAGATCGTATAAATCTTTTGCCTTTTTACCAAAATATAATTATAAACTCCTGAAATTCAGTTGCAAAAAGAATCCAATAACCTGATTTAAAATGGACAAAAGATGTGAATAGACACTTCTTAAAGGAACAAATCTAGATAACCATCAGGCATCTGGAAACATGGCCAACTGTAACATTCAGGTAAACACAAATGAAAGTCACAGTGAGAAACCATCCAAAACTCACTAGGACAGCCATTATCAAAAAATGCAGATGGCAACAAGCGTTGGAGTACACATCAGTGAAAGATACCCTTTAATTGACGGGAATTAATTAGCACAGTCATTATGGAAACCAGTATAGAGGTTTCTCAAAAATATAAAAAGTAAAACTATATGCTATATGTGACCAGCAATTCTCTATTGTGGGTGCATGAGTATGTTAAAAAGAGTTGAAAACTGGTTTCTGAAGAGGTATAGGCACTCCTGTCTTCATTGCAACATTAATCACCATGGTCAAGACAGGAAGCACTCTAAATGTCCTCCCATGGACAGACCTTCACCATGGTCAAGACAGGAAGCACTCTAAATGTCATTCCATGGATAGACAGATACAGACTACATGAAATATCACACATGCATATATATACACACAAAAGATAAGGCATCACTGGATCCGGCCTCTGTGACAGCAAGGATGGAGCAGAAAGAGGAAATCATGTAAAGTGAAAGAAGCCAGGCATGGAAAAAGAAACAGCACATGATCTCATTTATATGTAGATCTAAAATGTCAAACTTGAAGAAGCAGAAAGCAGGAAGATGGCTACCAGGGGCTGCGGAGAGGGGTCTCAGGCTAATGTTGACCAAAGGGGTGGAAAGTTTCAGCTAAGCAAGGCAAGTTCTAACATTCTAAAATACAGCATGATGATAGTAATTAAAAATACTGTATGCACCCTTGAAATTTGCTAAGATCTGAAATTAAACCCCATGATGTAATCAATATGTGTATACACTTAAAGGATAGCTGTTCTATCTCTGTTACTCAGCTGGAATGTGGTGACCATTTCATAACACATAAGAATATCAAAACATTTTTAATATATTGAAAACATCGTGCTATACACAACAATATCTTGAGAAAACATTGTTTAAAGAATAAAGGAAGCAGAGAACTTGAGATGCAAAGATATTCAAACATGAGTTAACTGCAGCTCCAGACTTGTATAACAAAAGATCGCTACTGAGGCAAGAGCCTGCAAGTCCCCCAGACACAGAGCTGGAGAGAATGGGAAGATTCCATGGAGTGGCTGCCTGGGAGCAGCTCGACATGCCAACATCGGAGAGCAATGATTAGGTCTGTAAGTTAGAACACTCTAGGATCTGGGACACTGCAATGTTAACCTAGGAAAAAGCCATTGAGTTACCTTCTGGGCAATCTATTCTGCCATTCACCTCCATCACAAATGGCAAATGACATTCATCTGAGCAGGCAAGAAGACAGGGTCATTACACCAAACGATAAGCGTATGGTCAAACATGACCATAGTTTGTAGAACAACCAATAATGTGAAAGGAAGGCAACAAACTCAGCAAACAGGACCAGCTTGGTCAGCAGCCTGTGGTTTACAGGTGACTATTTCTTCTCCATTTCACTTCTCTAGCCCTCCATTGGTGCTTCTTGAACAGTCACCTCCCAGAAATGCCACCTGCTGGGCCCGGCCTAGTGGCTAAAGTCCTCACCTTGAAAGTCCCGGGCTCCCATATGGGCGCCGGTTCTAATCCTGGCAGCTCCACTTCCCATCCAGCTCCCTGCTTGTGGCCTGGGAAAGCAGTTGAGGATGGCCCAAACCTTTGGGACCCTGCACCCGCGTGGGAGACCCGGAAGAGGTTCCAGGTTCCCTGCATCGGATCGGCGCGCACTGGCCCATTGCGGCTCACTTGGGGAGTGAAAACATCGGATGGAGGATCTTCCTCCTCTCTGTCTCTCCTCCTCTCTGTATATCCAGCTTTCCAATAATAATGATAAAATCTTAAAAAAAAAAAAAAAAAAAAAAAAGGAAATGCCACCTGCTTTAGGTTTTGCTCCTGCAGAACCCAAACTAATATTGAAAACAAAGAAAAACCCACTTTTGAAATCCTACAATTTTGAAGGAAGAAAATACTTATAAATTCACACTGTATTATACCTCTTAAATTAGCCCTATCTTCAAACCTTTGTTCCTCTCTGACTCTCCTGTTAGTCACTGCCAATGAATCAATGTAGATTAGTATATCATGGGCCATTAAACATCTTTGGCATTTATATTCATGACAGCTCATTATTAGCCAAAAACCCATCCGTTGCCAAGTCAACTGCTGCCCAATTTCCTCTCCAACGTGTAAGCAAATTCCTAATGAGGTAGGAGCCAACGGGCAAGGCAGCCACCTCACTCATCAGGCCTCAACACTTCCTTTCCATCCTCCCTGGCAACACTTTGGCATCCTCAGGGACTCCAAGGTTGAGCTTGCTTGGCACAACGGAAGGGCTTGGATTTCTCCAAGGAGTGATTCAGAAAGACTGTTGCCAGTCTCTCCCTCTTTATCATCTTCTTAAGTCTTCAGCGCTTTGAAATGTAATCAATTTGTAGCACAGTTCTATGCCAATGCTTTGGTCCTTTAGTTCTTTAATGAATTTCTCTCCTGGTGAACTTGAACGAGACAGGTACTTAGCTTTAATTTCCATCCACCTTAACTTCTCGCTTTATTCAGAGAAATTAGTCTAACTGGAGCAAAGGGAACCTAGCAACATTTAGAAACATGGCGCATGTAATTCCTTATGTGGATAACTTTCACTGTGACATTTGGAGAACTTCAAACATTTGCATGAATTGCTGTTTGTAGCTAGATTATCCAGATTGGTTCTAATTTAAGCAAAAAAGTTTCTTGGAAAAGTACTTGCAGCTCACAGAACTGAAGGTCAGAGCAAAGCAGGCTCAGGAACTGTGCAAGGTGGGATGAGTCAGGGAGCTCACGGATGCCCGTTTTCAGACTTCAGCTTTCTAGCATTGCCTTGCTATAACTCAGGGCCATAGTCTGCAAGTGGTGGAAATTCCTTCATTTGGAAGTAATATTCCATTGTATATATATTCATTCATTTCACGTCCAGTTGGTAGGATTTGCTCAATCAGTTGCCAAGCCTCTGACCCTGACCACCTTGCTGATCTTAATGCTTATAGCACTTGATGCAAAACGTGTTTATAAGCCACGTGACTGGAGTTTTAGAAGCTACAAAGTGAAAGGGCGATGCTGGGCCTGCTTCACTTTCCCTTATCAAGAGCCTCGATTATAGCCCTTGATGACAAAGAAGCCTAACCAGACCTGACTTGCAGGGGCTTCCATTAATTACCTAAATGGAGGGTGAGATTTCACTAGGACAAGGCCTGGCACCAACTTCTGCTGCAGCTCTTTACAACTGGCTCATAAATCAGAAGCTAAGGCCAAAAAACAATTTAAAAATGGGATGGAGTTGTGATTGCATCCAACAGTGATTTTTATGAAATGCTATCCCTGCTTGGTAATTACTAGGCTATGGCAATTAATTTCTTGCTTTGGATTAAAATGCATTCAGTGCTAGATGGATAATATTTTAATCTGGCAAGATGAATTATACTTCACTTACCTGTGATGAGCTATCAGCGCATGGGAAATTATAAAATGAACAAAACCAGTTTATTGAAAATAGCCCAGCACAATTAGTACCCAAACAGCCTTCGGATTCATTTGAAGCAGGTTTTTATTGCCTCACAGAGGGCTGGCGTTCCTAAAACCCTCACAAAATAAGAGCTGAGAGACAGAGGGGAAAAACAATCGTTTAATCCATCTTCCGTATCGAGAAGATACAGTTGGTAGCAGAGTCAAGCCCAGGAAGCTGAAACGCAGAAACTCAGATTTGCAAACCTTATCAGCAAGGGGATGCTTGTTCCTCACAGTCAGGTGGCTCCCTCCCCAGCCACTGTTCCCCTAGATTCAACTCCCTCCCCAGCTGCTGTTCCCATAGACACATCCCCAGTCGGCTTCCCACTGCATCTGGAGAGAACTCTTTCAGTTGAGGGTGTATTTTCACATTCCTTACCATAACGTAACATTCATGAATATAACCTAAAATATCCTTGATGCCTCAATCTAGCAGTAGTAATAACAGCAAAAATATATATTTATAGGCATTAACTCAGTATATTCTTACAAGAACTTCAGGAGATAGGGACTATTATCATTGTTTCACAGAGGGAGACAGGTAGCCTGCGAAATAGCTACTGAACTTTCCCAGGATCACTGTATCAGTGTTCTGTTGCTAGGGTGCAAGTTGCCCCAAGCCCGGTGGCTTAGAACAGCAACCATTTGTTTGGCTCGTGATATTGCAGCCCAGCAATGCAGGCTGGTTCTGCTCCAGACAAGTGTTCTCCAGCACCTGAGGTCAAATGTCCATTGGATTTACCATATCAACTAGGGCTTGTTCACATGTATGGAAACGTAAGTGGTGAGCTCCCACTGGCAAGTTTGTCCACAGGCAAGCTGGGTAGGACTCGAAGAAATGAAGTGGAAGTCCTCTTGAGTTACACACTAGAACTGGCACATTACAGTTCTGCCGCCACGTTTTTCCTGCAACATATCATAGACCAGTACAGTTTCAATAGATTAAAAAGAAAACTCTCTTGATGGCAACACCTGCAAAGTTACATTAAAAAGATTGAGAATACAGGAAGGGTGGAGAATTAAAGAAATGTTTTATTCTTTCGTCACCAATCTTCTCCAGTTGTATAGCTGATCAGTTGCAGTCCCAACACTCATATCTGGATCCTCTGACTACACAGTCAGCATCCTAACCAATTGGTCATATTGTCTTTTAAAAATGAACTTGTCAGGCTAGGCATAATGGCTCAGTGGCTAAATCCTCACCTTGCACATGCTGGGACCCAATATAAACACTGGTTCATGTCCTGGTTGCTCCACTTCCCATTCCTGCTCCCTGCTTTTGTGGCCTGGGAAAACCCAAAGCCTCAGGACACTCCAGCCATGTGGGAGACCCAGAAGTTCCTGGCTCCTTGCCTCAGATATGCTCACATTTGCTCACTGTGGCCACTTGGGGAATGAGCCAGCAGATGGAAGATCTTTCTCTCTGTCTCTTCTTCTCTCTGTAAATCAGACTTTCCAACAAAAAAATAAATCTTTTAAAATGGATTTTTAATCTGTCTATACATGCCTGTTAGTTTTGCTATGTTAGTGGACTCTCTACCTTAGTTAACCTGCTACTATTACATTTCCCCACAAGTCTTTCTTTTTAAAGATTGCTTACATGAAACAGTTACAGAGAGGGAATGAGGGGAGAGAGAGAAAAAAAAAACATTGATCTCCATCCACTGGTTCACTTCCCAAATGGCTTCAATGGATAGGGCAGGACCAGACTCAGGAGCAAAGAGCTTCCTCTGGGTTTCCCATGTGGTTCAAGTACTTGGGCCATCTTCTGCTGCTTTCCCAGGCCGTTAGCAGAGAGCTCAATCAAGAATGTAGCAGACAGTACTGTACCTGCCACAAGAGGAGGTAGGCCACTGGACCAAGAACCTGCCAGTATTCATGTGATCTTCTACTGAGAGGTGATCTCATAGAGGAGCTTAGGGAACTCCTCTGTCAGGATGCAGTCCCTGCTGGTAGGTGCAAGAACCAACGCTGGAAACAGTCCAGACCAAGCCAGGTTATAACACCTGCTGGCATATGTGTGGCTCAGGTCTGGGGACAAACCAAGTAGGGCCAGTTTATAACACCCAATGGCAGATATGAGAACCAAGACAGGGTGCAGTTCAGGCTGGGTTGGACCACAGTACCAGCCAGTTCACAGTAGGGCTGGGACTAGGGACTGACTAGGCTGGGTGAGGCTGCAGCACCACCTAGAATGAGCTGGAACTGGGGGGAAATTAGACCAAACTGGCTGCAATATCCACAGGTAAATGTCAAACTAAAGCAAGACATGCCAGACTGAGCTGCGGCATTGACCAACACCTGCAAAACCTGGCTGGGGTGGCAAGCCTGGGGGGGAGGGGGCACTGTGGGGACTCCCCTATTTGGCCACTGCTCCTGATGGTGAGAAGATTGGGCAGGGCTACAAAACCTGCTGGCCTGTGTGTGAGCTGGGTTAGGGGATAGCCAGGCTGGGCTAAGAGAATGTATCTACTGGTGCGTACGTGAGCCAGTGTAAATGCAGGCTAGTGGAGCTTTCCCACAGCATCAGTTAGCAAGTGTTGGGCCTGGGGGTAAGCACTGTCAGGCTGGACCACAGAATCACCTGGAAAGTGCAAGATCCAAGGCTGGGAGTGGGCCTAGTAGGAAAATTATAGATACTCCTCTGATTGATTGCAGCTCCCACCCCTGGGCCTGGGGACCAGGGCTGGGAACGGGTCTGGCTGAACAGGCAATGGCACTCCTTGACATGAGTGATGGCTGGAGACTGGATTTGGTCAGGCTTAGCTAGGTTCCAACACCATTGATGTGTATGAGAGTTGAATGGGATGCGGGACAGACTGGACCAGTCTGCTATACATACTGGCATGTGCAGGAACCAAGGCTGGGAGTGGGCCTGGTAGAGGTTATTGGGGGTTCTCTGACTTGGCTGCAATTCCCACTGGTGTACATGAAGGCCAAGTTTGTGGTAGGCAGGGTTAAGCTGGGCCACAGCATGATCCATTGGTTCGCATATGACATAGGGCCGGGAGGAGAACTGACTAGGTGACTGTAACCACCAGCATGTGTGTAGGTAGCTATGGGTGATAAACTGAGCCAGGCCCTGCACTGACTGGCACACATGGGAGTCAGGTCTGGGGTCACCTCTGGTGAGGTTTCTTTGGGGACCCCCAACTGGAACACTGGACTGAAAAATGCGACCATGGGGAAAATCACTGGATGTGCATTCTAACCATGAAATACATGTGTCAGAACTGGGCCTCCTTGGTCGCTGAAGCCAGGGTAGCAGATGGCATGCCCAGATGCACGTGGGGAACATGAGATCCAGTTTGTTGGGGTCTGTAGAGGACATCTAGTACCATGGATGATATAATTGAACGGCTCTTCCAGCCAAGCTTTGACAGGGAGTAGCTGGGCAAGTGGAGACTCTGTGTCAGCCAATGCACATTGGAAGGATTTCCTCGTCATTGAAGCAACAAATTCAACAGTATCTCAGACCTATCAAAACCGCTTGGGCAGAACCCTCAGAACATGTTCCACATCGGGACACTGGGATGACACTGGGTGGCCGTCCCCCATTCCCAGGTGCTGATGCGGTTAGGCAGTTGCGAGGGGCCCTCTCCCCTTCTCTCCTCAGCTTCCCCAGGTACAGAAAGAAACGGAAAAGGGAGATTGTAAACAGTTACTTCATCCACTTTCTTCCATTCCTCGACCCTCCCCACCCCAATTGGTGGTCCATATGGGCATACATCGTTCTTAACTATGTAAACATCACCAAGATGAAGTAAGTTTATTATAAAATCTTTTTTAAAAGAATGTAGTAGCTGGTCCTCAAACTGGCTTCCAAGCAGGATGCTGGCATCACAGGGAGTGGCTGTGTCTGCACCAGCACTCCAGCTACCCAAACCCTGAGATGCACCTGGTGTGGCTCCCCTACTGCCATTCTGTATTTGAATGCTTGGGAAGCTACTAGAAGAACCACTGAAAAAGGATGCCCTTCTTGATGAGGCTCTGCCCTGTGATGGCCCATCTCCCCTCCCAGCACCTCCACCACCTGATTCAGAATTTCAGTGAATGCGTTTGCCATCCTGTCCTTGGATTCAACGTTGACCACAACTAAGCAGCCTCTATGGTCCTCCATTTTGATAAATGACCCAAGTTGGGTTGGGCGCAGTAGCCTAGTGGCTAAACTCCTCGACTTGCACGCCCAGGATCCCATGGGGGTGCCAGTTCATGTCTGGGTGCCTCGCTTCCCATCTAGCTCCCTGACTGTGGCCTGGAAAAGCAGTAGAGGACGACCCAAAGCCTTGGGACCCTGCACCCACATGGGAGATCCGGAAGAGGCTCTGGGCTCTTGGCTTTGGATCAGCTCAGCTCCGACCATCACAATCATTTGGGAAGTGAATCAACGGACTGAAGATCTTCCTCTCTGTCTCTCCTCATCTCTGTATATTTGACTTTCCAATAAAAATAAATAAATCTTAAAAAAAGAAAGAAAAGAAAAATGACCCATTGCAGCATTCTTCCAAATGATTAGGGCCACTTCTTATTTGAAACATGGTTTTATTGCCTAAACTCCATACCCAAACTTCCTGGAACACATCCATTACCCTAGGCAAGAACCAATGTTATAATGTATCCTACTTAGTATTTTCCTCTCTTATTTGGAATCAGGCATTGTGGCAGGCCTTACCTACCCTGGAATTAACCCTACTTGCTCCTCCTTTTATAGATTTCTGCCCAGCACTTTTCTGAGGTTGAGAGTCACATGGCTGCAAGAACTGGACGAGAAGCCTCACTTTTTTCAAGGGAGTGTATCAGAACAAGGTACCGATTGCAGTTTATACATGTGCTGTTTCACAGAGACACTCAGTTTGGGCAACTTTAAGAAGTAACATGTGAGAGCCAGTTAAACCACAGAGTCATGGCAGGCCAATCCACTTCTGTGAGCGTTGCTCTCTTGGATGCATTACTTTCATGGTCTACGTCTGATTCCCCATCTGCACACGAAGGTGGTTAAATTAAACGGTAACTTGAGACCCATCAAGTTTGACATTCTCCTAATTTAAACAGCTGTCCAGCACATACTGCATACACAGGAGGACCAGCATCTGTAACACAGGACTGGTGGTTTGTTCCTAGGAGTATGAACCTGTGTCATAGCTGAAACAGAGGCGATGGGGAAATGAAGGAATTGCCAAGGTGTAAGCGTTAAGATGGGGCACAAAACAGGCCAGCCGATGCTCTCTGCTCTTGGTCCATGTCCTGAATAATGATCCACTTCCTATGGCAATGGCACCGCAGTAATCACAGTTTCGCAGGGAAGGTTTCTGAATACTTCCCACTAGTCAGCTTCATTATTGCACACACAACAAAACCATCCTGGTTTCTGCATTTTAAAAACCAAAGCATGATGACTGCTTTGTCCAAGATATGGACACCCTTTCAAAGAATTGGTTCCTAGAGTCTCATCTTCCACACTTATTTTCGCAAAATTGATCTGCCTAAGGTTGGCTGTGCTCAACTGCTTTCCCAGGCCACAAGCAGGGAGCTGGATGGGAAGTGCAGCAGGCAAGACACAAACCAGAGTCCACGCGGGATCCCCACACATATAAAATGAAGATTTAGCCACTGAGCCATCATGCCAGGCTCCCTTACATCTATTTTTTTTTTTTTTTTTTTTGGCCAAGAAATGACTGTAGAATCCAAGACAGGTATTCGGCCTGTGTTGGCAGGCCCTCACATATTGCAGAGTGGGGAAAGCATAATGGCCTCATCGTCTGTAGTCCTTGGCTCTTGGTAAAGAATACTTCAACCCCGACCTATGTGCAAGGGCCCAGAAACAACAGTTACTGCTGCTAGAGGGGTCTGATTTCACCCAGGTGGCAAACTCCAAGAGAGGGCCCATGCTTTTGCCTGTCTTTCTTCCTGTCTCAGGCACTGAGTTCAGAAGTTAAGTGGCTGTCACAGAGTGCATAATAATATGCTTATTTGGATCGAAAAATGAAGTCAGCTTATTTCTGACAGAAATTAAGTCTGACTTGGTTCATTAATCTGACCATGAACAATGGCTTTGCCAATTAGGAGATACAAGAATACAGCCATTTCCCCATAAATTAGATGAGCTTAATTTGCAGTGCTGTGATTTTTCTAAAAGCATTGAAGTGACATGTTATGATAAAAATATTTTGCCACAAAAGAAATGTCTTGGTAAAATTATATTGAAACCAAGATTTTTTTAAATTCTCCCATAGTTTTCTGAATTATGAAGTGAAACAGTCTCTTTAGTAAAAGCAAAAGTTATAATTAATAGTCATTTGTAGATCTTCATAAAGCCTTTTTGGTACATTTCCCAGACACTGAAAAAGTAGATCAGCCTGATAACTAAGCAACAATTTTCTTCTTTTCTTTCCTTGTTTCAAACTGGAGGCTCTACATTTTTAAAAAATTAAAGGAAGAGCATTAGAATTTTCCCATAATCATTAAAATAATTTTAGCAGCTATAACATTGTGGGAAGGAGTTCAAAAATTTATATGATGTTAATATAACGAAATTCCTTTTGTCCCTGCCTACTTAATCATGTGGATAAACTTGTTCATTGGTTAGAAACATAAAAATAAGAAATGGGACTAGAATCTATGTCAAAACTCTAACATTCTAGTAAAAACTAATATTAAGTCATTTGGACATAATCCAAACTGGAAAATAACTCGCTCCTTTGATCTCACTGAAAGTTTTCCTGGCCTGCTTCTCTTGTTTAATACCTGCTTCTTCGAGGTATAATACATTTATATTATTTCGATTGGCTGTGATACTAATTGTAGTGACAATCTGTAAAGAAATTCTGAAACTTCCAGGATCACAGGGAAAAAAAAGTCAAGTAGCTGATATTCATGTTACAAACTCATTTCTGAGCAGAGAAGTATGTAGTAAAAACAGTAAAACATGTTTGAGTGTAAAATATATGCTATTAGGATACAATTTGTGGCTGATGTGAAACAGCAATACAAACTCAAGATGGAAATAGCAGTATTGTCAAACCTCTACATGAAAAGACTTTGTGTGAATTTACATGTAGATAAACAACAGCAACAAATCAACATGGTGTGTGGTCTTGGGCAGCTAGTTTAGGGTCCCAAGCTCGAAAGCCACTCCTCTTCCACCTGTTTGGTCCTTTCTGCCCACCTCTCATCGCCTGGAACCTGAGGAGGGCAGTATTGCATCGTTGCATAACACTCCCCTCACAAACCCGCATAAAAATCCATGGTAAGGGAGTAGTTTCTCTCTCTCTCTCTCTCTCTCTCTCTCTCTCTCTCTCTCTCTCTCTCTCTCTCTCTCGTTCTTCTGTTACTGCATACCCACGTACTCTTTGGCTTCCCACAGACTGACCCGGAGGACAGAGGTAGCCGCAAAACACGGCACACATATGTCCGTATTCCTCACCCTCTGCTGACTGCTTGGGTGAATCAGTGAAGAAGCAAATGCTAAGATGCTCTGTATTTCTAATTTGTGTGCTCTTCAAGAGTTCCAGAAGAGGTAGGTCTAGCAGTAACAGAATGTGGACAGAGAAGCCAGGAAAAGCGGAATGTTGCAACTTTGTTAAGTGTGTCCAGGTTGTTTGCTGTGTGTCTCTTAGGATAACTCCTATTGCTGGGGAAGCTGGGACATAGGTCTTCAGTTTCATGGTAATGACCATTTGTTCCTCTTGGTTTCAATTCAGACTGATTGCCATGGTGACTTCATGTGTTAATTTCTACTGGGCACTGCCATCACCAAACTTGGTTAATAAAGACTCTTTAATACATGCTAGACTTGGCTGGCATGGTCTCTCTCCCACCCGCAACAATGGCAGGCAGATTCCACTGAGTATGAGTAGCATAATGGTGTGACTGTTACATTTTGAAGTCTCAATCCAGTATTTATAATATAAGTAGAAATGAGTTTTCCAGTCTTCGTGTGATGACACGAGACCACGCAAGTCAAAATAATGTCCCTGCTAAGTAGTCTTTTTTAAAGTCTTTTTTCCTTAGGCCTAGAAAATGATGGTCAGCAGAGAATACCCGGATCTCAGTGTTTCCCTTTGACTTGCCACTTTGCCTGCCATGACAGCATTGTTACAGCTGCTCTTCGTGAGCCCATTATTCATGTCTAAACATTTCCACCAGGTACAGCACGTAAACCCGCAGCTGTGGGATACTGAGGTGTGTCTTAAGAGCCCGGAAGTTGGTGGAATGCCGAAGCAGGAGGCAAGCTCAAGGACACACCTGGAGGCTTTAACAGACAGGCTAGTTTGACGGTGATGGAGGCATACGTAAACAAGAGCTGTAACAACAAACACACTCCCGTCCTCCAGCACGCCCCATCTCCCCACCTCTCTCCAAGCAACTGAACACAGGCAGGTTTCAGAATACAAATGTCTTCCAAATGCGTCCTTCTCCAAGGGCACGAGGACTGAAAAGATTCACATACTGATTGGCAACGAAAAAATTCAAAGACGAGGCAATTTCTCAGTGTTTGCAAGGACTGGCAAGTCCATCAAGGTTATTGATGAAGAAATTCAACAGTATGCATTGCAGCCTCCTGTATTCTGAGCGCTCATAAAAACGTATAAACTGGTGTTTTGTCGTTATGGTAGTGTAATGACAAGCGAAATCACACCCTCCTGGTGGTTTCTGAAGAAAGTACACTTTCAAGCAGCTCTGCTTATGCAAGTCCCAGATATGCTCCGAGCTCTGCCTGTCCTCCAGAAGCGTCCTAGCTAGAAAGTTCTCCGGTTTTGTCACTGCTTGTGACAAGTGTCTCTTTTGGTCTTAATGTACAGACATTGGTATGCTCACCAAAGATGTGTGAGGCAATGAATTTAGAACCATAGGGGCACAAGATTATGAAAATTAAGCCTGATCTTCTAGTAGTTAATATTTTCATTTGAAGTCTTCAGCAAAAGAAATCAGAAATCATAAGAGTATCATGCAAAATCCCTTCTCGGGTCATTTCCCTTGTTCATCACAAGTGCTCCCACCCAGAAAAATCAAAGACACTCCTCTCATGGAGGACCTCCTAGGACTCGCAGACTCCCTCCTGAAGATTGGGAGGACATGGATCAGCCAAATTCTCCATTCTCTATTGCCACTCCAAAACTCAATAGCTTAAAACATTAACTATGGTCACACATCTAGAATTTAGTTCAGCTCATTTGTGAGCTTGCCTCTCTGTCCTGCTCTGAGCTGTGTAGTAGCCTAGGTTGTCCTCATGTGTTTCTCTTCCTCTTTGGGCCATGAAATGGTCAGGGCATATTCTTCACATGGCCATAGAAGAAGTACAAGAGGGTAAGACCTCTTTCTCAAGAATAGATCCGCCTTCTGTTTGCATCAAGTTCACCAACCTGCCTCTGGCCCGGACAAGTTATCTAGCCATACTGGGGACGAAGATTGCCCATAACTGGACGTAGAAGGAGAGCAACCATTTCATGATAATCTGGGTTGTTACACAGGAAAAAAATGTGTTTGCCCTTTTATAACCATTAAGTCCTTTGTGGCTAAATCTACTTAATGGGATGAACATAATTATCCTGGATCAACCTTATTCTGCCCCTGACCAATGGGGCTCATGTCTTCAATTTCCTCCATAGAATGTTCCTCCTTTGGGCTTCAGGCCTTGATCATATCAACTGAACCTGATGTGTCATGTGCTAGTTTATTCTCAGATCTTTACCAAGTAAATGTTTACAAATGTCACTAATAATTTATGAAATTAATTAGTCCTCAGTTTACCAGTCATTGAAAGAAAATTCCACTAATCTTCAATTGTTGCCCTTTGCCTTTCTCCTCTCCCTTCTTCACGCTCAGCTTCATAGCATGCCCTTAAAATCCTTTCTTCTAGTCTCCAGACATGAATCATTCTGTGTAATTTGAATAATGACTAATGGTGATAATTGAAAAGATGGAAAAATCCGGATTCATTTCTTATCTAAAAAGATACTAAAACAGCTGCCAGGGAGTGTTCAGAGCCTTCAGAGCCCATTCCATAATTCATGGCCGTGTGAATCCTCCCCGAGAACAGCCTGAGTGAGTCAGACACTTTAACTGGGCTTCCTTAAAGTTAGAGACGCAGGCGCTTCAGTCCTGCTCCTCTGAACAGTACGATTCCTGATCACACAGCACAACAACAGGTATTTCAGATGCACAGGTGTGTAGAACACAGTACAGAATGAGGCCATGCCTGTATGATATGACATTTTGATTTTTGCTTTTTGGCTTACGGGTTGAAGAATTTTCAAAGAACTCATATTAAAGATTTCTTTGTTTATGTTAACTTGCTTCCTAATGTCCTTTTTCAGGCAATAATGTTGTGAGAGTAAAATTAACTGGGATCCCACCTTGCTAATCATTTCTGATGAGAGATCTTCCATGCAGTACTTTATAGAAGAGTTAAAATATTTGTTTAAAACACACACATACACGTGGGATTGGTACAATGGCTCAGTTGGTCAATCCTCTGTATGCAAGTGGCGGCATCCCATATGGGGACTGGTTTGTGTCCCTGATGCTCCACTTCAGATCCACCTCTCTGCTTCTGGCCTGGGAAAGCATATAGAGGATGGCCCAAGGCCTTGGGACCCTATATGCATGTGGGAGACACAGAAGACGCTCCTGGCACCTGGTTTCAGACTACCTGAACTCCAGATGTTGCAGCCATTTGGGGAGTGAACCAGTGAACGAAAGGCCTTTCTCTCTACCTCTTCTCTATAAATCTGTCATTCCAATAAAAATAAATACATTTAAAACAAATAAAGAATAATCACATTAATACTCTGCAAAAGTGAGATGTAAGCCATTTACATCTTCATATTCATGATACGAAATGTAGAAGGTTCACGCACAGTTGTTGGTGGGACACAGTTGTTTGTGGACCGTGCCTGGCATGGTCCTTGGTGCTGATATCAGAAACAACAGTGAGAGGAGCTCATGCGTCGTGGGATGACAGCAGTGGGGAAGAAACCCATCAACCAAATGTAGTGTGACCCAAATGTTGAAAATCAAATTTCAAGTAAAATGTAAGAATACATTCCAACAGATCAACATGTGAGATTTTAAAGGATTTTTCAAGACCATTCCATAAAGGGGATGAGTACTAGCATAAATGAAAACAGAGGACTTAAGGGAAAGATTTCTTATGAGCAATGAGCTTTCCCTCAAAGAGGCTCTGTGGTCATCAACCAAGCCAAAGAGTGGATTTTCGATGCGTGATACTTGGGCCACTGCCAGCCATGGGAGAGACCCACAAGAGTTCCATGATCCTGAAATCAGTCAGGCCCAGCCTTTGGGAAGTGAATGGGAAACTTCCCTCTCATTTCATTTAGAATCTGCCAAATAAGAGGATTTCTGCCGGAAAGTTAGGAAAACCAAACAATGAGGTGATCAAGTGGAAAATAAGAAGAAGCTAAGGGAGCAGTTATCACCAAGGAGAGGCTTTGATGGGGTCTATCCGTGAGCACTGGCCTCAAAGACCTGCCAGGGCCAGAAAGGAAGAAGCCATCACACACGTCACAGGAAGAGAAGCCATCACTCTCCTCACAGGAAGTTATTGTTACATGTAACATTCTCCCTCAGTGGCCACCCCCCACACACACACACACATCTCCGTATTTCCTTCCAAGAGCAATCCACAGCCCCTATGCCCATGACTGCACAAGGTCCAGAGCCCATGCTGGCCTGGGGCCCTGCCTGTCTGCCTGGGTCTCATGCACACCCGTGGGTGCATCCGCAGACTCCATCTGCCAGCATGCTTATGTGTGCCCCTCACATATCTTTTTTTTTTTAAAAAAAAATAATAAGCAACTATGCTGACACACTGGTTTAGTCAATATAAATTTAGCATTAACCAGACCAAAACTGCCCAAGAGCTATTAGCTGCTCTTCTCCCAGCAATGTAACACTTGCCTAGGTACAAGGAAACCTAGCCATTTGCCTATAGCTGAGGCTGTCCCTCAAATTTTGAAATTGTATACCCAGTAGTTTAAATGGATCAGTGTGGATTTTTTTACAATGCTTTATTTATTGAGTTAAAAGGACAGAGTGGCAGACAAGGAATGAGGGGAAGAGAGTAGTAACCTCACACTCTTTGGTTCATTCCCCAAATGGCCACAGTGGGCTGGGCCTGGGTGAAGCCAAAAGCCTGACATGGTGGCATACAGGCTAATCCTGTGCAGGCAGCACCAGCATCCCACATGCACACCTGCTTATGGCCTGGGAAAGCAGCTGGGGATGCCCCAAGTGCTTGGGTCCATGTAGGAGATAGGGAAGAAGCTCCTGGCTCCCAGCTTTGGATTAACTCAGTTCTACTTGGGAGTGAACCAGCGGATGTCATTCTGTCTCTCCTTTTCTCTGCAAAATCTGCCTTTCAAATAAAAATAAATAAATCTTTAAAAATTAAAAAAAAAGTGTGACATCCAGGACTCAAACTGCTGCCTAAAGGAGATGCTGGTATTGCAGGTAGCAGCTTAATCATTTATGTCACAATGTCTGTCCCCCGTTTTTGTAATCATATGAGATAATGAGGCAATTATGCCAAAACGTTGAGGATGATGTGGCCGAAGCTTGAACCTCTTGGTAAGTCTCTCCTCCTCGACTTCATCTTCTGGTAGTAGACCTGGTAGCTCTCTAAACCAGAGGTGGAGGCTATCAAACCAAGCACATTTCATAAGAGGAATCGAGATGTGCAGTTTTAGGGCTTGACCCAGAGACAAATAACTTTAGAAACTATGATCTGTTATAGACGAAACCACAGCATTTCATCTCCCAGCTGAGCTGCCGTACACTGGGCTGCACATGCTGGACCTCCACCACTCACCAAGTACCCAGAGCTGCAGAAATAGTGGCATCCGTCCACTGTAAGCTCAGCCATGGGGGCTCCTCACCGGGACGCCCAAGGCTCTGAACCTCGCACATTCCCAGAGCCAGTCTCTAAAACGTGCCCCGCTTACAGGTGATGGTCATGCCATCCGAGATGATGGCATGAGACAGCTGCCTTTCAAAGAGCCCAACTCCAAGCCTCGGTTAGTCCCACAGACACACTTGCAGGCTGGGCTGTTTTACTTTCTGGCTCTGTAGCCTCAATTCACCCCTCGGTCCACTCAGGCACATTCTACTGAGTAACCCAGACCAAGGTCTAAACGAAAAAGCTTGACTCCCCCCCTTAAAAAGTTATCCCAGATTTACAAGATGAAATTGCAAAATCTAAACTAACAAAATACAAGCTATTGACATCAGCGATTTCTTCAGAAATGAAGCCTTTCCTGCCCAATGGCTACAATGACGATTGACTAAAGGATCTTTGGAATGCAACATAGCCCGCCCTTGCAATAGGATTCTTCCACATCTTGTTCAGTTGCTGAACAAACTGCCATGAAGTTATGCACCAGAATGCTCACTGGCCCATCCCAGCTGGAAGTACCTCTTCTCATTCTTTGGCTATTCTGGTTCCAGCAGGATCATAAGGACACACAAATAGAGATGTTACGAAGTGTCAAGGCAGGGCTCAGTTATCTTTACAATCCATAAAATGTTCACCTAAGTATTTTTAATGTATTGTCTAAATGAGAAAAACCTTTAAAAATTTCCATAGGATTTTACGTATCACAGAAATGATCATACCTCCACTCTACATATGATTATTTGTGACAACACTAAGAAGAAGAAGAAATGCTGATGCTGTAGCTTGTTGGTCAGTTCCTGCTGAGAGGCAGCCATGCAATCCCAGAAGCACTCAACAGCAGCAGGCATCTGTTCTGTTCACACACCTGCAGGTGAGCTGGGTTTTCCCTGGTCTAGGTTGAACTCAGCGGGGTTGTAGGTTGAATCCAGGTCTGTCCCACGGCTGTTTCATCCACCTTGGACCACCAGGGTATGTTTGTGTGGAAGAGACAGAAGCAAAAAGAAGCAAGAATAAACAGCCCAAGTTTGCCTCCTGCTACTTCCATTGGCTAAAGTCAGACCACAGCCAAAGTCAAGGACCTAGGAAACTCATTTCACTTTGGAGAGAAAACCTGTGAAGCCACTTGGCAATGGGTCAGCATATGCAGTGGGGTTAGCAGTTACAGGTTAGGGTTAGTGGTTATCGGCTAGGATCAGGATTAGGGCTAGGGTTAGGGTGGGTGGAGAATGGCGTTAATGGTTCCATCCAGCACCCATGAGGTGGAACATCATCTCTTCTGATTTGGCAGGAAAGCCTTTCCTGAGGAAGTGACGTTTGTGCTGACAAATGAGAGAGGAAAATTGGAAGGAGTGGCATCCATTTTTTTTTTATTAAAAAGTGATTTGTTTATTTTTATTGGAAAGACAGATTTACAAAGAGAAGGAGAGATAGAAAGATCTTCCATCTGCTGGTTCACTCCCCAAGTGGCCACAACAGCCAGAGCTGAGCCAATCCATAGCCAAGAGCCAAGAGCTTCTTTTGGCTCTCCCAAAGTGTGTAAAATCCCAAAGCCTCGGGCTGTCCTTGGCTGCTTTCCCAGGCCACAAGCAGGGAGCTGGATGGGAACTGAAACAGCTGGGACATGAACTGCCACCCATACAGGATTCTGACACATGCAAGGCAAGGATTTAGCCGCTGAGTCATTGCTCTGGGCCCAGAAACGGCATTCTTAAAACCCTCTGCCATGATCCTGAGACAAGAATGGTGTGTTACAATCAAGAAAGGGTGGCAAGAGTGATGGGCACCAGACACGAGATACCAACTGGGAAGGAAGGAAGGGATCCCAGGGGCTGGGGTCTTGTAGGTTGTGTTTTATAAGCAAAGGAAAATCTTTGAGCAACATTAACCAAAGAAGTGATTTTGAGAGTTTGAAAAAATATTTCCACCTTCAAGTAACAGAAATACCAACTCAGAATGACTTGAACAATAAAAACAAACAAAAATCATTTTGCAGGCCCAGTGTGATAACGTAGTGGTTAAGGTCCTCGCCTTGCACGCCCGGGATCCCATATGGCCACCAGTTCTAATCCTGGCAGCCCTGCTCCCCATTCAGCTCCCTGCTTGTGGCCTGGGAAAGCAGTCGAGGACAGCCCAAAGCCTTGGGACTCTGTACCCGTGTGAGAGACCCGGAAGAAGCTCCAGGCTCCTGGCTTCAGATTGGCTCAGCTCCAGCCATTGCAGCTGCTTAGGGAGTGAATTATTGGACGGAAGCTCTTTCTCTCTGTCTCTCCTCCTCTCTGTATATCTGACTTTGCAATAAAAATAATAAATAAATCTTTTAAAAAATCATTTTGTGTTGGCAACTCAGTGTCTCCAAAACAACACAAAGATGAATATATTTCCTTAATTGTATTATTAGCATTCAGTAAATCAGCTGTGTTTTCAGATTTTCAGGGCAAAAAATGAAGTCACATCCAACAGGTCAAACCTGACTCAGAACCTCACAGTCAAATACAAGTCTGAAGCTGGACCAGTCAGGACCCTCAGCGGAGGGGTGTACATGGATGCGCTGTGAGAAAGAGCAGAAAAGACTTGTCATCTAGGGAGTTGGGGACATGGATGCTGGAGGCTAAAGACCATAGTCAAGTCCAAACAAGGAGTCAGAAAGCACACAGCTTCAGAGGGAGGGACAGTACCCACAGAGCAGAAGGGGACACCTTGGAACAATCCACCACCATTCTCCTGAAAGAACGGATCTCACACACACATACACACATGTACATACACAAAAAATTAGCAAAATTATCCAATTATATAGCATTGAATGCACAAGTTACCTATGCTTTTCATGCATAACATAATTTCTTTGTTAGTAAAAATTACTTATTTGAAGGACAGAGTTACAGAAAGAGAGAGGCAGACACACACACAGACTCTGATCCACTCTCCACATGACTAGGCCAATGCCAGGCTCCTGGAACTCCATCTGGATCCCCTGTTTTGGTGGCTGAAGGCCAAACATTGGAGCCATTCTGCTGCTTTCCCAGGCTTAACACTGGAGAGCTGGATGAGAAGTGGAGGTGTTGAGGCTTTCATAAAGGACTGCAAAGAGCATCTTATTTCTCAACGCCAGCCTGCCAGAGATCTGCTCCAGCAGGGGTCAGAGCTCAGGAAGGTGTGTGAATTGGTGGGAGAAAAAGACAAGAAGAGACATGGACCACTACAGCGTGACGCTCATAATGGACAACTCAGAAAAGTTGCCTTCTTTATTTATACAGAAACCATCACAAGTTTTTGTATAACATCCAACTTTTTCGTTTTTACTTCTTTGTTATAAGGACACAAAAACAATGCTAAAAAGACCTTATTATCATTTTACTTCAAAGAAAACATTTTCACAAAGTGATTACTCATTCAAACCTGCAGTCACCCAGTTAAATCCAGGAACTCCACGGTGGGCAGCACATGCGATAACATAGTGACAGCTGGTTTACTTATATCCAAAATTGATTTTCATTAAACCTAAACTAATATTACTTAAAATATCAAAAATACAGAATTAAAAAAAGAAAGCTTATAAATGAAAGAAATTTATAAAGGTATATATAATAGATTCGTTATTAAGTCTTATCATTAATCATATATTAAAATTACCATCACCTTCACTTAGCTTTGATTCAATTGTTTTTGTTTTTTGAAACAAGGAACAGGGCAGCTCAGCCTTCCTCTGGGTGTTTCATGAACCTCCATAATCGCCATCTATTTCTATGATATTATCGAGCCACTTCTTGAGGAGAACATTACACATGTTAAGGAAAGTTCCAGGGCAAAGGTGGGCCATAATAAGATGTTTGGAAGCAACATAGTCTCAATTGTACCATTGTATGCTTTTAGCTATGTGTCATTGTCTTAAGTTGCTAAAGACTCTTTTGCCACAACATAATTGATAAAGTTAGTTTCAGACATTATACCAATTATAGAAACCACTCCACATATGCAAAAGCCAATATTCTCAGGAGAGTTCATGAAACATCAGAGAGGTGATCCAGTGTCCATACAATGGGGTGAGGCACAAGGAGGTGACCGGAGACATTCTGCCCGCCTTGCCAACAGAGGAGCCATTCTCCTACCATCCTTGTGCCCTCTACCCCGACTGCATGGTTTCCCACACTTGGCCCCATCACTTTGTCATTATTATGGCATTAGTTTTGCATTGCTACTACAACAAATTAACACATATCAAGCATCTTTAAAAAGAATATATGTTTGCTATCTTGCAGTTCAGCTGGTCAGAAGTCTGATGTCATTCTCACCAGGCTGACACCAAGGTGAGGCAGGACCAGGTTCCTTTAGCCATCTCTCTGCTCACTCAGTTTTTGGGTCAAAACGAGGTCCCTGCTGTCATCAAGCTGAGCCCACATCTCCTTGCTCCAGTTCAGCTGGGAGTGCTCTCTGCTCTGCAGCTGAGAGCATCCTTTCCCTGAGCCTCCTGCCTCCTTCCTAAAAGCCAGGCTGAGTTCCTCTCCTCCTCCATCCCCAGCCTGAGCTCCTTCCCTGGCTCTTCCCTGATATTCACTTCTCTAACCAAGCGTGTGCCTCCCTCTGGACGCTTTCAGAGGTCATGGGATAATGCTGCATTCTCCGGTACAACCAGCCTCCTATCCCTGATCATTCACAGCCTCCAGAGATTAGGACGATCACAGTTCTTGTTTCCGTTATCATTAACTCTTGTTAACCAACCATTCAGTGATTGATCAGCTCTGAACTTGTTTCTCTAAATGCTTTGGGAGTCCTGGGATGTCAGGCATTGGGTGGAGGGGAGGGTTCACGGTGGGCACTGGCATTATGGAAGAATACAGGTCTTGTGTATAGGTTATCTTTAACATGCTCTACAAGAGAAAGTTGGATCTAAATCATTTATTCTGGACACAAACAATACATCCTGCTTGCTCACCAGAACGTGGTTTGGTCCCTTGACAATAACTGTCTCAGCAGCAGCCTGGGCTGTAAAGGAAAGTCACTGTGGTCCTGCCTCACGATTCTTGTTCTGTAGATTTAATAACACTAAAACTTTTTAAATGAACAGTAGTCTGGGAAGCATTTACGATACCAGATATCCTGATTCAATGGAACACAGAGAGATACTAACCTTTCCTTCGCTTTCCTCTGTACATCCTTGACAACCTTGACCCAATAGCAGCTTTCTGACAAGGCAGCTGGAATCTCTCAATGCCACCCCTAGGGATTTATCCACTTTTAGAGGATGGAAAAGGCTCTGGATGACTTCCTGGAGGGGCAAGGAGCCCATGCTGGGGTTCCTGTGTCTCCCACACACAGACCCAGGTGCCTTGCCTGCGTCATATTGGCCAAGAATTCTTCAGACCTCCCTCACCAGGGTGCCTGACTCTGCTGGGAGAAAGAGAAAGGAATGACAGGGAGAAAAATGCCTACAGAACCCAGAGAGCGGATGGAGAAGAGGAGAGAGAGAGAAGGGAAGACAGAACACAGAAAGGGATCCCAGGAGGCCCTGAGACCCTGAGAGTGAGGGGAGGGAGGAAGGGATCCCAGGGGACCACCACCCACCCAGACCCTGAGAGTGAGGGGAGGGAGGAAGGGATGCCAGGGGGCTACCCAGCAAGACCCTGAGAGTGAGGGGAGGGAGGGGTGGGATGCCAGGGGACCACCACCCACCCAGACCCTGAGAGTGAGGGGAGGGAGGGATGCCAGGGGCTACCCACCGAGACCCTGAGAGTGAGGGGAGGGAGGAAGGGATGCCAGGGGGCTACCCACCGAGACCCTGAGAGTGAGGGGAGGGAGGGAGGGATGCCAGGGGACCACCACCCACCCAGACCCTGAGAGTGAGGGGAGGGAGGGATGCCAGGGGCTACCCACCGAGACCCTGAGAGTGAGGGGAGGGAGGGATGCCAGGGGCTACCCACCGAGACCCTGAGAGTGAGGGGAGGGAGGAAGGGATCCCAGGGGGCCGTCCACTGAGACCCTGAGAATGAGGAGAGGGAGGAAGGGCCTCTAGCAGCAGAAAAGGTCCCCAGTCTGCTAAGTTGCAGCTCAAAACCCCTTTAAAATGTTGAGGACCGCCCCCAAAATTATTATGATTCACATAGTTCTTAAGTTATTTTACTTGAATCACTTTAAAAAAATTAATGAGGGGCCAGGGTCCTGTCTATGGCACCAGCATCCCTTATGGATTGTGGTTCAAGGCTCAGGAACTCCACGTCTAATCCAGCTGCCTGCGAGCAGCTTGCAAAGCCAGTGGAGGAAGCCCAAGACCCCATTACCCACATGGGAGACCCAGAAGAAAATCCTGGCTTCAGGAAAGCCCAACTCTGGCCTCTGCAGCCATCTGTTCACTGGTTCACTCCCTCTCTCTCCTTCCCTCCTTCCTTCTGCGTGTGTGTGTGTGTGTGTGTGTGTGTGTGTGTGTGTGTGTTTCTGTCTGTCCTTCTCTTCTGCAACTCTGCCTTTCAAAACAAATAACATAAATCTTTTCAAAAAGAAAAATCGTGAAAGCCAGTGAACCTGGAGATGGGAGTTAGCTGCTATTCTGAATATTTGTGTCCTTCTGGAAGGTCGTTTGGCCTCCTGTAAATGCTCTCACCCCATCCTTACTGAACTGGAGACTTGGCCCATCCCTGGAGCCTTTCACAACCTCAGAAGTCAGGAAATTGGTAAAATCTACATGGGAAAAAAATCCTCATTTTTCACTAAAACCCAACCAAATTTGACACGCCCTTCAGTGATGAATGTAGGCAATTAGCAATATCCATGAGTCTGTCACCAGTGAAGCTCACAGATGTTTTTCCATCACACTGAGGAGTTTTGAAATATTTTCTCACGTCATTTGTTCTCATCACTATTTAAAAATGGAAATTCTTAAATCCATAGCTAGATCTTGGTATTTAATATATTAATGAGGAAGCACATATATTACTATCACAAATTTCTTTTCCTTTAACATTTTAATAAATATATTCTAATCCAATCCATTTTTCTTGTAGTCAAATAGGCTCTATTCTTTTCATTTAATGATAATTTTCTGGCACCATAACATAGAGAGTTTCTTAGAACCGTGGACCATCACTCCTTGGGGTCTGTGACCTTACAAACCAACACCGGTGCTAACTTGCTCTGTGTGTCAGGCAATGAGCAGGTTAATATTTGTTCAACATTCCACAGGTACAGCTGAGCGGAGACATGACTGGAACTCAGGCCTCATCCCGTACACTTAAATCACAGCTCTGCACTACCGGACAGGTCAACAAGTCCCCCACTGCTGACCACTCCCACCCGCACCTGTCTGACCTTTCCACCAAACTCAGTCAACGTCTACACCAAGCCCACCCTCTGTCACCTGCACAAGGACATTGCTCTGCAAATCACCCCGACATCATCAGCTTTTCTCACTACTCAATCACTCCCATCAACCCACAAATACACCATTCTTTTTCCAATCTTTCTTTTCCCCCTGCATTAGTTACAATGCTGCCTAACTAATTATCCCCCAGAGTGGCGCTGCTTCGGCAGCTGACTTGTCACACAATGTGTGAGAGCAGGAAATTGCAAGTGGCTTATCTGGATGCTCTCATGAAGCTTTTGCCAAGCTGCCAGCCAGGGTTGCAGTGGTTTCAAGACTCAATTGCTTCCTAGGTCTCTCGTTGGCTGTTGGCTGTTGGTTGCAGGCCCCACTTCATCAGCATGTCGGCCACTCCGCAGGGTGGCATCCTGGGTTTCACAGGAATGAGAAAGGGCACATCTAATGGAAGCTGCCTTATTTGATATCCTAACCCTGAAAGTGAGCTGCCACCACTTGTGCCAGGGGATTTGTTGGGAGCCATCCAGGAACATGCCTTCCACAGGTTGCTTCCTTGAACCTACCGCCAGGTTTACCCACTCCCTTTAGAAAACACTCCTTTTGAAAGGAGTCGTCTAGGTCAGTCTGGGTTTTCTCCTACAAACTCCATAGAGTTAGACATTTGTCCCCACCACTGTGCCCTCATCAAGGTCAGCAGCGACTTCCACACTCCCGTGTATCCATTGGTCAGTTCTCAGTACCCATCCCACTTGAACCGTTCCTAGCATAAGATAGAACTGATTACACCCCTTTCCTTGAAAGTCATGCATGTGGCCTCTGGGCTATGAGATTCTCCTCCTGCTTGTGGTCTCTGGGCTGGGAGACTCTCCTCCTGCAAGTGGCCTTTGGGCTGGGAGACTCTTCAGACATTTCTCCTGCCATCACTGCCTTGTTTGTAAGCCAAATCACAAACACGTTGAGGCAAGAACAGAGAAAATGCTTAACAGTCAGCAAAAAGTAAATGAAATTTAGTATGCGATGATTACACGTGTCAGAGAAAATTCTAAATTGCACAAGATGGGATATAATATGAGAGTACATTATTTGGATGAATAATGAACAATATAGGCATGGGGAGAATAATCTCCTAACACGTTTTTAAACTTTTTAACAAAATATATTGAATACATTACGGGACACAAATTGAAGGAAAAAGTTATGAAAGATGTAGACAGTTTCTCAAAATGTGAAAAGCAATATACACACATTATTTTAGAACATCAGTTGATACATCAAGAAACAGGAGAAAGGTTAGAAACTGTGGCGGCCAGAGAGCCTGGATCACAGCAAGGCACTGTGTCACATCCGCTGCCACAAAAGACCGACAACCACAATCCATCACATGTTCTATACTGCATGCATGTCACCTGCACAGCACTTTAAAGTAACATGGGAGACTGTTATGCAAAGTAACATAACGTTATCCTCCCAGAAGCTACGATCTCCAGACTGGCTTACAGGGACACTCCCCTGGTCCTGAGCAGTCTCCATGTAGACACCACAGTCACAGGGCAGGGACACTGCCCTGATCTTACAGTGTTGGAGGATTCACAGATGGCTGAAAATTGTATGCACTTCTAACCTGAGTTCAGGATGGATTCAAGCTTACCTGTTGCCTTCCAAAAGAAACAGGCAGCCACCCCGACCCCCTGCAACACACATGCACACACACACACACACACACACACACACACCATGCAAAGGTAGAACATACACACTGATGGCCAGCCAGAGACCCACACCGGGGTCATCACACTGCTCACCCCACCTTTGAAGTGATAACATCTACCACCTCTCAAGTCTGGATGTTGGGCAATAGCTGTCTGACTTCATCCTCTGTGCTGGGCAGTCATTCTTGGTTTTCTGGCTGCATGTCAGGTAAGTACACCTACTTTAGGCATTCCTAAATGCCTACTTTACGTAACTGCTCCGACAAGTTATGGTGTGGTTGTGGTAGCCAAACTATTCATTTATGTCGCTCAAAAATCCTGTTTGCCTTTCTGAGAACTATGCAAGAGAGACAACCTGAAAAACAATTGAGTTCATTTGGACACAACAAAAGTGCTCAGGCTGATTCTTTGCAAAGGCGATTTGAATAGAAACAGAAATGCAACTTAAGGGCTCACATGGTGGCACAGTGTGTAAATCTGCTGCTAGCCGTGCTGACAGCCCATATAAACTCTAATTCTCATCCCGGCTGCTTTGCTTTCAATCCAGCTCCCTGTTAATGTACTTGGGAACAAAGTGGAAGATGGCCCAGGTCTTTGGGACTGGGTACCCAAGTGAGGGACTCAGAGGAGGCTCCTGGTGCTTGGCCCGGCCCGGGCTGCTGCACCTCCCTGGGGAGCAGAGCAATAGACGGAAAACCTCTCACTCTCCCTCTCTCTCTCTCTCTCTCTGTGACCCTACCTTTCAAATACATAAAATCAACTTTTTAAAAAAAGATTTAGTTATTTTTATTGGAAAGTCAGATATAGATCTATAAAGAGAGAAGGAGAGACAGAAAGAAAGATCTTCCATCCACTGGTTCACTCCTTAAGCGACTGCAATGGCCAAAGCCAGGAGCCAGCAGCCTCCTCCCAGTCTCCCACATGGGTCCTCTACTGCTTTCCCAGGCCACAAGGGAGCAGCTGGGCAGAAGTGGAGCAGCTAGGACACAAGCTAGCACCTATATGGGATCCTGCCGTATGCAAGGCGAGGACTTTAGCCAATAGGCTATCACACCAGGCCCATAAAACAAATCTTTTAAAAAATGCAATCTGACTCAACTGGATAATGACAGAGTTCAGGATTTTTATGTCTAGAGGGGCTAAGCTGAGAAGATCAGATACAAAAAATACAATTGTGCGAGCATCTGCTTGAATGTACGCAATGTTTAAGTTTACATTGATCACTGACACAAAGACTTCATAATTCTTGCTTATTGTTATGAAGAGTAAGGTGCAATTGATTTGTTTATCATTATCAAAATACCATAAATTTCATAATAAAAAAGATCACTGATTTATGCAATACTCACTGGATGATCAGTGTTACCAAGCAAACTCCATAGTATTAACTTATTAAAAGTGTTAGGGCAATGCAAAATATAACATGATTATAGCTTATAAAATATTCATTCTTAGCCACTCATTCCTTATGTGAAATCTATGCTACCTGTAGTAAGTGTTAAAGAACAACAGAAAGAAACCACTTGAAAAACATGGATGTAGAAATGAACTTCTCTGCTTACACAAAGTGTATTCAATACAACGCATGTATTATATTCAAAATCTGAAACTAAATTTTCTAGAAGAAAATGGGTCAGCTTTTATTTTTGAATGTTTTAAATGAAAAAAAAAAAAAGCCTTAGTTATGGGGCCAGAGCTGTGATGGGTACTGGTTTGAGTCCCAGCTGCTCCACTTTGGGTCTTGCTCCCTGCCAATGCACTAAAGTTCAGCAGAAACGGCCCACATGCTTGGATTCCTGCACCAGGAGCCCTGGAAGCAGCTCCTGATTCAAACTTTGGCCTGGCACAGCCCTGACTATTGCAGCCAACTGGGGAGTAAGACAGCAGGTGGAAGATCTGTCTGTCTCTGTCTCCCCTCTCTTGCTGTTAACTTTGCCTGTCAATTACATGAATACATTGTTTACAAAACATATGGAAGCCATAGTGTCATGGTGGATCTCAGAACTAAAGGTGCCCTGGAAGATACATGGCTCTGTCCAGGCAGGACAGAGCAGATGGGAGGACATGCCGTCTTGCCAAGGCCAGGAACAGAGCCAGAAAAGAGAAAGAGAAGGGAGCATACTGAGAAGCTGAGGGAAGAGATGCCTGTCTGTGAGGGCCAAGTGGCAAGGTGAGGATGAGCAGAGGGAACCCCAGACCACCGCACAGGTGCCTTGACTAGGAAGTCCAGTATCAGCCAAGGTCAGCTCCAGGAAGGTGCTCGCACAGCCCAAGTGCCTCTGGCACCAGTGACCTCACACACACACACACACACACGCACACCCCTCTGTGCTTTGTATCTGAGCCCCACCGGTTACGGGAAAGGAGGCAGGAACGGTCCATGGTTTTGCATATTCCCCGGAGGCCTAAGCAGTGATGCCTGCCACACCAGCCTGTGGCACAGTACCTGCTGCTGGTACCCCAGTCTCCTGCAGGAGGCCTTGGAGGAGAGGAGGAACCCAGTCTCCTGGTAGGCAGGTGGAGGCACTGCAGGTACCCTCCTCCTCCAGGCCTGAGGATTGCCACAGGCCTGGTCACAGGTGGGCAGTGGAGCTGACTCCATGAGCAGGAGCAAGCCAGCATTGAGTGTCCTTGACCTGGCAGGGTGCCCAGGAGGAGCATCCTGCGTAGAGGCCTCGTGGCCACCAGAGGGCACACGAGGCAGCCTTTTCGGACTCAGCTGCACCTGTGAGAGTGAGGGTGGAGTGGGACCCCGAGCAGAGCCCCAGACCCACGTCCTTGTGGGTGAGCCACCAGGGAGTCTCGCGGGACCCTGTGGGGCATCTCCTAGCCTCTCTTAGGGCTTTCTAGGGCAAGGAGTCCCACTCCCCAGCCTCTCATGGGACATTCTGAGACAACTGATGCCTTGTTTAGTAATGGCATAATCTTCCTTAAATCTTCTTGGAGCTAAGTATTTGAATTACCATGTTCAGATTTCAAACCGCTTGCAACTAAACATGTTTGTATCTTTCATATGTTGCAGGTTTACTTGGACACAATGTATTGATTTAAGGACATTTTTGCTTGCAAGGAAAACGCTTTTTTTTCTTTTAAGGTAATGACACATCTGCCACAGACCTTATTGGAATTACATACTTAGAATTAACTTCACATATGCAAAACTTTTCTAAAAGCATCCCACTAAAGCATGTTAGTCGCTTTCCTATGCTGTGCAAATGTTGACACAACGTACTGACTCAGTTGCCCTTCGATATAGATGGGAAACTCTTGCTGTGACAGGACTTGGGGCACGGTGCCTCCCTGCATCTCTGTAAGGGTGAGTGAGTGCGGCTGAGCTTCCTTCATCCGGCAGGGCATCCTGGAGGAGCATCCTGCGGAGAGGCCTGCTGGCCACCAGAGGGCACACGAAGCCGCCTTTTCTGACCAAGCTGGCCCTCAGTGGGAGCATGGAGTGGGACCCCATCCCCACAGAGCCCTAGTCTTGCGCCCCTGGGGAGGGGGAGAGCCGCTCGCACAGCCTGCTGGAGACCGAAAGCTATTCTTTTAGGAAACAACTTCTACCTGCGGCTCGTTGGAACTGTGTATTCAGAGTTAACCTCACATAGCAAAAAAATTTTGGAACGCCTGACTTTCCACTGAAACTTTCGGATGCTGATTCAAAGATAACGTTCATACAGAGGGAGACCCGACACCGAGCTGTGCTATGCCCTGCTGGGATTTTGTATTCAGAAATAACTTCACACTTTGAAAAGTTTAGAACAGATTTCAAGTAAAACATTTGTATAGCTTTCATGGAACAATAAGGCATTCTCTGATTTACAGGCAAAACTGATGTTTTCTTGGGTAATTACGTATATTCCCTTGGCTTCTGTTGAAACTGATTGTTCAGAAATGACCTCACATACACAAAAGCTTTTACAGCTTTCCACCAGAACACGCTGGCATAGCCCTGCCCTAATCCCAATCCTAAACCCTAAACGCTAAACTGTGGCCCCTAACACTGAAACCATGCCCGAATATGAACACTGAACATAAAACCACTCAACCAAACTAAAACCCAAACTTAAATGTGAACAATAAACATGAAAACAACCCAAAACAGAAGTGAAACTCAGACCTCAAACCTGAACCTGAAGCGGACCTCAGATTCTCACCCCAAACTGAAACCAGAACTCAAAAGCTAACGCGAAAACCGTTAGAAACATCACCAGCAACAACAACAGAAAAATTAAGGCTAAATTGTCTTAAAGCACCTTGGGCCATACCTTTCCAATTTTTCCTTGAAAATTGGAGGTGATTACAAATCCCGTTTCCTGTAATTCACCACATTGGTAGAGCAAAGAACACGCCTTGACCATGCCACGCACGGACAGCGTTAACCAAGCCACAGAATCTTGGCATCGAATGCAATACAAACCACCACGAAAGTGAAGCCCTTCGATGATTTAGGACCGCAAGAGCAAGCAAGCACTCAACGGTCTTCGTGGATGTGTTAGCTGGGAGTCCAGGAGCCAGGCAGGAGCTCACTGCACATCCGCCTTCAACACGCACTCTTACGTGAAGCAAGAGAAAGACACCAAAGCCATCCAGTCTTGCAAGGAAGAGTAGACACATCCGTCTACAGCTCAGAGCCGTCCATCTGACACTGACTCCCGGGGACCAAATGGACAGCAGCAGAGCTAGCAGACATATCCAGGACAGTTAACAGCACAGAATTACAAACTTCTCATTTGCAATAAACAACTTTACCAAGCAATTTTTAAATTCCAACTTCAAATATTCCCAAAATAATAGTTTAATAACATATGTATTTGAGGCTAGATTTATACTTCCTGAATTATAAAAAAAAAGTCACTGACAGAAATAAATAAATATAAGGACTTGTCATGACAATGCCATACACTGGCAGACTTAAATTTTCAGGCTACAACACTACCAAGGCAGTGTGAGCACTCTGTATGGTTCACATCACACCCACTTAGACTTTGGACCATGTGTGTCGGAAAACTGAACCCACCATTCTTCTTAAGGAACCCCAAAGACACATGAATGGTCAACACACAATCAACAATGCACAGATTCACATTTTTAAATTTCAAATACGAACAAGAAGTGATGCAATTTAGAAAGCTTAAATATAAAACCAAAGGATAAAGTCTGGGATCAAACACCTAAGCAAGTCCGCATAGCCACAGATATCACCTTTGTTTCTCAACGCCTGGCACTGACAGCCCAAGTAACAAGAGGAAAACCAGGGAACGAGCCACATTGCACTTACTCTAAGCCAAAGCCTTTGTCCATCAGATGACACGGACAAAAAAACAGAAAGCATTACTGGACAAGAGGAAAACACCTGACCATCATCTTGTAGTGGCTCACCATCAACACACGGCACTTGTATGATGACATGGGGCATCCGGAGTCCTAGACTTTAACCCAGTTCCAACACTGTCCACCTGGAGACAGCAACAGACGAATGGACTAGGCGCACAGTCCCAAAGCACACCCCCACTTCTGATGCCAACTCAACATCGCTGGGGCTAATGTGTTGGCTCAACTGGTTAATCCTCCACCTCTAAGTATAGGCATCCCATGTGGGAACATTTCATGTCCCAGCTGCTCCACTTCCCAGCCAGCTCTCTGCTTGTGGCCTGAGAAAGCAGCAGAGAACGGCCCAAAGCTTCAGGACCCAGCATCCACAAGGGAGACCCAGAAGAAGCTCCTGGCTCCTGGGTTTGGGCCAGCTCAGCTCCGCTGTTGCAGCCATATGGGAAATGAACGAGCAGATGGAAGCTCTCTGTTTCTCCTCTCTGTAACTCTGCCTTTCAAATAAAAACAAACAAATTATTCAAAAAGATTTGGGGCAAGACAAGAATCTCAATGGCACACGTTGGGCTGTGGTCACTGCCAGAGTCTGGGAGTCGGCGATAAAGCAGAGATATGAAAGAGGACTTGGGTGGTGGCACCAGCTCAGGGTGGAGGTTTTGCAGCAATAAGAATGAATGTTGTGACAGAGGAGGGAGCAGGGGACGTCCCCCATTCTACCACTGTCCTGAGGATCCGGTCACCCATTGGGGAGGGCTCATGACAGTGGCTCTTTGAGGCTCCTGTCGCCAGACTGGGGGCTGCTCGCCTGCTTCTCATCGATTATGGGGGCGGCAGCAGGGAACAGGTGGCAGGTGCACCCAGGATGGTCAGGGCAGCTCCCAGGCGAGCATCAGTGGGCCAGGCGCTCTGCTCCGGGTGACCGGTCTGAATTCGGTCAGAAAAGGCGGCTTCGAGCGCCCTCTCGTGGCCGCCAGGACTCAGGGCAGGACGCTCCTGGTTCCACCGCATAGTGAGCTCGTCCTGACTTTCCTGCAAGGTGAGGGAAACTCGGTGCTGTGTTCCAACTATTCACAACAGCAAAGCAGGGGACCCTAGCTGGAAGGAGGCGCTGGCTCCCGCATCGTCCGCAAGGCGGAGGGAAACATTGTTTGTAAGTCACATGGAATGTACTGATTGTGGACACAAGCTGTGTTAGCACTGGAAGCCACAGTGTGGACTTCAGCGGAGTGTCACGCAAACGAATCAACTCAAAGAAATCCATGCCACGACATGTGAAACGCAGAAATACAGAAATTCTAGAGAAACAGGCGACAGAATCTATGTGGGTTGGATTTGGTAATGAGTATTAACACGAACCAATTCAGATAAGGAAAAAACTTCGTGAAATGAGCTGTGGCTCCAGGCTGTGGCTCCTGACGCCAGCTTGCAGCAAACACTGGTCCTGGGAGGCGAAGTCACAGCTCGTGCCTGGGGTCCTGGTACCACCACAGAAGACTGGGTCGAGCTCCTGCGTCCCCACCATCTGGGGGCTGTTACAACGATTTCTGGAACAAATGAGCAGTGGGGAGCTCACTTTTTCTGTCATTTCTCTGAAAAAATTATGCATGTATTGAAGTCCAGCTGTTTGATTAATATCCGCTTGGGATGCCGGCATTACTACCAGAGTATCTGGGTACGAGTGTTAGCTCCACTTAAAAATTTTCGTTCATTCATTTCAAGTGAAATTACACACACATATAGGGGGAGGAGAGAGAGAGAGAGAGAGAGAGAGAGAGAGAGAGAGATCTTCACCCACTGATTCTTCCCCCAGGTCTCTCACAGGAACTGAGGGACCCAAGTATTTGGGACATCCTTCACTGCTTTCTCAAGCAAATGAGCTCAATCAGAATTGGAGCAGTGATAACGTGAACTGATGCATGTTCGGGAACCCCACCATGACGCAGCACCAGCCCCCCAGCTCCACTTCTGACCCTGCTTCCTGCTAGCAGCACCTGGGCCTCGCTCTCACACAGCACCGCCCCCCACCCAGCTCTACTTCTGGTCCAGCTTCCTGCTAGCAGCACCCTGCATCCCCACTGTCGCTTCAGGAGACCTTGTTTCCAGTTCCTGGCTTCACCTTGGTTGCCACACGCATTTAGAAAATGAAACAACTGAGAGAAACTCAATTTCTGCATTTTAATGAATATATCAATACATTGAAATCTAAAAATGCATTTGGTACAACTTGTATTGGAAATACATGACGTGCTGGTGTTGTGACTGCGATGCCAGCACCCTGTACGGGTGCTGGTTCAAGACATGGCTACTCCATTTCCTGTACAACTCCCTGCTGGGGTCTCCAACACCGGATTTGGGGTCCAACTTCTTGAGTGCTTGGCTGCTGTCCTCCTGCCTTAGCAGGAAGTTGGATCAAGAACAAGCAGGATTCAACCCTAAGCCAGTGTGTGAGGGATACAGGCATCCCAAAGCAATGTCCTATCCACTGCGCCAAACATGGATGTGTCTACCATGATCTTTCTTTCTTTTCTTTTACATCTTTTTTATATTATTATTGTCATTTTATGTTACAATTCCATAGGTCCTGGGATTTCCCTTCCCCCGTCATCAAGTACCTTGCTCTACCTTGCCCTACTGAGTTCCCCTATATTATCACTATAGTACAGTTCTTCATACACAGTCATATGTCCATCATTGCGGGTATGGACAATGGCAGAGTCCAGCCTCCCATTGTCATGATACAGTAAACAGTTTCATTGGGAGTCCATCTTTGATCTGGAAGTAGAGATGTATGCTGCATTGTATCCTCACATCTGGATATGATAGCATCCTTTACACAGTTACTATACATCCCCTTAAATGAAAAACCACAACAAAAAATCAACAACAGGAAGAAAACTTGAAATTTACAATGCCATGAAGTTAAATAACATGTGACTGAATGACTAATGTGTCACTGAAGAAATGAAAAAGAAAAGCAAATCAAGAATCTTCTTAAAGAAAATCCTGCTGCTGTAAGGTCTATGCGTCAGTAAAGAATTTAATAAGAAATAAACTGTTTTGAAGAGACAACACTAACAAAAAAAATCAAAATCCATGAGATAGAGTTCTGCTGATCTTTGTTGGTGAGATATGTCTCCTGTAGGCAACCAATAGATGGGTTTTGTTTTTTAAAACCAGTCTGCTAATCTGACATTTGATTGATGGGTTTAAGTCATTTACATTTAGGGTTAACATGAATGGGTGGTAATTTGGTCCTGTCATTTTAGCAATAGGTTGTTCATTGATTTAGTCTTCTGTTGCTATTTTACTGGGATGTTCTTCACATTTGCCTTTGGTTTTGTTTGGTGCTATTCCTCTTCTCTGTCAAGACAACATCCTTAAGTACCATTTATAGGGCAGGTGTGGAAGAGGCATATTCTTTTTTTTTAAAGATTTATTTATTTTATTACAAAGTTAGATATACAGAGAGGAGGAGAGACAGAGAGGAAGATCTTCCGTCCGATGTTTCACTCCCCAAGTGAGCCGCAACGGGCCGGTGCGCACCGATCCAATGCTGGGAACTTGGAACTTCTTCCGGGTCTCCCACACGGGTGCAGGGTCCCAAAGCATTGGGCCGTCCTCGACTGCTTTCCCAGGCCACAAGCAGGGAGTTGGATGGGAAGTGGAGCTGCTGGGATTAGAACCGGCGCCCATATGGGATCCCGGGCGTTCAAGGTGAGGACTTTAGCCGCTAGGCCACGGCGCCGGGCCTGAGGCATATTCTTTTAACTTTTCTTTACTGTGGAAGAATTTTATTTCATTTTCAAAGATGAAGGAAATCTTTGCTGGATACATTATCCTGGGCCGACAATTTTTTGCTTTTAGACTCTAGAATATGTTGCTCCATTCTTTTCTGGCCTGTAGAGTTTCCTGTGAGAGGTCTCCTGTGAGTTTGACTGGTATTCCTTTATATGTCGATTGATTTTTTTCACATGCACATTTAAGGATCTTTTCCTGATGTTCAATTGAAGAGAGCTTGATTATCATGTGCTGAGGTGAAGACTGTTTTTGGTCAACCCTGCTGGGAGTTCTGTACCCCTCCTGGATGCTGCTTGCCAATTCTTTCATAGATTAGGGAAATTTTCCCTTATTATTTCATTGAGCATACCTTTAATCCCAGTATCTCTGCACCTTCAGGAAGTCCCAGAACTCTTATTTAGCTTGACCCAGCCCTACTTCCAGCTTTTTCTTTGTTTCCCCCTGGTGACAGGAAATATCTTCCAATTCTGAGATTCTTTCTTCTGCATCCTTCATTCTATTTTGGAGACTCTCCACTGTACTTTTAGTTTGCTCCATTGTATTCTTCATTTCTGGTATATCAGCTTTCATTGGATTCATTTCCTGTGCGACATGTTCCTTAATTTTCTTCAATTCCTGTGTTATTTGCTTCTCATTGTTGATAAGAAGCCTTTAAGCAAGTGTCTTAAGTTGCGTATCCCCCATTTCCTCGATGTCTTCCTCAGTTAACTCTGACATTGGCAAACGCTTTTGCTCCTTTGCAGGGGAGTCTTCATTGTGCCTTTGTCTCTTCTTTTGCTCTTGGTCATTGTACTTCTGGTTAGCAGAGTCTTCTCCTTGGGGCAGGTTTCTAAGCTGTGTCACCCAAGGGCCTACAATTCATTTTTACTTGTTGTTTTTGGTACATGGCTCTTTGCAGTCAGTTGTGCCACTCTCTCCAGCAAGTTCCAGGTCTGAGTTCCTGTGTTAGACTTCCGTGTGGCCTCCATAGCCTCAGCTCCTGGCTCACCAGTCTCCACCCCCTGTTACACTGCGTTGAAGCTGCACCATTGTCTGTACAACCTTTCTCCCACTTTTGGTTGGAGCAGGTCCCAGGATTAGGGAGATACCAGGTGTCCTAAATAGCTAGTTCGTTGGTGGTACTAATCTTGCCAGAACCTGTTGGCTGTTAGGTCTGAGGGCCATATGATGCCAACGTCGGTATTGTTTTCCCTTTGGGACCAGTGCAATCCACTGAGCAGTGAGTTCATTCCCGGCTCAGCACATGCGCAGCTCACTGTGTCCCTGCTGTCTTAAATTCCTTGCCACACTGCACAAAATGGTGCCTAATATTCCACTAGTAGAGTTCTTTGTGGCCAAATGGGCCAAACTGGAAACCATAATGCTAAGGGAAATGAGCCAATCCCAAAAGGTTAAATACCACATGTTTGCCTTAATTTAAGATGATATGATGTTATGTATAACATGTTATGTTATGAATGTTATATGTTGTGTATAAACTAAAATTGAAGTGTAGGTGAGGTGGTCACAGAAGGTGGCTGGGAACTCGCATTTACTTTTAACATATTGGTTACTCATTACTATGTCAATTAATTCCATAATGATGTAAATTTTTGCTGATGGTATGTTGGAGCTTTCAATTGACTGGGATGATACTCTGCTGGCTCTGTCTTCAGACCGGAGAGGGTATACCTCAGAAGCCGTTGAACTTGACTGGACAATAAGATGCTGGACTCTATGTTTGGTATACGCTTGCAATGAGGGAATCTCAACTGAACTTGAGCTGTGGTTAGGCAACAAGGTGGAGGAATCCACCATGGGGGGAGGGTTTGGGGAGGGGGGGAGAACCCAAGTACCTATGTAACTGTGTCACATAATACAATGTAATTAATGAATTAAAAAAAAAAATAAAGTAATCTCAGACCTGAAAAAAAAAATATGCTTGATCTGCTGGCCATCGGTTCTGAGGGCTGCTCAGACCTGTCTTGGGTGGAACCTGTTCAATGCCATGCTGTTGCACTTCATTGAACTAGAAATGAGTTTGCTCTCAGCTCAGTGCATGCGCAGTCCTGTCTCATAGTCTTTTTTCTCTAGACAAAATTGTGCCCGATTCAGCTCTAGGGGGCGGACCAGACTGTGAAATCCACCCTGTTTCCGCATCACCTGTCTTGGATCTGCTGCTCTGTCTCTGCTCCTGGTCAAATCACACAGACCAGCAGCAGAGGAAGTTCTTTGGGTTCAACTCCTGAGCTCCCAGTGAATGCCCCTTCCCACCTTGTTGCTGGTGGAGTTCTGGCTTCCAGTATAATTCAGATCACCACTCACTGAATGTCTCTGGGGTGTCGGTCACTGCAACACCACAGTGTTGGGTCCACTGCTTTCCTGGGTCTCTCAGTCTCCAGCTGTCCCTCTGCTGCTGTCATTTGTCCTCTCCTATTTCCTGGAATGTGACCTCCCTGCTTCACGCTGGCTAATGTTTCTCTGTCTGTTTAAATGTATCCTTACCCTATTCTGCCATCTTGATTCCTTCCTACCATGCTCTTTCTACTCACAGTGGGACAAACTTTAAAGTAGAGCTGGGGGCCAGAGTTAAATACACAGAACTTTAAAGTACAGCTGGAAGAGGGTGAGGTAATCATACAAGTGCCAGTTAATATGCCATGGCAAGTGCCATGTTCAGTTCCAGCTACTCACTTCCAATCCAACTTGCTGCTAATGGCTTTGGGCAGGCAGTGGTAGATGGCCCAAGTGCATGGGCCCCTGACACCTGTCGGCAAGGTGAGGATGGAGTTCCTGGGTTCTGGTTGCAGCCTGTCAGATCTGGTTATTGCAGGCATTTGGGGAGGTCACCAGCTAGCGGAAGGGTCTCCAACTTTCTCTCTCACTCCACAGATAGGTCATGGAAAGCAATAAAAACAGCTGTTTGAAACAATCAGAGGTTTTTTTCAGAGGTGACTGAAAGAAACCACAAGCTGTCAAAGCACGTAACCAGCTCACGTTTGAATGCCACGTGCAGCCGGACACCCCTTCTGTGTGTGTGTGCAGCCAGACACCCCTGCTGTGTGTGTGTGCAGCCGGACACCCATGTCCTGTGCATGCAGCCAGACACTCTGTGTCCTGTGCGTGCAGGGCACACTCCATGCCCTGTGCGTGCAGGGTACACACCCATGCCCTGTGCGTGCAGCCGGACACTCCATGCCCTGTGCGTGCAGGCACACACCCTGCCCTGTGTGGACATGTGTGTGTGGATATGTGAGTGTGGTGGGGGGGTGGATACTGTTCAATCCAGACAGTTGTGAACACTATATTATGTGAAAAACAGTGTTCAGGGTGAGCATTAATAAAGTCATCTGCTTTTATTAAGAAGTTTGTGATTAAACATTCACAGAGAACAACTTAATGTTGTTGAACAGTGTGGAGCATAAGATAGCACTTGGGAGATGGCCCCCCTTGCATGTATCTCACACATTATACCAAGATCTCCAAGTCTTACTGTAATTTATAGGCCCATAGGGGAAAGGCAGAGCTTTAATGTCCAGGGTTTTATAGTGGTTACGTGAGTATACCACCCAAAACACAAAAACAAAAGGGAAATACATTGATTGTGAAATTAAAACCTTTTGTACATCAAAGAACACATCAATGGAGTAAAAATAGAACTGACATTCAACAACACATGCTCAAGAACCTCAACAGACTTTTTAAAAAGGGGATTTTAGAATTACAGACTCGGTGATCTCATTGGGTCTCTCCCTAAGCGGCCATAACAGCTGGAACTGGCCCAGGCTGGAGCCAGTGTGCAGGGGCCCAAGGACTTGGGCAGTCCTCCAGCTTTCCCCTGGACAACAGCAGGACACTGGATAAGAAGTGTAGCAACTGGGACTCAAGCTGGTGGCCTGTGGATGTTTGCATGGCAAGCAGAGGCTTAACACAAAATTCCCTAAATTGACATTTCGTTAACATCCTAGCGCAAGAGGACACACCACATGATCCTCTCAGCTGGCTCCGAATGGACACCAAGTCACAGGGCAGGGACACTCCCCTGGTCCCGAGCAGTCTCCATGTAGACACCACAGTCACAGGGCAGGGACACATGAGAGAGGAGACACAACACATGATAATGACATTGACACAATCAGGGAGCCGGAGCAGGAGTGCAGCAGGGGGACTTGAACTGGTGACCATATGGAATGCCAATACCACAGCGGAAGATCAGCCTGAGGGCACTGCACCGGACTTGAGATTCCCCCTCATAGTACCATGAACATCAAACTACTGCGTTTGTCCTGTGGCAATCAAATCTTAAAGTTTCCCCAAGCAGGAAACATCCCCATTGTACTTTTTGAGAGCACACGCACACACAAACCCCATAAAGGAAATGCGGTTCCCTGACCTTCCTGTCCAAAGTACCCCCTCCAGCAGCCTTCCTTCTCTGTAGCGTGAGGTTGACCCACCCTTTCCTGTGTCCACCCCACATCCCTGGGCACCCCACATCCTTTGGCACTCTGCTCCCACCAGCATCTATGAAACACACAGCCACCAGCACATGGCGCCTTCCCTGCGCTCCCTCCAGCAGTCTGAGCCGTTGGCTCTGATCTCTTGAACCTGCCTCACTGTCCACATTTCTGCCCCTCACCTACATTTCACGATCTTGCTCTCCCTGACTGCCAACCCCTCTCCATGCTCTTGACAACCTAGGTCTCTGGGAACCTGTGTGGGAATTGTCCTCTGAGCCTCAGTATGCCCACCCAGCCCATGTTACACCATTGATCACTCAGCTGCACAAGTTCCTAGGCTCTTTTCTTTTTTTGTAAGACTTATTTTTATTTTTCTTGGAAAGTCAGATATACAGAGAGGAGGAGAAACAGAGCGGAAGATCTTCCGTCCGATGATTCACTCCCCAAGTGACCGCAACGGCTGGTGCTGTGCCGATCTGAAGCCAGGAGCCAGGAACTTCTTCCAGGTCTCCCATGTGGGTGCAGGGTCCCAAGGCCTTGGGCCGTCCTCGACTGCTTTCCCAGGCCACAAGCAGGGAGCTGGATGGGAAGTGGAGCAGCCGGGATTAGAACCGGCGCCCATATGGGATCCTGGCGCATTCAAGGCAAGGACTCTAGCCGCTAGGCCACGGCGCCGGGCCCAAGTTCCTAGGCTCTTATCCAGTTCACCTTTCCCCGATTCCGCAAAGCCATTGCCGGCTGGGGTTTTTTGCAGTTGAGCAGACGCAGGGAGTGAGGACTGAGTATCAGCACCAGTGTGAGCTGGGATGAAGAGTTAAGCGGCTTTCCCAGTGCATGTCCTGTGAAACCAAACAAACCCAGCTACCCATGAAAATCAGAATGCATGTTTGTCCTAGGATGGGCACTTGGCCTAGTCCTTGCAACGCCAGCTGAGGTGCCCCCTACAGCTCATAAGTTGGCAGCATTTCCTATTGGAGGGCTGGGGTTCAAGTCTTGACACTGCTTCCAGTCCCATCTTCCTGCTAATGCACACACCAGGAGACAACAGAGGTACGGGGAGGGCAGGCGTACCATGACCCAACTCTCTGCTGATGTACCCGGGGAAGCAGCAGAAGATGAAACAAGTGTTTGGGTCCCTGCAGCCACATGGGAGACCCAGAAGAAGCTCCTGGCTCCTGGCTTTGGATTGGATCAGCTCCAGTCATTGCAGTCATTTGGGGAGTGAACCAGTAGATGGAGGATCTCTCTTTCTCTCTCAATCAAATAATTTTTCAATGTGTTTTTGCCCTCTGCCAGCACCTTCCCCTGGACACACAAAAACAACTGCTTCCTAGAAGTGAACTTGAATGTCCAGCTCATACACTGGCCTTAGCTGGGGCTGCAGGTTTAAGGAAAGAACTCCCAGACCCCGCCCCACCACAGCCATCAGAGCTAGACCCAGCTGTGCAGAAGGGAGCCCAGCTTTTCAGAATGCATGAAATCAGGAAGCAACCAGACCCCTAAGGTGGCCTCAGGGGGAGGCTGGGTCATATTATTCAGAGGAGAGCAAGAGGAGCGCACGTCCTGGAGTTCACCCTCTGTGTTGCACACGGAGCACATGCCCTTGGGGAACGATCCTGGACCCAGCAGGTGCGGGACGCACGATGGTCACCATGTCACCAACGAGGCAGGTAGAGCTTGGGTCCCAGGCATGGTTAACGTGGTGGAGGAGTCAGACTCAGCCCAGGCAGCACAGTCCCAGGGCCATGGCTTTGTTGTCCCCCAGTGGCAGGTGGAAAGGAAGCTGTGTATGAAGCAGAACTGGCAGATCCTGAGGGTTCCTCTCCAGCAGGAACGGCTCTAGACTGGTAAAACAAGGCAACAGAACCCCACTGCCTCAGCCTCCCCTTTCACTTGGCTCTAGGCTTGTTGTGGCTCACAGCCCGTGCCGTCTAGGGGGACACACACAAACTTGCCCTTGGCTCTGCGTAGAACAGTGGAGGCACGCATGGCCTGTTCTAGAAGATTCGAGTAAATACTACAGGAAAACATCAGCCATGGGCCAGCAGTGGGTTCTACATGACAGACAACCCAGGCCCTGCTCAGAGGGTCCAGCTTGCTCAGGCAGCCAGTGTCCACAGGGAAGCACAGACCAGGTGCCCCCAGAGAAGAGAACGACCTGGAACACCCAGGCCTAGGGAAGTGGCACTGAAGCCTCAGGCTTACCCACAGGCCAGGCCAAGGGCAGTGGTCACAGAGGTAGGAGGGCAGCTGATGCCGGTCCTGCAGGGAGCCTCCTGCAGCTGCCCAGGGCCATGGCGTGCCCTCCCTGGCTTCACAGCCTCTGCTTCCCCAGGCTCAGTGTGCCCACAAGCCCCCCGGGGTGCTCTCACCCACAGAAGTTACAGTGAAGAGCTGGGTCACTGGGTTCTGGGAGCCAAGTCATCTTCAGATGGGTACTCAGGAGTTGGAGACGTACAGGAACTGATGCTGTGTGTTCCTGGCAAAGGCGTGGGACCAGGGGCGCAGGTGGTGAGAGCTCCAAGCCAGCAGCCAGCAGGCTACAGGTCCAAGAGGAGCTGGTGTTTCCATTCAAGTCCACAGGATAGCAAACCTGAGGCCCCAGCTCTGTGCTCAGCTTTCTGACCTGACCCTGTCCACCTTGCCAACCTGACAGAAGGCTGCCTGGTGTCCTCAGTCCCCCACTTCCAATGTTATCTCACCAACCATCATCCAGGCAGATACACCCAGGGTCATGCTTGCCCATGGTCCATCTGGTTGACCCTAACTCATCGCGTTCACTCCTCTGTACTCCACAGTCACTTTCTGCCAGCCCCATGACTCACACCTCAGACTTGGGGCACAGCTTTCGCTGATACAGTGCCCCACCCTCCCTTCTCTTCTCTGGAAGCTTCTCTTTGTCCCTCAAAGCCCAGCCCTTGGCTGGCTCCCATGCCATCTCAACCTAATTCCCCCAGGTCATCAGAGCAGCTCACATCTGTTCCATGGGCTTCTCCTGGACACTTGCTGAGCTGTGAGGTGTGCCAAGGAACTAGCTTGGGTGACATGGGCCCTGGTCACCTCTGCACCTGCTGTGCAGAAAGAAACTCACAAGAAACAGACAACATGAAGAACCCCATCCCTAGCCTGGGGCAGACAGTGGATACAAACAAGCAGGGCCTTGGAGTGCAGTTGGCATGGTGAGCACGGGAGCAGAGGGGCGTCTTGAAATAGAGTCAGGACTGTGAGCAGGGGAGCAGGGCAGGACTGAGAAAGGGCAACCTCAGCCTGCAGTATCAGCTGCCCTGGGAGTACTGGTTCAAGACCTGGCTTTTCCACTTCCGGCCCAGCTCCCTGCCAATGGCTGAGAAAGCAGTGGAGCAAGCCCCAGTCCTTGCGATCCTGTAGAAAATCCTGAGCTCTTGGTTTGGACCAGTTCAGCTCCAGCCATTGGGGAGCGAACTAATGGGCAGGAGTCTCTCTCTCTCTCTCTCTCTCTCTCTCTCTCTCTCTCTCTCTCTCGGTGTGTATATGTGTATGCGTATGTGCATCTGTGTGTCCCTCTCTCTGTAAATCTTCCTCTCAAATAGAAATGAGTGAAACTTTAAAAAAAAAAAGAAACAAAAAGGAAGGAAGGAAGGAAGGAAGGAAGGAAGGAAGGCAGGCAGGCAGGCAGGCAGGCAGCCAACACACACACTGTCCTCAGGGAAGCCTGGGTAGTCCAGGGTAGCAGGAATGTGAAGCTAAAGAAATTTTTGGAAGCCCAGGTCACGACCACACTTGTACACCTTCCAGAACAGGCTGGCTTCAGCTCAGCGTCCAGCTTAGGTAACAACAGGGCCTGGGTGTGTGCTGCTGTCTTAATCCTTGCCCCACACTCACTGGAAGATCTGGCACCTGCACACTCCCTGATGGTATGAAGCACGTAGAACAAGAGGCTGTACCACCCACATTGCTGCCCTGGCACTCAGCACGGGCCTTGCTACCATGAGCTGCCCACGGAGGTGTGGGTGGCATGGGCGGGACAAGGGGAGGGGGCGGGGCTTCCAAGATCTTTGCAGAACTCAGTGGCTGGCCCAGGTGCCCCACTATCTCCATCTGCAAGTGCTGCTTGCTTGGCAGAGAGGAGGCAGAGGGGGAGTGAAGGAGCGGGCCTGTGATGCTGTGGCCTGCACCTGCAGCTCACCCTGCTGCCTCAGCAGGTTACGGAGCGCAGGGCCAGAGGAGGGGCTCTCTGCTCAGATGGCACAGCGCAGGGACAGTGCAAACACATCAAGTGTTTTCCACAGTGTTTTTGGCAGTCACACGCTCTCAGAGGCCCTCTCCTCCCTCCAGGCACCCGTCCTCCCCTCCGACTGCCCATCTCCCTGTATTCCTGAACCTTCCTTTTCATTCTGTCTTCTTCTCCCACCTTTCCTCCCACCTTTCCCCTCCAGTGCAGACAGCCCATTTCCCAACACTTACTTCCTCCCAATGGTGCCTCAGAAATCTCCCCAATCCTCTGGGAAGGCATTGTGTTGCTGTGGGTTAAGATACTGCCTGAAATCACTAGCATCTCATAAGAACCTTGGTTCAAGTCTCAGCTGCTCCAGTTCCAATCTGGCTACTTGGTTAACTGTCTGGGAAAGCAGCAGAAGCCTGCCTAAATGCTGAGGTCCCTGCACCCATGTGGCAGGTCAAGATGGAGTTCTAGACTGTTGGCTTCAACCTAGCCCAGCCCTGGTTGCTGCAGGCATTTGGAGAGTAAACCAGTGGATGGAAGAGCTCTCTTATCTCTCTGCCATCCTGCCTTCAAATAAGTAAATAAGTAAGAAAGTAAACACATCTTTAAAAAAAAAAAAAAGATTAGAACCCAGGAACTAACATGGTGGCTCAATTGGTTAATCCTCTGGCTAAGAGCTTTCTCATCTCATACCAGCACCGGTTCATGTCCTGGCTGCTCCACTTCCCATCCAGCTCCCTGTCTATAACCTGAAAAGGTAGCAGAGAATGCCCAAGTCCTTGGAACCTGAATCTGTCTTCTCCAGGAAATGCCCCCTCCCCTTCTCACCTAGAATCCAGCAACACGGTCTTGGCAATGTGACCTTGTTATTAACTCCTTTCCCTAGGACCCATGGGTCCCCAAACTTCCTGCACCCTCACAGTCACATTTCAAGGACATACCAAGCCCACAGCTGCTCCTGATGTGTGTTCAGACGATAGTCCTGTCCCTCTCAGTGGGACTTGGGCTGACAGTCAGCATCTGCCTGGATGCAGGTACAGCCAAGGGCCCTGCCCAGAGGGTGAGCCAGGCTGGGCAAAGCAGCTGAGACCCAGAAAGGCTGCCATAGGTGACACACGGCTCACACACACCCCTCTCCACCAGTGCCTCACTGTGCAGAAACGGAAATCCTGTCCCTCCTGCCCAGCTCCCAAAGGGAACCAATTCCCTTATCTTCATCTCACTGTCCGGATAAGAACTTCTGGCTTCTGTTGAGCTTCATCAGGGAGACGAATCCAGAACAAAGCGAAAGGAGAGGCACTCAGGGCTCAGCCACTGCTGCAGGGTGAGGTTGGATGGTTCAGATTCCGCACTGCTGATCACTGCAGTCGGACTTGGCCTACACCAGGAGGGTAGCAGGTTTACCAGATGTACAAGAAGACACGGGCTCTCCTAACCCACTGGAAGAGGGTGGGATTCTACGGCTGGCTGGACATTCACTGTGACTCGATGTATGTATGTATGGACAGATGCTGGACAGGCAGCGAGCAGTGGATGATGGATACATGATAGATAGATAGATAGATAATAGCTAGCAGCTAACATAGAGGTATCTGAACTTCCACATGAGAAAAAACACGTAGAATTTGTTTTCCTTTGCCTTTTTTTAACTTAGCACATTGATCTTGTTTACATTGATGGTGTTTACACAGTTGAGAAGGATACATGCCCACGTGAATCTCAGCTTAGGGTGGCGAGGGTCGAGGAATGGGGGAAAGTGGATGAGACAACTGTCTCCAACTTCTGTTTTCTTCCTGCATCTGAGGCATGTGGGGAGAGAAGAGGAGAGATGCTCCCAGGAGCCCAGGAAGTACCAGCACCCAGGGAATGAGCCAGCGGACAGAAGATCTTTCTCTCTGTATCTCCTCCCTGTAGATCGACTTTTGCAATAAAAATAAAATAATTTTTTAAAAACAAAGAAGATACAGTAAGTCAGAACTTGGGATGTCCATATTCAGAACAGTCTTTGCTTGCAGCCTGGTCGCTGAGCTTGCAATAGAGCTTCTAACACTGCATGCTGGGACACAGCACATCATTGGTCAAGTTTTTGTAGTTCAGTTTTGTTGGCCCTGTCACACTACAGGTGCCTGGATCGTATTATAGGCTTGGGGCTTCAGGTTAATTCAGCCCTAACGACTGCAGGCATCTGAGTAAGCATGTGAGATGTTAAAGAATAATAACTTAGTAAGAACATTTCCCCACCAATCAACTGAACTGAAAAAGCTGAGTGTTTTCTGCCAGCTGTTTGGTTTCCTTTTCCTTTTTCTCTAATTTTCTTATTAAAACTGTGTTTTTGTGTGTTCTTCTGGTGAAAATGTTTGAAGTATCTTTATTACAATGCCAGAGCACCAACATCCCATGTGAGCTCTGATTTGAGTTCTGGTTGCTCCATTTCTGATCTAGCTGCTTAATATGCACCTGGAAAGGCACAAGAGGATGCCCTAACTACCTGGACCCTTGCCACTAAAATGGAAGGCCCAGTTAGGGTTCCAGCCTCCTGGCTTTGCCCTGGCCCATTCCTTCAGTTGTGCCCAATGGGGAAAGGTCTCCATGTCTCTGTGTCTCTATAACTTCCCTTCTCTCTAAGTCTCCCTTGCAAATCAACTTAAAAATCTTTTTTTTTAAAGATTTATTCATTTTATTACAGCCAGATATACAGAGAGGAGAAGAGACAGAGAGGAAGATCTTCCGTCCGATGATTCACTCCCCAAGTGACCGCAACGGGCCGATGCGCGCCGATCCAATGCTGGGAATCAGGAACCTCTTCCGGGTCTCCCACGCGGGTGCAGTGTCCCAATGCATTGGGTCGTCCTCAACTGCTTTCCCAGGCCACAAGCAGGGAGCTGGATGGGAAGTGGAGCTGCTGGGATTAGAACTGGCGCCCATATGGGATCCCGGGGCTTTCAAGGCGAGGACTTTAGCCGCTAGGCCACGGCGCCGGGCCCAATCAACTTAAAAATCTTAAAAAGTTTCCAGCTGTAGGAAACTCCTTAGGTGGCTTTGTACCAAGGCAAGTGTTATACTTCTGGGAGAAGCCAATAGTCGGGCCTGATTAATGCTAAATTAGTGTTCACTATACATACCAATATGCCTTTAAAATTACCTCTTCTATGTTTTTTAAAAGAAGGTGGGAATGATGGACCAGGACGCACCAGCCCTCAGGCTGGGGAGGGGGATGCAGATTGCCCAGAGAAGAGGGCCTGGAGATGTGTAAGCGTGGGAATGGCCGAGGGTATGTTTGGCAGCGGCAAAGTGACTTGTGGAAACTTCCCAGAGCAGTGTAACCAGGCTGGGACAAGGATCAGCAGAAGGAACCCTGAAGAAGACCCTTGATCCTTGAGAAAACTCAGGAATGTGTGCCTGAACACGGGCATAAGAGGCCCCTCCCATCCCCCACCCGACCTCAGGCTATGCTTTTGTAACTGTTTTTTTTGTCCCTACCCCAGTTCCTGGAACGCAGCCACCACTTGTTGACTTGCAGAGAATGATGGTTCGCAAGAAGAAAGCACTCCTTGAAATGCATTCTGTGAAATAACTCGGTGAAAGCTCAGGTGCGCTGCGGGTTTACTTTGCAATACTGTTACTTCGCGGTGTTCGAGTGTCCTGGCTTTTTGTGTAAAAACAATAGTATGAAAAATACACTGCCATCCTCCTACCTATGTCCCTCATCGGACCGCCCTGCCCATGCTCCCAACCACCTTCCTCACTCGCCCACCCACGTCCCTAACAACAACAACAACAACACTGCACCTTGGATTCATACTCCTTGTTTCCCCGTGTCTTTCCTCAATCAGCAATACTCCCACGTCCCCATCCCTAAACCTTCTGAGACCTGCAAGGCCACTGCTCCTGAGGCAGGCAAGGGAGCTGAGACAGAGTGGGTTGTTTTGTTTTTGTTTTGCTTTGGTTTTTTGGCGGGGGGGTGGGGGGACTGGAGGGCATGTTTGGGTCAGGCCAACGCACCTGCCCATGAGGGAGACCTAGGCTGGGCTAACTAGCATTGCCCACCACCCACCGGTGCACATGAAGGAAGGGGTTGGAGGGCATGCCTGGCTGAGTTAGGCCACGTTACCCATCCACCAGCGTTGGGGCATGGGAATGTCCGAGGGAATGCAGCACCCACTGGATGCAACCGAACCAGATCTGGGGGTAGATTCTATAGGGGGCTTGTGGGTTCAGCTTTGTGAGACTGCACCACCGGCCAGTTTACACAGACAGCTGGGGGTGGTGATGGGCTGAGCCAGGTTGGACCACAGAACTTAACTCCTGGGAATCCACCTGACGCTTGAGAGAGCTAGGACTTGGAGGAAGACAGTTATGGCCAGGCTGCAGAACCTGCTGGGGGTGAGCCAGGCTGGGCAGGGTTGCAAAACTAATCAGCATTATGTGAGCCAGGGTGCAGAACCTGTTGGCATGCATGGCAGCCAGGACAGGAAGTGGGCCATGCTTGGCTGGTCTAGTCTGAGACACTTTTCAGTGAGAACTGAGCTCACAGATGGGCCGTGACTTCCTGGGTCAAGGTACCTGCCAGCACACGCAAGACCCAGGGTTGGGAATGGGCCTGACAGGGGAACTATGGGGACTTCCCTGCTAGGCTGCAGCTCCCACTGGTGGAAGTGAGAGCTGGGGTTGTGGGCAGACCAACCTGGGCAAGGTTGCAATACCCAATGGCATGCATGTGGATTGTGTCTTGGTGTGGGCCAGATCAAGGTAGGCTCTAGCACCTGCTGGCATTGGGTGTGGATAGGCCAGGCCAGGCCATGGCACCCACTGGTTCATATGAGAGCCAGGTCTGGGCATGGACCAGGTTGGGCTAGGCTGCAGCACCCAACAGTGAGAGCTGGAATGGATATAGGCCAGTCAGACCGGGCTGCAGTACCTACCAATGAATGCCAGGACTGGGAGCTGGCCGTGTCAGGCTTGAATGCAACACCTGCCAACACTCATAAGATCAGGGGCTGAGAGCAGGCCTATTAGGGGAACTCAGTGAACTCTCCTACCAGGCCACAGTTCCCACTGGTGAGTGCAAGAGCTGGGGTTGGGAGCAGGCCAGGTTGGCCGGAAGGAAACTCAGCAGGGGTGTGGGTCAGCCAGACTGGACTGCAGCACCACCTGGTAAGAGCTGGACCTGGATATAGTCATGTCTGGATGGACCACAGTACCCCCATGGTATGTGCAAGATCCAGAGCTGTTGGTGGGCATGGTAGAGACCTGCGGCCACTCACCTGCTGGGATGTAGCTCCTGTTGGTGAGCATGAGAGCCAGGACTGGGGGTGGGGCAGGTTGGTTGAGGTAGCAGCACCCATTGGCATATGTGTTGGCTGGGTCTAGGGGTGGGTCTGGCTGAGCTTAGCTATAGAACCCATTTGTGTACGTGAGAATCAGATGGGATGTGGGGCAGGCTGGGCTAGGCCATGGCACCTGCCAGTACATGCAAAAACTAAGGCTGGAGGCAAGCCTGGTGGGGGGGGTTTATTGGAGTTATATTCCAACTAGGCTATGGCACCCACTGGTGTGTGCAAAGACCAGGCCTGTGGCAGCTGGGCTGGATTGGGCTGCAGCATCCATCTGAAATACTTGCCACACAAAATACTTTGCTTCACCAGTGCTAAAAAATGGGATCTTAATCTAGGCAAATAATAAGAAACCAGTTTCAACAAGCTCCCTGACTAACAAGAATGAAGAAATTAATAAATGCATGAAAAACTCCCGAGAGCTGGCACGCTGGTTCAACTGGTTGTTCTTCCAAACGCTGGTATCCCATATGGGCACTGGTTCTAATCCCAGCAACCCCACTTCCCATCCAGCTCCCCGCCTGTGGCCTGGGAAAGCAGCAGAGGACGGCCCAAAGCCTTCACACCCTATGCCCGCATGGGAGACCCAGAGCAGCTCCTGATTCCTGGCTTCGAATCAGCACAGCTCCAGCCATTGGGGCCAGCAGACAAAAACCTTTCTCTTCGTATTGCCTGCTCGTTGTATATCTGCCTTTCCAATAAAAAAAATACATTTTTAAAAACCCAAATAGTCTTTTTCATAGAACTTAACAGACCAGGAGTACTTGGAATTACGTTTTAAAACACTTACCTCCTTCATCTTGCCTAATTATACATCATAACTGTACCTAGATGACTTAGGATGTAACATACATCAGACAAGCACATCTACCATTTCAAATAATTTTTCTGCTAAAGAAAACCCTAAAAGCTAGTTTGTTGTACTTAGTATACAGAACACAATGAGTTTTACACCGGCACCTGAATTACTTATTCCTAGGTCAAAATTACATTTTTATGTGTTCAAATAACTAGCAACCATAATATTTTCTGACTCAAATACATGCTAACATTTTAAAACTTTTTCAAATTTATCTTTTAATAAATTTAAAAACAGATTATCAAAGATTTACTTATCAGAACCAATAAGCATGTGACTTAACATACTTTATCTTTTAAAAGATTTATCTATTTTCATTGGAAAGACAGATCAGATTTACAGAAAGGAGAGACAGAAAAATTTTCCATCCTCTGGTTAGCTCCCCAAACTGCCAGAACTGAGCCGACCCAAAGCTAGGAGCTTCTTTTGGGTCTCCCACAGAGGTACAGAGTCCCAAGACCACTGCCCACAGCCCCCATCCCCGGCCATAAACAGAAAGCAGGATTGGAAATGCAGTAGCTAGGACGTGAACTAGTGCCTTTGTGAGATCCGGCTCTTGGAGGGGGAGCATTAGCCAACTGAATCATTACGCCACGCCCCAGAAGCAATTTAAAGATCAAAGAAACAAATTTCTGTAACAGAAACAAAGGTGTATTAATCTTTGTAATAAATATTCAAATATTGTTTCAAAATCATATGTAAAATATGAAGTGACCCAATAGAAAAAAAAATAAGCTAAGAATATGAAGAAAAACAAAGGCTCGCTGTCCGGTTCTGCAAACTGTAACTCATGAAGACAGTTATTTTCCAGCAGGATCAGCCCCTGCAGGGAGAAGGCATCCCAGGCAGTGGGACCTTCATAGAGGGACAGCGCCACCTGTGGGCAGGTCGGACCACAGGAGGAAGAGTTCAGCTTAGCCCAAGCTTCATGGCTATTTCCTTCACCCGGGGCAAGCACAGGGACTCCCACTCCAGACACGATTCTGATTGGCAGACACCTGCCAGTAGGTGTTGCAGACCAGCCCAGCCTTTCCCTAGACCTGACCCGCAAGTGTGCCAATGGACACTAAAGGCCAGGTTGGCCTGGACTTCTCCCAGCTTCAGTTCTTGTGCTTACCAGTTGGGACTGCATATTCACAAGTGTGTTCCTATCAGAGCAGCTCCCAACAGCAAGCCTTGTACACATCATGAGGTTAAGGAGCTGAGCGCACCAAGCCAGGAATACCTGGAGTGGCTAACCTTAAACACCAGGCAGCAGACCAAGCCCCTAGTGTTATCTCTCCTTCCTGCCTCCCTCTGGTTAAAAATAACGGAATAAAGTGTCCCTAGCCTCAATGCTATCTTCTTGCTTTCATCCAGTTGTAAAAAAAAATGATCAGCTAGCTTCTCATAAGATAAGGATTAATGAGAAAGCTTTGTACAACTGGGTTCTTCTGGGACGTAAAAGTCTATGTTCTTAATGTGCATCATCCTGAAAGTGTGGCTGATGGCCATAGTGTAAATGAATAAAATCATTTTTCTGTTAAGCATCTTCTCATTCTTTGTTCAATAAATCATGACCATTGGGTGTGTGTCTCATCCTGACTCGGCCCACCTCTAGGCCCCACATTCACCACAGGTGCTGCCGCCTTGCCAGACCAGCTCACACCTGCTCCAGCTCTCACTGTTACACGCTCCAGCCTAGCTCTGTCTGGCCCCCAGATCCAGCTCTCATGTGGATCAGCCAGTGCCGTGACCTATCCCAGCCTGTCTCACAGTTGCCTGCAGGTGCTGGAGCCTAGCCCAGTTTGGCACACTCCCAGGCCCAGCCCACAGACATGGTGAGGGAGGTTGTAGCAATGTTCAGCCCAGTCCACTCCCATTCCTGGCTCTCGTGTTCACAGTTTGAACTACAGTCCAGCAGGGGCAATCCCCTTATCTCCTCTATCAGGCCTGGTCCCAGCCACAATCCTCGCACATGCCATTGATTGCTCCAACACAGCCTGACATACCCTACCCCGTATCTTGGCCCTTGCCATCAAATGTTGCGGCCTGGCCTGACCCACCCCCATTCCCACCTTTCACCAGTGGGTTCTGCAGCCCAGCCTTGCCCAACTTGCTCCCATTCCTGATTTTCATGCAAACTGGTGGGTGTAATAGCTTATCCCGGCATGGCCCACACCCCGTCCTGGCTCCTGTGTGTGCCAATGTGCTATGGCTTGGCCCAGCTCTGCCCAGTCCGTGCCCAAGCCGGCCCACACACCTGCCAACAAGTGGAACGGCTTTGTCAGCCTGGCCCACACCCAGTCCTGACTCACACGCTTGCCAGAAGAAGCTATAGTCCACAAGGGAAGTTCCCCAAGTTCCCACAACAGGGTACTGCCAGACTCAGACCTCACATGTACCAGCAGGTGTTAAGCTCCCACCCAGCATATCCCCCAACCTCTAGACTTTATCTGTGCTGGTGGATGTTACAGTCTGGCCCACTCCACCCTGCATGCAATTCTTGGGTGTGATTGTAGCTGCTGCAGATTAAACCAGCCCAGCCTGTTCCTAAACCCAGTTCCCATGAGTGTAGGTGATTTCTGTGGCCATGCCTAGCTCAGCTTGTTGCTACAGCAAACCAGCCAGTATGGCAGTCCTACAGAAGTGAGCCCACAGATCCCCCACAACATCCGCCCTCAGCCCAGTTCTCTTATGTGCCGGTCCAGCCCCGACACAATGGCAAGTACTGTGGCCTGGCCCTTCCAGGTAGGCTCCTTAGTCTTAGCTTTAGTGTGCGCTGCTGTCACAGTGCCAACCAACCCAGTCTTCCACATGGGGGGATGGGGTGATTTGGTCTGTCCCAGGAAGGTCCTCCAGGTCCCCTCCTCCAAACCACTGGGTCTCAGCTCCCCCTGCAGTGACAGTTGGTTACCCCAATCCTCGTGTACATGGCATGAAAATACAGTCCATATTTCATTCTCTGTTCAACCAATTGCTATTGTATTCTGTTCTTGATTTCTGTTGCCTTGTTCTTATTATAGTTCTCTCATCTATTTCATTTGTGTCCTATTGTGAGTGGTCACAACTATCCCCCCTTGCCCTTCAGAGATTGACATACAAGTGCAAATTATTGCAAGGAACTACCTACCACATTTTTTGGTTCCCTATTGTTCACATCCTGAGTTAAAGGAAGTAAACAATCATTTTTACATGAAATATAGCAAATGTCTAAAATGCTGAATAAAATGAAATGATGATGTTATGAAACTAATTGATGAATACTTTTAAGAAGTTTTCCTTATTTGAAAGAGACTATAACAGAGGTGGGAGAGAATTTGTGTCTGCTCATTCACTACCAAAACAGGCACAATGGCTGGTACTGAGTCAGGGCAAGCAACCAGGGAGCACTTCCAGGGTTCTCATGTGGGCAGGACGTGGGGCATCTTTCATTGCTTCTTCACACACGTCAGCAGGAAGGGGCGACGGAATCAGAGTAGTGATGACTTGAAGTGACCTCCGACAGGACCCCAGCATCACAGGCCACAACACTAACCCAGGATATATGATGTTACAAAAATAACAAGCACGTAAAATTTTATTATCGGGATGAACCTGATTTTGCAAGTGAAGAATCCTTCAACTGCCATTCTTTGATACACCTTTTCTGCCAACCTAAGGAGGCTCATTCGCTGACAGGTGGCGAGGTGTGTGGCCCTGTTGATGGGACTTTTAATACCTGACTTGTTTTACATCCTATCCATGAGAATACGTTCATGCAGAAGATTAAAGGATCTTGGGGTCTCAGTGCACTGCAACCTGATGAAACAGATACATATATTTTCAAACAAAAATTTTATTCTTACCCTAAGTGATACTGAGCATGGGTTTTTTTTTTTAGCCTTATTTAATATATTTATGTTTATGTCCATAGGTTATACTCTGAGCTCCTTTATAAATCATTAGAAGAATTATTACTTCTAAGTGAGATAAGATATATAGACAAGGAGCAAAAATTCCCTGAGTTCATTCTCAACTATTTGTAGCGGCCTTCCATTTTATTCTTTATTTGAGAGACAGAGGGGGTAAAAGTCATAGAGAGATCCCCTTTCCTGCTCCTACCCTGGAGTGCCTGGCACACTTTAAACTCCATCCTTCACTAATGATAGAGGTAAAGGGGGATGAACCTGGGCAGACAGCAAGAATGCAGCTCAGTGAGCTCTCCGGGCAAAAACAAAAAAAAAAAAATGGAAGGAATTGATCAGGCATGAAAATATGCCAGAGAAGAAGCAGAGCATTAAAATGAAGAGAAAGACAGATTCAAAATTCAAAAATGTATTTAAGCTAGAAAAAAAAAAGTCTTACTACAATCATAAAGGGATCAGACTTTTTAAATGAAAGCACATGTTCACAAAGAGCCAAATAATAGAGAAAAATACACACGAGCGCCTTTCCTGCAAGCTGCAGCAAGCCCATGACTGAAACTTGAAGCCAGCTGTCATGAGGGCCGGGACACCAGGAAAACCAAACCTGTGACAACATTTCTGCTCCCAGCCTTGATTCTCAGATCTGCCAGTGGGTGTGATGGACTGGCCCAGCCTGGCCTGCCCCCAAGCCTGACCCACGTATAACCTGGCCTGGTCAGGCTGCTCCCCGTTCTAGTTCTCAGATCAGCCAGTGGGTGCTACAGACAGGCCCAGACATGACCTTCATGTATGCCAACAGGCCCAGTAACCTGGCTTGGGCTGGGCTGCTCCCAGCTTCAGTGCTTGTGTTCACCTGCAAGCTGCAGTAGCAGATCTCATGCACACCAGTGGGTTCTTGGTCCAGCCTGACTTGCTCACCTTCTGACCTGGCAGATACAACAGCCTTGCCTGACCAGCCCACATCCATTCCAGCTCTTACCATCGGGTGTTACAGCTCAACCCTGCCTAGCTCACCCCCAGATCTGGCTCTTGCATGGCTCAGTGGATGCCAAGACCTAACCCAGACTGTCCTACACCCACCCTGGCTTTGTGAGAACCAGTGGGTGCTGAAGCCTAGCCTAATCTGACACAACCCAGACTCATCCACACTCATGCTGAGGAATACTACAGCCATGTCCAGCCTAGTTTGCCAGCCCCATTCTGGCTCTTGTGTTCACAAATGGGAACCACAGCTCAGCCAGGCATCTCCTTAGATCCTTTGCCAGGCCAGCTCCCAGACAGAGATCTTGCACATGCCAGTGGTTGCTCTGGCTAAGCCTGGCATAACCCATCATATGCCTTGGCCTTTGCCATGAATGCTACAGCCTGGCCTGGCCCGGCCTGGCCTGGCCCATCTCTAATCCCAGCTCTCACTAGTGGATGCTACAGCCTAGTCCTGCCCAGTTTGCCTCAATCCCCAGCTTTCCAGTAAATCTAGCCTAGCATGGCCCACACTCCAGTCTGTCTCCTGCACATGCCAGGGTGCTAAGATTTAGCCCAGCCCTGCCAGGCACCTACCAGAACCAGCCCACACACTTGCTGACAAGTGCAGCAGCCTTGCCTGAACCAACCAACACCCAGGCCTGACTCACATGTTCATCAGCAGGAGCTACAGCCTACCAGGGGGTTCCCCAAGTCCCCCCCGACCCAGGTCCACTCCCAGATCCAGATCTCATGTGCGTCAGGGGGTACGACATCATTACCTGACGTAGTTTGCCCATTCTGTCTTGGCTTTTGTGTGAGCTGGTGGATCTTGATTCCCTGCCTGCCCCACACATGCTCCAGCCTGGAGCAGCCCAGCCTATTGCCAACCCCAGTACCCATGAGTGTCAGGGGGCTCCATGGTTATGCCTATCTGAGCCTGTCACACCCTCGCTTCTTCAGAAAACCAGCTGGTATGGCATTCCCACAGGGATGAACCCACAAATTCCCCCCAGAATTTGTCCCCAGGTCTAGTTCTCTCACATGCTGGTTAGTGTCATGACCCAGCCTACTGCAACCCATTCTCTGTTCCGATACTCACTGGTAGATATTGTGATCCAGCCCTGCCAGGTAGGCCCCCAGGCCTAATTTGTATGTGTACCAATGGGTGATGGTCAACAGTGTTTGATGCTAGCTAGTCTAGCCAAGGTATCCAATGTGGGCAGATGCCAGTGTGACCCAGACAGGTCCTGTAGCTTCCCTCCTGCAAACCACTAGGCCTCAGCCCCCTTGCTTACCTGCAAGTACAGTGGCCTTGTTGACAGAAGTCCCCCAGAAGTCATTGCTCACCTGTAATGTGCTCCCTCAGGGGCCCCCTCTTCCACATATCCTGTACCTCCTTCCCTGATCTATCCACAGTCCCCACGCCTGCGAGCACATGAGTTCCCCAGCCAGGTCTTCTGGCAGGGTGGCGTGCTATGCTAAACCCTGCCTGCCCACACAGGACCCCAGATCCAGTCCTCTGGTATACATGCTGGTCTGAGTTATTACTCCTCTACCCAGCAGGACTCAAGCATGGTAACAAGACCTGAAGCCCAGTCCACCAGGACATCGTTCCAGCAGGCCAACTTGGTGCTCTAGCATCCCCACCCACTCCACCACACCTGGACCCAGACACGCAGCGAAGTTCCCAGGCCTGTTGGACTCTGCCTGTTGGCCTGCAGGCCAAGCCCCCAGGTCTCTGGAAGCTGTTTAGGTGCCCAATGGGAGACCAATACAATCATAGTCACCTTTCTCCACAATCCATTGGTACTGAATCAATCACTGCTATTCATTTAGGTTATAGACTGCCATCTTTTGTTTTTGCGTATCTGCATCTAAATATGCAAGTAACCTACAGAGGAAAGTCATATTGTACCTGCATTGGAGTTTAGTGTACTACAGTATGAAATATAATATCAAAATTTTGAATTGACCAAGTAACATCCTTTTTGCAATTTGTCTGGAATAACTTTCTTAAATAGCATAAATGATATATATAGAAATCACCATATCATTCATCCATTATGATTTCTATATAATTCAGTGTTTTTTGTTTACCTTGAAACCTTTACAACATCAATTTCAGAATATTCTAGTGACCTAAAATTTCTGAGGATGGGCACTGTGGTTTAAGGTGTTTCTTGGGATGAACACTTGCCCGAGTGCCTGGATTGAAATCTCAAGACCTCTCCTGATTCAACTGCATGCTCCTGTGGGTGCTTGCCCTAGAACCTAGAAGGCAGAGATTTAAGTTGCTGGGACACTGTGAGCTATGGTGGCAACTTAGACTGAGTATCTCTCAATTTTTAACTCCTTAAAATTCAGTTGATTGCAGTGTGGGGAGGGTAAGAGTTTTCCATCTGATGGTGGTTCACAGCCAGACCAGGTCAAAGCTAGGATAAGGAAATTCCATCCAGGTGTCCCATGTGGCTGGCAGAACCCTTCACAGAGAAGAGAGTCAGAAGCTGGGTTAGAAGCAAAGTAGGCAGGACCCAAAGTGACACTCAGAAGAGGGATGTGAACATCCAATTAATGGCTTGACTTGTTGGTGAGGCGTCGTCTGCTGCCAGGCCTGTGTTAACTGCTGCCAGCTTTAACTTGGCTAAGTCTAGTTTGTTGTGAATATTTGGGTAGAGAACCAAATATTCAGATGGGCGTGTTCTTTTCATTCTCTTAGTCATTGTTTCTAAAATAAAAACATACAGGGAGTGGCACCCGTCGGCAGATGTGTGGGCTGGATAGTGGGGCTGGTTGGGTTAAACTAGGCTTCAATGCCCATGGACATGTATGAGAGTTGAATGGGATGTAGGATAGACTGGACCAGTCTGCTGTACATACTGGTAAGCATGGGAACCAGGACAGGGGACAGGCCTGGTGGGGGTTATTGTGGGTTGCTCCGACTAGGCTGCAGCTCCCACTGGTTTACGTGGCCAAGTGTGTGGTGAGCAGGATCAGGTTGGGCCTCAACACCCATTGGTTTGTGTAGAAGATGGGGCTGGAGGCAGAACTGACCCAGTAATTGCAACCACCAGCATGTGTATGAGCTGACTGAGTCAACAGACTGTACTGGACCCTGTGTTGGCAAGCACACACAAGAATCAGGTCTGGGATCACCTCATATGAAGTTTTTATGGGGATCCCCCCAACTGAACCGCTAGACTCAGAATCCCATCCATGGAGAGAATTTCAGGTTCCATGTCTGAACATGGAGTGCATGGGTAAGAGCTGGGACTCCTCAGTGGCTTAGACGAAGCAATGGACAGCACATCCAGGTGTACATGGAGGATGTGGCAGTACACTGGAGCCGGCAGGACACCTGATGTCATAACAGGAGCCAGAGGATAGAACAAATCGATCAACTATCCCAGCCAAGTGTTAGCAGTGAATATCTGGGCAAACGGAGACTCTAAGATGGACTATGTGAGCCAGTGGATTCTGGAGAGACGTCATCGTGCTTGGAGTGGCAAAATCTATAGTAATCTGCAGCTGTTAAACTATCAAAACCTCTTGAGCAGAACCCTCAGAGCGTGCCCAACATCAGGGACCCTGAGGTGGTGACGGGTGGCTGCCCTCCATTTCTGCTGCAGAGGCATTTAGGAGGCTGGGTGTGGCTTCTCTCCTTGTCTTCCCTCCTTCCCCCAGAGACAGGAAGGAAAAAAAAGAGAACGTGGAAATTGTGATCTCACTCACGTTCCTGTAGCCCTTGACCCTAATCACCCTGGTCAACTATGTAAAGACTATCAAAGATAAAAATAATTTTAAAATATATAAAAAAGAGATCAGCTGGGCCTGGCACAGTAGCCTAGCAGCTAAAGCCCTTGCCTTGAATGTGCCAGGATCCCATATGGGCACTGGTTTGTGTCCCAGCTCCCTGCTTGTGTCCTGGGAAAGCAGCCTAGGATGACCCAAAGCCTTGGGACCCTGCACCTGTGTGGGAGACCTGGAAGAGGCTATGGGCTCCTGGCTTCAGATTGGCTCAGTTCTAGCCATTACAGCCAGTTGGGGAATGAATCAATGGACACAAGATCTTTCCCTCTGTCTCTCCTCCTCTCTGTATATCTGACTATCCAATAAAAATAAATAATAATTTGAAAAAAGAAAGAAACCAGCTCCTTTCGGACTAACTTGTTGCTAGCCCCAATACTTCGAATCCAAAGCCATCACAAACTTGCTGTTCTACGTATTCTCCTACCGTGGACATGCCATGCAAGACGAGATCCAAGCATCCTCACACTCAGTGGGGGATATCCATCATTTTACTTTGATCTGGACTCAATTGCTTTGCTGAATTCATGCGGAACATAATTATGGCAGCAGTTAGGTGACAATAGACAATAGGAGGATACTGTTTCCAGCTGGCAGCTAGCAGGAGAGGGAGCCTGACGAGCTCAGTTGCACTCATGTGACTAAGGTAGGGTTTCCACAGGACTGATTCATAAGGGAGGAAGGAGACTGATCTATATTCAGGCCAGGCAGGGTCAGTCCACAGCACACATTGGCACAAGTGAGATCCAGGCCAGGGTGCAGGCCAGGGTGGCTTGGACCACAACATCCACCAGTTCACATGAGGGTTGAGGGTGGGTTAGGCTAGACTAGTCTGCTACATCCAACAGTGAGAGCTGGGACTGGGGGAATGGGTGGACCTGGCTGAATCAGTTTGTAACACCTGCTAGCAAATGCTGAGAATGGAGGCAGGTTGTCTCAGAGTGGACTGCAGCATGTACAAAAGCCAGGGCTGGGAGAAGGACAGGTAGGGGAACTTGAGGGATGCCCTTATTTGGTTGCTGCTTCCACTGGTGAGCTGGGACTGTGGGCAGGCTGGTCTCAGAATAGACCAGGCTGAGCTAGGCTGCTGAACCCACTGGCATACACGAGAGGCAGAATGGGTGCAGGCCGGCCAAGCTAGGCTGCAGCATCATTGGCAAGTGCCAGGATTGGGAGTTAGTCATGTTGGATTGGACCACAATGGCTGTACCTATCACTGGTGAGCACAAGAACCAGGACTAGGAATGGGCCAGGCTGGATAAGGTAGCAACATCTGTCAGCATACGTGAGGGCCAGTTCTGGGGGCAAGGTGGGCTGGGAAAAGTCACAACACCATGGCTATGCACAAGAGCCAGGTGGATTGTGGGCTGAAGTGCCCTAGGCCACAGCAGAGGCTGACATGCACAAAAACTGAGTCTGGGGGTGGGCCTGGTAGGACTTCTTGGGGGTTAGCATCTGCTAGTATGTATGAGATAAACATACATGGCTTTGTGGACAGACTGGCTGGGCTGGGCTGCAGCACTCATTATTTCATGTAAGATATGGGGTTGTGTGGATTTGACCAAGCTGCATCCACTGGTATGTGCATTGACTGTTGCACGTGACAGATTGAACTTGATCCTGCACTCGTTGGCACACATGAGAGTCAAGTCTGAGGTCATCCCAGGCAGTCTTTTGGGGGAGTCCCTGACTGGACCAATGGACTTAGACCCTGGCCACAAGGGTATGTAGTCTGACCTTGAAGTGCTTGCATTGAGACTGGGCCTCCCCAGATGTTGATACCTGCGCAGTGGACAACGTGTCCAGATGCACATGGGGGGACATGACAGGGGGAGAAGCCGCTTGCCTCAATGGAGGATGGAAAGTAGAACATTAGGGGCAAGTCTTTTGGCCAAACTTTGCAGCATGTTCCTGGGTGTGTGCATCACTAAGGTGGACTTTGTCAATCAGCAAACCTTGAAAATATTTCCTCAGCCCTGGTGCAAGAAAATCCATAATGTCTCAGGGCTGTCAGAACCACTGATGTAATGTCTTTGGAACACTCTTCCTCATATCAGGGTCTGTAGGCATCATTAAAGAAGTGTCCCACATTCCTGGGCACCAATGTAGTTTGACAGTAAGAAGCGACCCTCTCTCCAACGAGGCTGCAGCTCCCACTGGTTTATGTGAGGGCCAAGTGTGTGCTGGGCAGAACCAGGCTGGACTGCAACACCCATTGGTTCATGTGGAAGACAGGGCTGGGAACAGAACTGACCCAGCAATTGCAACCACCAGCTAATTGGGGCAATGGTCTGTACCGGGCTCTGTACTTGCTAGAACACACAAGAACCTGGTCTGGATTCATCTCAGACAAAGTTTCTTTAGGAATCTCCCCCAATCGAACTGCCGGACTCAGAACCCTAACCATGAAAAGACAGGGGACAGAACAAATCAATCAACTACCCCAGCCATATGTTGGCAGTGAGAAACAGGGCAAATGGGGACTCTATGATGGCCTATGTCAACCAGAGGATTCTTCAGCGACCTCACCGTGCTTGGAATGGCGAGATTGGCAGCAGTTCATAACTGTTGAACTATCAAAACCACTTGAGCAAGACTCTCAGAGCATGCCCCACATCCGGGACTTGGGATGGGTGGGAGACTGGGTGGGGCTACTCCCTGTATCCCCCATTTTACCCCAGATACATGAAAAAAACAAAGTGGAAATAATAGTCTTACCCACTTTCCTGTAGCCCTTGAACCTTTTTGCCCTAATTAACTATGTAAAGATTGTCAAAAATAAAGAAAAAAAATGAAAAAAAAAAAGAAGCGACCCTCTCCTCCGCCTCCTCCACTGATGACACAGGAGCAAAAAAAGACTGAAACATGTGTTCCACTCGCCTTCCTCTGGGCCTGATCCTTCCCACCCTAATCAGAGGCTCAACCATGTAAAACACTAAACGTAAAAGTAAAAAAACATTTGAAATGTAAACCATGGAACAGACGTTGTATTGCAGTACCTTTCTAAAAAACAAATTAATAAAGTACTAACTGCTAGTTCTGAGTTACACCATTTATAAATTTTCAAGGTCTTAGAAAAGCATTCCTCATGTTGATTGTTCTATCTATAGCTTTTTCATTGTTTCATTTCTAGTACTTCAGTGTCTATATTTCATAAGCCATAAGTATTGGGCAAAAGCCACGTTTCTGCCACTCTTTCTTGCTTATCATGTTTTACTATTTGCTGATCTGCCGCCTGATGCATTATTGTATTGATTGTATCTGTGTATCACATGATTTTCTTTTTTTTTTAAAGATTTTATTATTATTATTGGAAAGTCAGATATACAGAGAGGAGGAGAGACAGAGAGGAAGATCTTCCATCCGATGTTTCACTCCCCAAGTGAGCCGCAACGGGCCAGTGCGCGCCGATCCGAAGCCGGGAACCAGGAACCTCTTCCGGGTCTCCCATGCGGGTGCAGGGTCCCAAGGCTTTGGGCCGTCCTCGACTGCTTTCCCAGGGAGCTGGATGGGAAGTGGAGCTGCCGGGATTAGAACCGGCGCCCATATGGGATCCCGGGGCATTCAAGGCGAGGACTTTAGCCGCTAGGCCACGGCGCCGGGCCCATGATTTTCATGATATTGTATGTGCATATGGCTATTTGTGCACCAATATTTTCCATCTTTTCCCTTTCAGTTTCTGCATTGGTGAGATGTGTATCTTGTACGTAACCAAAAGATGGGTCCATTTTTTTTTTTAATCCAGTTTGCTCTTCCATGGCTTTTGATGGATGAATTTAAGCCATTTGTATTCAGGTCTCATCTCAACAGGTAGTGATTTGTTCCCATCATCTTAGTGTTTGGTTTCTCACTGCTCATTTTGGGTTTCTCTTGTGATTTTACTAAAGTGTTCTCCACTTTTGTCTTTGTTTTTGTTTGGAGGGTGTCATTCTTCTCTTTTTCTTCTCTCTGTGGCACATCTTTAAGGAACGTTTGTAGGCTACTATGGTAGAAATTATGTCTTTCCGCTTTTGTTGGAAGTTTCTATTTCATTTGCAAATACAAAGGAAACCTTTGGTAGATTATTCTTGGCTGACAATCTTTTCTTTCATGATCTGAAATATGTCATCTCATTATTTTCTGGCCTGTGGGGTTTCCTCTGAGAAGACAGCTGTGAGTTTGATTGGTGTCACTCCATAAGTTATCTGATATTTCTCGCATGCATATTTATTTTTTTTAATTTTTTAACATGTTTTATTATTATACCTCAAATACCAAAAATGATAGAAGCAACATATAAAGTAAAATTATAAAGCAGCTTAACACATAAATAAAGATAGAAAGATTCTTGACAAAATGCTGTTAAGTCTTGCCTGGCAAAACTTAAAATGATAATACATCAAGACAATATATTTTATATCCCTTAAATGGAAGGTTAGTTCATCTTCTAATATCTATCTAATCAACAAAAATATTATCATAACAAATTGGCAAACAGAAACCATGACCATCATCATCAAAGAAAGGGCCTTTCATACAATTTGAACACATCATTTTTAAAAAAGAAAATACTCCTATTAACGGGACATAATATGATTAAACCATCAAAGAAAATTACTTTTTTTTTTTTTTTACTATTTCTCGGATTGACATCATTTCATAACAGCCACATCGATCACAGAAACAATAACAACAACAACATCAACAACAAATTGTAGCACCCTGATAAAATAATGTGCCACTGAGTAAGCAACACATCGCATGCATATTTAAATTTATTTTCTTTGTGTTCAATTGAAGAGAGCTTGATTACGATGTGCAGGCCAAGGGTTGCTTCTGGTTGAGTCTATGTGGGGTTCTCTGTCCTTCCTGTATTTGGATTCTCTTTTCTCAATGTTGGGAAGCCTTTCAATCCAGTTTCTCTTCCCACATTTTCAAAACCTCCTATGACCCTCATATTTGGTCTTGTGATGTTGTCACTTAATTCTTGGACAGTTTTCTTAGTGTTACTCAGTTCCTCTTTCATGTTTTTCAATGTCATTGTTCACATGAGGTGTCTCCTAACTCTGAAATTCTCTCTTCTGCTTCACGCATTCCATGATTGTGACTTTTCATTGTATTTTTATTTGCTATATTGTATTCTTCATGTTCAATATTTCAGTTTTGCTTCACTGCTGCTATTTTCTGTGCTATGGATCCCTTAAATTCCTACATCTGTCTCTTGTTGCTTTTAAGGAGTTTTACATGATTTTAAAAAAATTCTTCATTTGATGATTCTTCAGTGTTTTCATGAGCTAATTTGCAGGGAAGGTCTCCCTGGGGCCAGTTTTTAAGCTGTGTCATCCACGAGTCTACAGATAACTTTACTAATCTTGTTCAGTGCCTGGTTCTCTGCGGCACTAACATGACTCTCTCCAGCAAGTCTTAGTCCAGGCTGCTACGCTGCACTCCTGCCATAGCGCCCACAGCCATGGCAGCTGGGTCACCACTCTCCATCCCCTGGGACACTCTCCAAGGATGCACCGTTGTCTGTTCATCCTTTCTTCCGCTCATAGATGTAGCTGTAGCTGTGACTATAAACTGTGTCTTTAAACTGGATCACGGGGCTGTCAACCTCACCTATCCCTATTAGCGATGTATGGATTTTCCCCCTCTTCTTGCCAGTCCTTGCTACCAGCTCGTTCTGGGGGCAACTAGGACTCATTTTTAGGTGGAAACTGTGGGATGCCAAGGTGCTATTATTTTCCTTGTAGGACCAATAAAACAAATGGAGCTGGGGGTGGGTCTCCACCAGGCTCATCACATATGCAACTCAATGTTATCCCCTCCACCAATGCTTTGCCATAGTGCCCAAGATGGTGCCCAGTGCACCACTTGTGGCACTGGTGCAAGGCTGAATTGTGAATGCCTCCTTACTCCTGCACCCATTCACAAGGGCTCTGTTCTGGTTTGTGATCCTATTTTAAAAATCAGCAGGACCTACAGTTCTGTAGTCTGAGTAACATCCTGTGACCCAGCGAGCTCACCTTGGCACCTGTCTGCTGGCGGAGCTCTGATCACCCCTGGGACATCTGTTCACTGCACGGCTGTGCCTCTGTCACTTCCCTGTCACCACAGCTCCCAGATGGCACTGCCATCAGCCTGCCCATTACTCGGGATTGCACCCTTTCTGCTGCTCCTCTGCTAATCCTCTCCATCTGTTTTTAAAGTGTCTTTACCCTATTCCTCCATCTGGCCCTCTTCTTCCTTAATGGTACAAATGTTAGGTCACATTCAACAGAGAGCAGTAATTCAGGCCATAAGTTTCTAACTGTCCAGATCGCTTCCCGCATTGCCGAATGGGAACTTCCGCCCTGAAGCACCATCCTCTATTTCCCCATGATGCATTTCATTCACCACAAGTATTTCGTCTTGAAGATAACCATAGCTCTTTAAAAGGGCTCCTTTGGTGAGTATTACACATGAGAAAAGCAGAGTGCCTACTTGGCACTCCAACCGCAAGAAATTTTGGTTCTGGCATGAGTGTTTGTAATCGTGATTAAAATCGATTTTGGGGCTTGCAGAGCTTGATTTCAAATGCCTGGGTGTGACTCTCGGCCCCGTTGGATGCCAGCTTGTACTAATAGCTACTACCCTACTAACATCTGCCTAAAACAAGATAGGAAACTAGGCTCGCTTCATCCGTGTTGCTTGTGCCTGGGCCACCCTGGGCTGTTAGACACAACAGGGAGTGACCCACTGGACAGCCACAGGCACGTGAGCGGTCAGCAAGGGGATGAAATGTATTTGCCTGCATATGTCCACACTTAAAATAAATAAAAAGAAACTTCAAACTTTGCACATCTCCCTTCATTTTCTCAACTTCCGGTTCGTTACCTAAACATCATCCATTTGAGATCTCTCTGGAAAACTTCCTAGCGTGTGTCTCCCGCAAACATGCCTCACTTTTCCATGTCCTGGGTTTCAAAGGGCCTTGTGAGCGATGACCTCAGTGGCCGCATTTCCAGTAGTGAGGTGTGTTATCCATCACCTCATTCTTTCTGCAAAACAGCAGTATGCTAAAAGGGTGAAACTGATGCCTAAGGAGCTCATCCATGAAAACGTTAAGATTTTCATCTACAGGCCCAGCGTGGTAGCCTAGCAGCTCAAGTCCTTGCTTTGCACATGCCGGCATCCCATATGGGTGCTGATTTGTGTCCTGGTGGCCCCACTTCCCATTCAGCTCCCTGCTTGTGGCCTGCAAAAGCAATCGAGGATGGCTCAAAGTCTTGGGAACCTGCACCCACATGGGAGACCTGAAAGAGGCTCCTGGCTTCAGATTGGCTCAGCTCCGGCCTCTTGGGGAGTGAACCATCAGATGGAAGATCTTCCTCTCTGTCTCTCTTCCTCTCTGTGTATCTAACTTTCTAATTTAAAAAAATAAATCTTTTAAAAAAAGATTTTCATCTCACAATCTTAGTTCCTATTCCTTGGAAGTGTATTAAAATCGAAATATTTCACACAGTCTGAGTCTCTCTGCCGACTGTAGTGAGTAAAACTTTTGTAAGGGCCAAGGAAAGCCTAGGTCCACAGCTAACTGGTGGGAGACCTGGAAAGCAAGTGCATTTTGGACACACAGCAAGTTTATTTGCATTCAGCTTTGGTTTAGTTAGAGGATAGCTCGGGTCCATCGAGAATATCTGGGAAGATCAGGTTCTGTTGGCTGAGAAAGGGTTTATAAATGTAAGAGTTATTTATGACTGATAGATTTATTTCTTCTTATTGCTGGCCCGTGGATATTAAGACACCTGAAATTTCCTGGGCCATAGGGCTGGCTGTGATTCTGTCCAATACACATCCCAGGTAATGGCTAAGCTTGTGCTAATGAGACACCTCTAGGTGGGATCTCCTGGAAAACTTCAGATTGGGGACAGCAGACTGGAAGACCCAGGCACAGGGCAGATACAAGCATGTTGGCAGACACTGGCCAACCAGGTTTGGGGGCCCATGTCTGCATGCCCTGAGCAAGCAGGCAGAGCCCCAGGTCAGCATGCCACCTCACTGGAAGCCCAGGCTTGAGGACCTGTGCAGCTATGGGCGCAGAGGCTGCGGATTGCTAAGGGAAAGGGGTATGGGAGGGAGGACCACTGAGGGAGTATATTACAGGGGAAGAACGAGTTTTGGAGGAATTCCTCCAACCAGGTCGCTGCACTTGCAGATAAACAAGGAGGCTTAGAGGATGGAAACTGGAGGAACTTTCTAAATCAGAACAAATCAGCTATCCACATGGGAACCAGAGCTGGGCCAGCTAGCATTGACAACCACCTGTGCACACGAAAACTAGGGTTGGGGTTTCTGCCCGTCAGGGCTAGACCACAGTATCTACCAGTGAGTGTTGAGGCAGGGGGTAGGCCACATTAGGCGGGGACATGACAGTCATCAGCATGTTCGAGAACCGGGTCTGCAGGTAGATTCTGTGGGGAAGTGTGTGGGCTCAACCCTATGGGACTGCAATACCTACGAAGTTGCTTGAGGCTGGGGGTGGTAACAGGCTGACCTATGCATGAGCATGAAACTCACGGACACTCATGGATACTGGGGTTGGGAACAGGTTGGGCTAGTCCAGATTACAGCACCAGCAGGCACACCCAAGAACTGGGTGTGGGGTATGCCGAGTTGTAACATGCACCAGCACACACAAAGGTCAAGACCAGTGGGAAAACTGCTGGATGGGGACCTATCAAAACCACTCATGTAACACTGTTGAAATATTCTTCTCCACACTGGGGTTTCTAAGATGCCATCATGTGGGCATCCCCCATCCCTGGGTACTAATGTATTTTGGCAGCTGGGAGCATCCCTCCCCCATGTCCTTACTGCTCCTGTCCCAGATACAGAACAAAGGGGAAGCATTTGTGTCACCCACTTTCCCTGGTGCTTCACACCTCCTTACCCTAATCAGTGGTCCATTTGGACCTTACGCATCCTTGTCAACTACGTAAACAACATCAAAAATGAAATTAACAACAGAAAATGTAAACACGGGCTTTGTACTGGAATTTGCCTGAAGTGGGGTGGCAGGACAAAGCTCTGTACCCTCTACATCTACGTGATGTCAAAAGTGAATTGCTCGGCAACTAGTAGGTGTTGGAAAATTGATACTAAGCAAACATCACACATTCGGCGTCAGAGTGATGACAAAAACTCCCCACAGGTCACAACTGTCAGCTGGTTTGAAGCGTTTGCTGGTCAGATTAAGACTTTTAGGGACGAAATCAATGCAGGTTAGAAGGTGCGGAACTCCCGGAACGCTTCACTCAGTGTCTGAAAGTAAAGCCCCTTGGTTTGCATGTAGACCCCAAGGCTTGGGAACCTGGTACCCTGAGCACTGGCTCCCTTGTGGACGTGGGGTGAGTAAGCTGCTTCTCAGAGCTGACTTTTTCATGTCTTTGTAGAAACTTGTTGCCTTTTCATTACGCTTTGTCCAATTATTTTGTAAGTGTGTATTATCATATGAATATTAGATACTTATTTTCTTGAATGGAACCTGAATTATCCAATGATAAAAACTGAAAAGGAAAATCATTCACATCTTTGTTTCCCACTAATCTTGAAAGACTGTTAAAACCTGGGATATCAGGGGGCACTGGTCAGTGTGGGCGTCCTTCTCGTACTTTCGAATCCACCCCACAAATGACCAAGTCTTGACTCTTCTTGGTATTTTTGATTGCTTACCTTGCTTTTTTTCCAAAACATGCATTTTTTTATTGTAACAATCTCTTTCCTTGTTTTTGTTTCTCATGTGCTAATTACTGATCCTTTTTTCATAATTGGGGAATGATGTTAATTATAGATCGTGAATAAACTCTCATTCTAGAGGAAGCATTGATAGAGTGGATGAAGGGCCAATTCTTCCACTTTGTGAGTTCCTAGCAGTTGGAGTGACCTTGTTTTTCTGTTTATTTCTTCCAGGCAGGGATAACTAGAATATTTACACAATAACATTCCTAATGACAGCTGATTAGCAATTTATACTGTTGCAATTTTTGTACTGATTAACATTGGTCAGTTTGCACTTTCCTTGTGGTTTTATAATTTTCTCTTACATTGTTTGATACTCTGAGTGCTCGAATGATACATTGTAATGTTCTTAGTGAACTATCTGCTACATCACTTACTCTTATAATTCTTATGACCTAAATCCTGAATGAATATTGGTTTAATGTTTCATTGTATGATTTCTACAATGGACTACTTTGCCTATTTTAAAAGTCAGTTTGAGCCCAGTGCGGTAGCCTAGTGGCTAAATCATTGTCTTACATGTGCCAGGATCCCATACGGCTGCCGGTTTGTATTCCAGCTGCTCCACTTCCCATCCAGCTCCCTGCTTGTGGCCTGAGAAAGCAGAGGAGGATGGTCCAAAGCCTTGGGACCCTGCACCCACGTGGGAGACCTAGAAGAAGCTCCTGGCTCCTGGTTGCGGACACTTGGTGAGTGAACCAGTGGATGGAAGATCTTTCCTTTTTTCTCTGCTTCTCTCTGTAAAAATCTGACTTTCCAATAAAAAAAATAAATCTTCTTTTAAAAGTCAGTTTATTTTTCATTTTAGTTTTGAAATATGTACATTTATATGTTGAAAAATGAAATGTCTTTAACATATAAAGCATGTAAATATTTATATAATGCAAATGGATAATCAAGACAATTACAAAGTGTAGTACATCTTACACTTATTTGATGTTGGTGTTTTTGTCTACTTCAGTGCTCCCACAGTCCTAGGTGCCTGTTGTAGAGCCCGGCCTGAAGTGTTGTTCAAACTGTCCTTTCCATCTTTCGATGAGGTACTCAAAGTATAACATTGGCTGAGAAGAAGTGGCTGTCTTGTCCTCCATGTTCATCCGGGTGTGCTCCCCATTCTCAGGAACTGAGGTGGCTCAGTCCTGCAACAGGGGCTCTAAGATCCAGCCACATCTCCGTGTGATCTTCCCTGAGGTCAGGAATCAAGCACAATGGTCTAGTTGGGGAGCTCCCTACGCAACTCACCAGGAGGTCTTCAAACCTTGCCCTCATGTATGCCAGCTGTTGCAGAGTCAGGCTCAGTTTTCTCCTGGCACCCACTAGTGCTTGTCCTATAGGCAGCTGCCTGGTCAGTCCCATCACCAGCTCGGGCTTTCCCTTGAACTGACAGATACCTGGCCCACCCCCAGCTCCCACTCTGTATATACCAGCAGGAGCTGTGGCCTAGTTGGGACAACCCTGCCATCCCTTACCCATAATATCTCTCTCTTCACCCTCCACCTCCCTACCTCTCTCCCTTCCTCCTAATGGCTCCTATAGTTCCAGCACTATATTGGAAGGAAAAAAAAAAACAGCTGATATGTTTGGAGTACACATACTTGTCTGCTTCCAGACCTGAGCCACACATATGCCAGCAGGTATTGTAACCTGGCCTGATCTGGGCTGCTCCCAGCCTCGATCCTTGCATTCACCTGCAGGCACTGCATCCTGACCAAGGAGTTCCCCTAGCTCCTCTATCAGATCTTCTACCAGTGGCAGATCCTGCACATACTGTTGGTCCTTGACCCAGAGTGACTCTGTCCACCTCTTGTCCTGGTAGGAACAGTATCCTTGCCCAACCGTCCAACACCCTTTCCAGTTCTTGCTGTTGGGTGTTGCAGCCCAGACATAGCTCCCACATCGTTCATTGGGAGCCAAGACCTAGCCCAACCCATTCTACACCCCACCCTGGCTCTCATGAGTACCAGTAGGCGCTGGAGTCAGGCCCAGTCTGGTGCTACCCAGAGCCAATCTACACCCATGCCAAGGCAGACTGCAGCCATGTCTAACCTAACCCACTGACCCCATTCTGGCTCTTGCACTCACCTGTGGGAACCCCAAACCAGCTCAGGTATCCCCTTAGCTCCCCAACCAGGCCTGCTCCAAGCCTTAAGCCCTGTGTGTACCAGCGGAGATTGCAGTTCCATAGCAGTGAACCCACATAACAACCATCATATTCTACCCCCAGACCTGATTCACATGTCCGTCAGTGTCATGGTACAGTCCAACATTACCTGCCTCTTGTCCATAGAGGTCTTTGAGTAATTCATTCCTCTTCTGAACAGGAACCCTCAGGTCCCCACTTGGCCTCATTTGTGCCATTCCCTAGACCCCCTGAGAGCCCACATGCCTGTTTCCAGAGTGCACCGCCCCATATATCCCCTATGAGTCCACATGCCCAAGGCTCCACAGTGCACTGCCCCTAGAACCCCTATAAGTCCACATGCCCGTCTCCACAGTGTGTTACCAGGTGACCCAAGGGCTTGATTGGTGCCATTGACGCCCAGGCCGCCAGATCCAGGATTACCTCTGCCACCGCCTGACGCATGGGGTCAAGATGTCCCTAGGCAGGCTCCATCCAGGATTGCCTCTGATGCTCCCTGGCACACAGAGGCAAAAAGACTGCATGCAGGCCCCACCCGGGGTCACCCACCACCATTACCGGAGTTGCCTCTCATGTTTTATTCTTTCAGACCTAGGAGTACAGCTTTCCATTCTCTCTTGCAAGGTTTGAGACATCTGTCAATCTGATGGAAATTCTTTTAGAAGACCTAGAACTTTTCCCCTGCAAATTTTGGTATACTCGATTTATGTTTTACCTTTAAAAGTTTGGCTAGAATGTGCTTTGTGGTGAGGGTCCTTCTGATCACCTCTATTTGGTGTTCTATGGGCTTCCCTTATTTGAATGTCCATATCTTTCTATGGACAGATGTGGAAATGGGTTCACAGAAAAAGTCCAACCTCTACAAGACAATTTAAGACAGCTGACAGAGACAGCACAAGGTCACACCACACTCCCAATTCAATGCTGTCCACCCCTCTCATCAGAACACCACTCCATCACGGGGAGGCCATGAGTGGGAGCCACACCCACACAGCTTGTTTCCTTTGGACCTGGCAAACCAGGCCCAACAGGTCCAGGCACCAGAGGGGAGGGGTCCCCCCACAGGCTCTCTGACAGCACCTATTTAAACAGTTATATTGGGGAAAGACGGGAACAAGACTTGAATAGCACCCATCTGCATGCTCCTTGAGTAACTCAGAACTGCCAGTGTCAGGTGCACATGTGCTGGGACAGGTAGCATTATAGCATCTGGTGCACAATGGGAAAGGAGGCCCTGGTCCCTGGTGCTGAGCAGCCAGCAGCACACCAGGAATGAGGGGCAAGTGGGCGATGTGCTGAACCGGGTGGCATGCTGTATGACTGCTGCCCCAGTCCTCAGGTCCCAGCGACTTCCCTGGATCATCACCAGGCAGCTCAAAAAGATTCAGAGTGTCACGCAAAGTGAATACAACTGTCAGGATTTATTTAGAAACAGAAGAAAACCACCACAATCCAGAAAACGAAAGTCAAACAATTACAGGCACAGAGGCGGTCTCGGGAAGGCTCCCGACACTTACGCCATGAGAACGCCTTGCTCACATCCCTCCTTCACCCAGTTACCAAGCATCTGGCAATGTGGACAAGTCCCGACGTAGACATACACGTCTGTGATTCCCCCGAGGACAAAGGTCGTCAGTGGGCTGACACCATGGTATTGCACAGTAAGCCTCAGACTGCAGTGCCAACATCCCATTGGGGTGCCAGTTCAAGTTCCGGCTTGCTCCACTTCTGCTCCAGCTCCCTGTTACAGGCTTTGGAAAGCAGTGGCCGTTTAGGGAGTGAAACAGTGGATTGAAGATCACTATCGTTCTCTCTGTAACTCTTTGAAATACAAAAGAAATCTTTTCTTTTGAATATAAGTGCTCAGAGATACATTCCCCAATCCAGAGAGACCAAACGTGATCTAAAGCTGGGAGATGCTATTTTATCTGGCACATACACAGAAGGTATCGTGTTTATGGTCAGACCCCACTCTACAGAAGAAGAAGGTGAGAAGGGATCATGGGAAAACAACACAATCAGTTAGCTTTGCAACTGACAGGGTATTTCAAGTGCCATATAACAAATACAAAATTTGTGTGAAAATATAACATATTGCCATTGTCCCATCCTTAAGAGGATAGTCCCACCCAACAACGCAGGCTGGATATCAAAGAAACGAAGTACATTGTGAAGAGCACAGAGCCAGTCTGTCACACAAAGTAAGTCCTTTATGGGGAGTTCCTACTGCCTGTGGTTCCGTACGTTACATTTCAACATTTTCTCTGTATTTTTGCTGGTGTTTCTCCAAGTTCTCACTTCTGTTACATCACAAGGTTCTTCTTTTACATGAATTCCAACAGGCAGTGAAACAAAACATATGATGCAATGTTTTCCTAAACACCACAGTGCTTGCTCACCCCTTAGCTGTCATGGACAACACTGCCAGATGCAGAATCTAACGCGCCATCTTAACTCAGGATTCAGACTGAAGCCAGAGTGCGCCAGGGAGGAGACTCAGGTCAAGGCTGAATGCGTGCTGCTTTCTACGCCACCATTGAAAGGGTGCCTGGACTAGCCGTGCAGGGGCACACAGCTGGGTGAGCTCATGAGAGGGATAGTTCTGAAACTGAGTCTGGAATTTTCAGCTGTATCCATTAGAACAGAAAAGGAAAGCCAAGGGATGCAAGTCAGTGTTGAGGAAGTTTTCCCAGTTTGCAAATGACACTCTTCTCTATATAAACTTATACAGGGAGGCCAGAAGATTCTAGAAAGAGACTGCTGGATTTCATAAGGGAGTTCAGTAAAGTGACAGAAAAAAAAAAAATCAACCAATAAAAAAAATTAATACCCTCTGTGTCCAGAAACATTCCATGGCTGAGAAAAAAAAAAAAACCTGTAATATCAGTCCCTTTCATAATCATTGCAAAAAACATTTAGTATCTCTTAGCAAATCTAACCAAAGAACTCAGGGATCTTCAACAATGACAAAAATATTTAAAGAGACAGCAAAACCTGGAATAATCTTGTATGTCTGTGGATTTGGTAGAATGAACAATCGAAGCATTCATCCTACTGAGAGCAATTTACATGTCCAGCGCAATCCCAATCAAAGCACCCGCAGCATTTTTCTTGGATCGAGAAATTGCTAAAATTCATATGGGAACACCAGAGACCCCCAATACGCTAAAGCAATCTTTAAACAACAAAGCTGAAGCTGGAAGCGTCACAATACCAAACTTCAAGATGTGTTACAGGGCACTTGTATTGAGAACAGCCTGGTACCGGCACACAAACACAGCATGCAAATCAGTGAAACAAAACGGAAGCCAAAGAAATTAATCCACACATCTACAGGAAAATAACTTTTGAGTGATATTAGGCTGAAATTCTCCTAGGGAGAAACCACAGGCTCTTCAACAAACGGTGAGAGTAAAGTTGGGTCTACATTTGCAGACGGATGATAACAAAGCACCCGATTTTACACCTTATGAAAAATATCAAGGCTAAAATGGACCAAGGATACAATTCTAAGAGCTGATACCTTCAAATTACTAGAGCACAACATTGCAGACAGCCTGCAGGTCACAGGCACGGACAAAGGCTGCTTGGAAGACACCCAAGGAGCCCAATTCAAGTCCAAATAAAACCACTGGAATCACATCAAGAAAAAGCTTTTACACCGCAAAGGAAACCATCAGCAAAGTAAAGACTACCAATGGAACGGGAGAACATTCTTGCAAATTCTGTAACCAATAGAAGAACAATATTCAGGATCTATAAAGAACTCAAACTTAGCAACAAAACAATCCAGTTGACAAAAGTGCGAAGAACATGAACAAACTTTTTGCAAAAAAAAATGAAATGCAAACTGCTAACACCTGAAAGAATTTTCAAGCTCACCAGGCATCAGGGAAATGCAAATAAAAACCACAATAAAGTTGCACCTTATCCCAATTAGAATGGCTATCATAAAAGAAAACAGTGGATAAAGAGTAGCGAGACAAAAGTGCACTAATCTACTCTCATTGAGAACATGAACTAGCACAGCCAGATGGAAAACAGTATGGAGCTTCTGAAGAAATCTGAACAAATTCACCATATGACCATCCAGCCCATGTGTGGGAATTTACCTACAGTGACATCAGCCCCGGAGCGGGCTATCTGTACACCCACGTGTACTGCAGCTAAGTGCGTAATTGCTAAGATATGGAATCAACCCGAATGTCCATCAAGTGATGCATGGAAAAACAGTGGAATACTACTCAGCCAAAAAAAATAAGTAAAAATAAAATTCAGAGGCCCAGTGCAATGGCTCAACTGACAAATCCTCCACCCGCAAGCATTGGCATCCCATATGAGCACCAGTTCACATCTCAACTGCTCTGCCTCCTGCTTGTGGCCTGGGAAAGCAGCAGAGGATAGCCAAAAGCTTTGCACCCTGCACCTGCATGGGAGACCTGGAGGAGGATCTTGGCTTTGGGTCTGCTCAACTCTGGCCACTGCAGCCATTTGGTGAGTGAACCAGCAGGTGGAAAATCGTTTTTTCTCTCTGTAAATCTGCCTTTTCAAAAAAAAAAAAAAATACGTCTTTAAACTAACAACAAAAATCCTGTTTTGCAACAAAATGATATAGCTGAACATCATGATGTAACCACATTCAAAAAGATAACTATGCTTTCCCTGATATGTGGTAATTAATGTAGAACACACAAAAAGTATAGGACTGAAGTGGTCACTTTGGGATGTCACTGTCATTTTTAACCCTAGTTTGCACTTCAGCAGAATACGGCCTTCTGGCCTTCCACTTTTGTTTTGAACTTTATGAGTATTGGCAAATTAAGCCTTTGAATACAGAACAGATTAAAACCATGTTAAAATATTCTGGAACCATATGGAGGGAGAGGAACTGTGCAAAGTGTGGAACGAGGAAGCAAGGACAGCAACTGCCTCCTTGAATTCACGCCTACAGAATACAGACAATCTTTTCTTTACATTAACAATGTTTTCGCATTATCATGATACTATTTTTCTTTTGTATAGTTCTATATGCTTTAACTTGCAGCAAGTTTCCACAATTAATTCAAATTTCCCATCCATATTTAAAATTCTATGCCTATTGAGACTTCAATCATGGGAAACTGTTTTTTTTTTTTTTCCCAAATTCATTTCATTCATAAAGCTTTTCCTGGGCAAGGTTTCTGATGTGTGATCTCTAGAAAACAATTTTCTATATTCACTGCATTTATAAAGTTTCGTGATTATGTGAATCTTACGAACTATGACTTCTATGAAAATGCCTTTCCATACTCATCACACTGACTTGCTGTCGCCCTTACGTGTCTGGCGGTCACTGCCTTCAGAAATTTTCTCCCTTGTGCAAATTTTCTGATGTGTTTTTCACAACAGTGTGATTCCAGGTAAAAAGCTTTCCTACATTTCCTTTTGAAAAAGTTTTTGTCACAGGCAGACTTAAAGAGAGAGGACTCAAAGATCCTCCTTCTGCTGGTTCACTCTTTAGATGGCAGCAAGGACCAGAGCTGGGCTGGTGGCCTGAAGCCAGGAGCTTCTTCCAGCTCTCCCTCGTGGGTGCAGAGGCCCAAGCACTTAACACATCTGTTGCTTGCACAGGCGTATTAGCAGGGAGCTAGATCAGAAGCAGAGCAGCTGGGACTCAAACTGGTGCCCATATGGGATGCCAGCACTGCAGAGGCATAACCTCCTACGCCATGGTACCAGCACCTTTCCACATTTATTACATTCAAAAGGTTTTTCTTGTGTGAACTGTCTGATGTGATGAGGTGTGATCGCGGGGAAGGGCATTTCCGCACGCACTGCCTGCTGTGTCATTTCCTACTGAGTTAGGAAGTCTAACCTCTGCCAATAGACTTCGCCACATTCCCTGCATTCGAAAGGTATCTTCCCTGTGGGTTCTCTGGCGTTCATGCAAGTGCGTTTTTGACAAAAGGCTTTCTTCTACTATGCATAGGTCTCTTCCCTACGTGAAACTTTAAGAGGAATTGGGATTTCTGGGGAGATTTCTGTACTCGTACATTCACCAAGTTTCTACCTGTATGAATTCTCTTCCATGCTATTAAGTGCTGCTTCCTGGAAAAGGCTTTCCTACACTCATTACATTCAAGATGCTCTTCATGTGTAACTTCTCTGATGTTCAAGTGTAACTTGTGCCCAACAGCATTCTCACACTGATGACATGCATAAAGTTTCTCCCTGGATGGATTCACTGCTGTGTTAGGAGACTGGACCTGCAGCAAAAGGCATTTTTACACTCATTGCATTTAAATGTCTTTTCCTCATGTGAATTTTCTGATGCTTCTTGAGGTCTGACTTCCAGGAAAAGGCTTTTCCACACTCGTTACATTCAAAAGGTCTCTCCCCCGTGTGAATTCTCTGATGAGTTATGACATGCGACTTGTGGGAAAAAGCTTTTCCACATTCACTACATTTATAAGGTCTCTCCCCTGTGTGAATTCTCTGATGCTTTCTGAGGTCTGACTTCCAGGAAAAGGCTTTTCCACACTCACTACAGTCAAAAGGTTTCTCCCCGGTGTGAATTCTCTTATGCGTCAGGAGGTTTGACCTCCTCGAAAAGGCATTTCCACACTCATTACACTCGTAAGCTTTCTCCCCGGTGTGAATTTTCACATGCTTATTGAGGTCTGACTTACAGGAGAAGGCTTTGACACACACACTGCATTTAAACGGTTTCTCCCCTGTGTGAGTTCTCTGATGTGTTACGAGATGTGACTTCCTCGAAAAGGCCTTTCCACACACACCGCATTTAAAAGGTCTCTCCCCTGTGTGAATTCTCTGGTGTGTGAGGAAGTATGACTTGTGGGAAAAGGCTTTTCCACATTCACCACATGCAAATGGCTTCTCTCCAGTGTGGATTCTGTGGTGTGTTATGATGTCTGACTTCCTCGAAAAGGCTTTTCCACACACATTACACACAAATGGTTTTTTCTCTGGGCGGATTCTCTGGTGCCTGCTGAGGTATGACCTCCGAGCAAAGGTCTTCCCACACTCGTCACATCTATATATCATCTCCTCTGCAGGGATCCTTGGATTGGTCGCAAGGGCTGGTTTGCAGGAAAAGCTTTTCCCGCATTCACTGTACTCATTAGGCATTTTCCCTATGTGAGTTCTGTGATGAGTGGTCTGGGAGGATCTGTAGCTGAAAAACTGCTTAGTGGGCTCAAATGCATAGGATTTTCTTCCAGCATGATGTCTCAGATTCATTGCAAGATCTGACTGGTAATTCATGTCCTGCTCATACTTCAAAGAGTCACAGAGTTTATCTTGTGTGTGAGTCTGTTGATACCTACTGAGGTTAGGGTTTTTCAGCAAAGTTTCCTTTTCTAGCTGAATGGTACTTCCAGTGACAGTGGGCTTATCATAGGGATCTCTCGGATAAGCCCTCTCAAACGTGAAGAACATCTTCCTCTGCAAACATTTCCCCAGCCCACTGTGCTCGAGCAGCTGCGGCACAGGCTGCACCCTGGGGTGCTGACTAACCAGCCTCGAGCAATGACAATTCCCATGCACACCAAACACATCGAACCTCTCCCCAGCCTGCACCTCTTCTAGCACAGCAGGGAGATGCATGCTGTGAAATGCATCATACGTCTCAAGCTTCACGCCTGAATAATTTTCCTTTTTGATGACCAGTTTGGGAATATGGCTTGAGACCACACTGGGTGTCTTTCTCGATTCAGATCCCTTGTAAGTGAAGGTGGTGTTGTTTGTGATCAGAGTTTTCCTCAAACTTCTGTCCTGACTCTCCTTGCTGGTCACGATCAAATCGCGTCTTCTGTGGGCAACTGAAAGGAGAAAACAGCATGGTCATACTCATGAATCCCATTGAAGTGTGTGTTCTGAAACCCACAGGTAAAGGCAAGGATGTTCCTTCCTGTCTTAGCAGCCTAGGAGTTTAACAGGAGTATGTGCATATCAGTCCTTCTAATTTGACTCCGCAGACATTTCAATAACGCTTCCTCAGAGAAGGCAGGCTTCCTTCCGGCCACTCGCTTTTACAATCCTGATCTATGTCTGGGTTACTGTCATTTTCAGCTTCTCAGAACCACAAGCAGGCACAAAGAAAAGCTTCCATAAGCTCTCAATAAGCTTTTCCTTCCAGTGTAAGAGTTTTGTTTCTGTAACTCAAAGTATGTTCACCTTTGTAAAGTGTTTTCTAGCTCATTCTGAGAACAAATGTCCTTTTGCTACAATGGTTGCTTGATAACTTGCACTTCTGAAGGTCTTTAGTGTCTGTACTGGAGGATCAGTTTCCTTCTATTTTCACAGAAGACTGAATTTTTATGCATTTATTATCTTTTTGTTATTTTACAGTGATATTGAAAAAGGAAGGATTCAAATTATAAACTCTATTCCCACACCAATCTGAGCATTCATCATCACTACAGGGGTTGACCTAACTTTGGGACACACAACCTCCTCCCTTCTCTTCGTGAGCACAGAACCACTTCTTGCCAAGTGTCTATGACACTTCCGGCTTAGTCTCATTTTTTCTTTTAATTTGAAAGAGTTAACAGAGAGGGGGAGGCAGAGAGAAACAGTCTTCCTCCTACTGTCTTATCCCCAAAGGGCGGCAAATCAGCCCTTCTCAAATCTGCCTGAGAGCCAGAGGTGGGCCAGGCTGAACTTGGGAGTTGAACTTGGGAGCTTGGAGCTTCTTCTAGGATTCCCGGGTGGGTTTAGGGGCCGAGAGACTTGGACCGCCTCCTGCTGTTTTCTCAGATGCATCAGCAGGCAGGTGGATGGGCAGTGGAGCAGCTCAACTGCAGGCAGTGCAGCTTGACCCATATACCACAGTGTCAAACACAGCCCCGCAACTTCTGACATCAAAATAGGAACATTTTACTTTTTTAAGGGTCGGTGAACAGAGGAGGAAACAATATGAGAAATCTACAAAGAGTTCCCAGGCACTGTTCCAACCCTGAAATATCTGCAGGTATTCTTTATTTTATTATTGAATTAGAGGCTGAGAGAGGAGGGAGCGCCCATTCACTGGTTCAGCCCTGGAATGTGTGCCACACCCGGGCTCTAAGTGGGGCCCCAGTCTGAACAAATAAGAAGAACCAATTTCAATGAGCCCCTCAATTAATAAGAACAAATGGGGTTAATAAATACAAGAGAAACTTCCTGAGGAAAATCAGAGCATGAAACAGGTTAGAACTGAGGGGTTGCATCTAAGCATTCATGCCAAGGCCCAGGAGTGCTGGGGCTGCGCTCCTGGGAGCTGGGGAAGCCTGTGTCGGATGGCTTAGGCCAGCTGTCTCACGCCGGGACATCAGGAAACACCCGTAAAAGGCGTCTCAGAGCACGCTCGCTGCTTTCTCGCTGGCTCTGCCCCCTTGGCAAGCACGTGCCCACTGACCTTGGAGGCGCTGGGCTGGGCAGTCCCGAACCATCCATGGCTCTGCTCCTCGTTCCAATCTGAAGATCAGGTCAGGTTTGGTGAGGCAGTACCCTGTTAACAGGGAACAGTGAAAGACTCTGTCAAATCACGAATTTGGATTTTTCTGAAGAAGGAACATGTTCTGATTCAAATCTTGGAGGACAGGGGCTTAGAGTCTTCATGGACTCAATCCAGTACTCACCCAGCGTTCGCTTATAAAGTGCTCAGTTCAGAGTCAATTGGAAAAAAAAAAACCCATTCCAGTTGGGCATGTCGAGCCTGTCACTCACCCAGGGACAGCAGGCTGCTGTAGGTTTCCAGCATCACATCCCTATACAGGACGCGCTGGGCGTGGTTCAGCTCCTGCCACTCCTCCCAGGTGAATTCCACAGCCAAGTCTTCAAAGGACACCAAAACCTGCAAGCGCATGTTCCCCCTCAACACAGCAGATGTGCCATGAAACCGAAAGACCTGTGGCCCAGTCTCCCGAGAAACAACCCCCTGTCAGACTGCCTGGGTCTGTTACCAGCTGCTCGCTGATCCCAGCCTGCTGCTGACGCAGACCCCAGGAAGCAGCAGCAGGACAGGCACAGGCTTCCACAGCCCATGTGAGGGGCAGGCCCAGCCCTGGCTGCTCCTGGCATGTGGAGACCTAACCGCTCGGTGAGAGCTCTGTCCTTCCCTGTCTTAAACTAGCATGGAGTTTTTGTGTCTTTCTTTAGCTCGCATATAAATTTTTAAATGTTGCAAAATGGCAATGCAAGCTGTTTGTAAATACTTAAAGAACAGAATTAAGACTACTTCCAGCAGGTTAAAACCCACATGAAGAATGGGGTATTTGAAGATATACATCTCAGAGTACGCAGCCCAACCTGCACATACAGACGGCGTGAGAGGAACGTGTATTTACAAATCTGCAGCGTAGGTCCTCCGTGCAGCCCTGGTCTAACCGGGGATCCAGTACGTGTTTCCCAAAGCTAATGGGGACCACATTCGACCAAATGTAGATTTCCAGGAAGGACGGTACGCTATCTCACCACGATGACCATCAAACAGTACAGAAATAAACACTTACACAAGATGAGCTCATTTTCTTGGTCTTGGAAAAAATGCAGAGGTCTCAGAATTATACCTGGAAGAGAGGGGAGATGGAGAGTAGTGAAAGTAGTGTCTGGCTTGCTCCTACAGTCTACTGCACAAAACACGCTCAGGAAATAAACACACCAAGGGCAGACACGGCAGGCAGAGAGACAAGAAGCCTCCCTTGCATTCCAGAGCTGAACTGTGCCATGAGTGGCAAGAAAAGCACCCACGTGCCACTTGAACTGGCACAGATAAAACATCTTATCACTAGGTTAGTCATGTTTATTTATAATATTTATTAGTCAGTTCTTTTTTTTTAATTTGATGTTACCACCAAGATATAATGCATAATTTTAAAGATGACTGCCCAAGTAAATTATAGTATGCCAAAGAAAGATTCTGCTGTCACTAAAATCTAAACTCAGAAAAATACTTGTGTAGTATTAAGTCATTTCCTATTAGTTCAGATGTGCCACACAGGATTCCACACAATGCTTTTACTAGACTGTCTTGACATTTAAATATACAAAATTCCAAAGAAAATATACATCATGCAACCTGAATTTATATAGCCAGCAACTATACAGGAAAACAATGGATGGATTTTATTAAGTATACATTCTAGAAACTGTTCCAAATGACATATCCCCAAGCTTACAGCCTTCACATGATCCTGTCCCATGGTAACTTGCCTTTGCCACTTCCCTTGCTTTAGACCACAGGACACCAGCCAATGTGTCCCATGACATCTGCAGAGCAACTGCCTACTTCTTACTGGACAGGTGTCTCAGGAAGAAACCTGCTACTTGCCCCGAAAAGCAGCAACCTCGATCCTGGCACCACACAACTGCAACACAGAGCAATCCACCCCAGAATGACTCAGAAACCCACACAGATATCCATCGGTGACAGCGTGGAGAGGAACTGAATTACACACCAGAGAGTCCGATCCCACAGAAGTTGTCATGGGCATGACAGCGTGCTATTTGCCCACCAGAATGGTGTCAGCATGCTGTTGCCACACAACAAAAGCATTGCTTGACAGTACTAAGTCTGTCTTAATTAAAAAATAACAACTGGGAACAGTATTGTGTCTTGTTTGTATTGCTCAAACATTAACACTGAAAGTGTCATATATTTAAATTTTATAGAATCACTTGTCATACTAAACATTTATGATTATCAAGGATGAATAAATGATATTCAGTGAGACCAGCTGTTCCACTTGCAACCCAGTTCCCTATTAAGGCATCTACAGAAGTGGCAGGTGCTTGGCCGTCTGCATCCAGTGGGAGAGCTGGCTTCGGCCTGGCACAGCCCTGCATGCTGAGCCACGCGGGCAGCAAACCGTGAATGAAAGATCTTTCTCTACTTCTCTCTTTGTCTCTGTGTTATCTTCTAAATCTCTATGTAACTCTTTAAAATGAATTACAAAATAGATTAAGTAGGCATACTGCATTTGCAAAACACACAGAAAGTATAGAAGAAAAAAAGGGCCAGTCATACCCAAAGCAGTATCTTCTACAAAAGCGTTTCTTCTGAACTACCTTCACTTCCTAAACAGCGTCTCAACAATGACCACTTTGAGTACTGAATTACCTATGGTAAAATGGAGAACACCACACCAAAAGGTGGGATATGTGTCATGTACTCATCGACACTTGTCAACAGATTCATCAACTAAAGGTGTATTATCTGATAACAAAGATCCTGACGGTATTTCTGATGCTACCAGGAAGCACTATCAGACAGGGAGTGGGTTTGGGGGCACGGTAGGCCGATTCTCAGAAACATGATATTTTTCCATTGCAGACCACACCTTCAAGTCCTTTCCCAGCACTGATACATCCCAGGCCCTTGTCTTATCTTTCTCTAGCCATACACATCTCCCTTCTCATGGTCCATGTAACCCTTGCAACACCAACCATGCTTTGGTGAGCCACCGATGAGGTGACATGTGACATCACACGTGACGTCAGATCAAATCTTGATCTCCCTGGACAGTAAGAGCGATGAAGGCTGAGACCATGCAAAGCTACGGTCTTCACACTTCTGGGCTACTTTGTCTACTTCAAAGCAAAGCAACGGGGAGAGGGCTGGATCACTACAATATGACCTTGGTTGAATTCCAAATCACACAGCCCTATACTTCATGCAGCGTACCCTACCTCAGTAGAAAGAAAATCAGAACTTTAATTTTTTCTAATAGAAGCTACTGTCCAAGGAGACTAAATTTTGTATAGACTTCCCTGAAGCCTGCGGGACCCGTCTATCTCAACGTCCAGAGTGACTTATATTTTGAAAAACAATCAATTTATGTGTCTGAAATAAAGAGAGGGAAGAATCAAGATAAAGAGAGATTTGTCTTCTGGTTCACTCCGTCAAATGCTTATAAGAGCAAGCACCAGGCCAGCAGGGCAGCAGGCATCCCCATCAGTGGGTTAACCTGCTCCTCAGCCCCCAGCTCTGACTCAGCCCATCTCCACCTGCTGGCAGCATCTGGAAAGTGAGCCAACAGGTAAGTGTGCGCTCTCTGTTCTCTTTTCTCACAACCAAAATAAAAAAACTCAGCACATTTAGGCAGTCTCTTCCAAACGCCTGACCCTTGCACCCCAAAGCTCACAATCTCAATCACGGTGGACTCCAGCACCGTGGATCACACGCGCTGAAGAAACTCCCATCACTCAAGTGGTGGCTGGCTCATACCGCTCAGTTTTACTCACCCAGAACATAGTTCTGGCAGCAAGTACCTGAAGAGAAAAGAAATGAAGGGATGCTGCCCCCGTGTCAGCAGCTGGGAGGAGAGGGCGCCCTGTATTCTCAGTTGCACCTAACGGAGTAGAGTTTCCATTTCTCGGATTTCACTACATCAAGACAAGAGTATGAGGAGCCAGGTATGAATTCATATGGCATTGAGTTTCCATGCTGCTATCAAACTAATGTTCTCTAAAAAATATTCCTTTAGGGAATAGAACTCCATCAAATTAAGCTACTGCCAAGGACATCAGCATTCCATGATTCAACATACGCTAATCACATCAGGAGAACGAAGGATAAAAGTCATGACAATTAGCTCAATACATGAAGAAAAACATTCAATAAAATTCAGCATTCACTTATGAACAAAACTTCAGCAAAATATTTATAGAAGGAATGCATATCCCAGCTGTAGGTAACTGCCTAGATGGCCTGGTACCTAGGCAAGAGTTACACTGTTGAGAGGAAAGCAGCCAATAGGTGGCAGGGGTTCTGGGCCTGGTTAATGCCAAATTTGAAGTTCATTCTACCAATGTGCCAGCATACCTTTTTTTTTAATAAGTGGAAAGATGGGGGTCTCCAGGCAGGATGCACCACCCTAGGTGGCGGGGCCTAGCAACTGCCAAGAAGGAGGCTGGAGACATACTGGATTGGGAGTGGGTGAGTGTTCGTTTGACAAGGAATGATTTTGGAGGTCGTCCACAAACCAGGCCACTGCACTTGCAGGTGGACAGGGGAGCTGAGACAGAGTGGTTTAGAAGGCTGAAAGCAGAGGACATGTCTGGGTCAGTCGTGGGAGACCTGGGCTGGGCTAAACAGCATCATCTGCCAGCTGGGGCTGGAGGACATTCCTGGCTGGGCCTGGCCACAATACCTACCCATGAATGCCAGAGCAAGAAGTGGGTCAACTGGGCTGGGACACTAGAGAACTAGAGCTGGGGGGCAGATTCTGTAGAGGACTTGTGGTCCTGCACCTGTGGGACTGCAGCAACCACTGGTTTATGCAGAGAGCTGGCAGGCAATGACAGACTGAGCCAAGCTGGGCCAAGGAACACACCTGACAAGGACCTAGCTGACACACCGCTGGGGCTGGGAGAATGCTGGGTGGAGCAAGGCAGCAGCACCTGCTGGCGCATTCAAGGGTCATAAATGAGGGCAGACTACACCAAGCAGCACTCGACAGCACACACGAGATCCAGGGCTGACGGCAGGCCTGGTAGGAGAACTTGAAGAACTCCCATGCTAGGCACAGCTCCCACTACTGAGTCTGAGATGGGGCTAGGAGCAGGCTAGGGGAACTGTGGGTATTCCCCTGCCAGGCTGTACCTATAGCTGCTAAGCACAAGCATCAGGGCTGGGGTGGCTGGATGTGGGCCAGGCCCGGAAAGGGCAGCAGCATCTGTTGGGCATACATCAAAGGCTGGTTTGGAGGGCAAGTGAGGCTGAGCTAAGCTGCAGCACCCACTGCATGAAGGTTGGGTCTGACAGTCTGGCTGAGCTGGCCACAGCACCCATCAGTGTGTGGGATGTGTGGCTGAGGTGGAACTGACCAGGCTGCCTCAATGGTATGTGCACTGTCTGCTGCACATGACAGGTCGAACTTCATTCTGAATCGGCTAGTGCATCGAAGTGTCAACTCTGAGGTCACCTCAAGACTACCCAGCAGGACTCACCACAGGATGTGCAGTCAGACCTGGGAGCGCACGGACTGGGACTGGGCCTCCACAGCTGCGCGTGCAGTGGAAAGCATGTCCAGTTGCACATGGAGAACATGATAGCCAGCTCCACTAGGCCAGCAGAGGATGCTGGCTGCCTCAACAGAGGATAGAAAGAGGTTGGACAATTCTCGTGGCCAAGCTTTGCAGCACGTTCCTGGGTCTGTGGCTACGCCAAGGTGGACTTTTGTCAACCAGTGGACCTTGGAGCAGTGACAGCTCCAGGAACACTCTCGGAGCATTCTTCCCACATTGGGGTCTCCAGGGCATCAGCAAAGGACAGGCCCCCCCCCCCATCCCCGGGTACTGATGTGTGATCTATGTATGATGAGGAGGAAAGCGGCCCTCTCCCCCAAACCCTCTGCAGACAGAGCAGAGAAAAAGGAAAGAATGAGGCATGTGACCCACTCACCTTCCTCCACGCCTGGCCCTCCCCACCCTCATCGGAGGCCCACATGGACATTCATTCCTCTCAACTATGTGAACAATATTACATATAAGATCTTTTCTGCCCACAGTGTAATGAAGGCAGAAATTTAAAAACTCTGGAATATATACAAACACATGGAGACTTAATATGCTCTTTCATGAATAATGAGTTACAGAAAAGTCAAAGGAAAATTAAAATATTCCTAGAAGCTGGACTCCCTACCTTCACTGTTGAATCCTACCAAACTTTTAAAGATAATTCCATTTCTTTTCAAACTATACAAAACAACTGGAAGGGAAGGATCCTCTCAAACTTCTTCGATGAGGCCAAAAGTCCAAAACTAGAAATATGAAAAAAGGTACAACTAACAGAGATAACTAGAGACCAATGTCCTTAATGAACACAGGTGAAAAATCATAAGTAAAATACTAGCTAATATATTCTAACAGCACATCAGAAAGATCATTCACCCAAAATGGGACTTCTCCCTGGTGAAAGAGATACTTCAACGCATGTAAATCAATAAATGTGACACATCACATTAACAAACGCAAGAATAAAAACCACATGACAGACACAGAGAAAGCATCTGATAAAACAATATCCCTTCATGACAGAAATCAGAAGTAAATGAGGTGCAAACCAATATTGCTCATCAAGACCAAGGCAATACCTGACACACAACATCACACTGGATTTGGAATTAAGGTGCCCACTTTGACCACTGCTATTCAGTACAGCTCTCAACATTTCAAGCTCCAGCCATTAGGCAAGAAGTATGTGGGAAGGCAAATTATTCATTTTTTTTTCTTTCTTTTTAAGGCAAATTATTCTTGTCTGCATATGACATGATTCTCTATATAGCAGAATCAAAACCTCCACTAAGAAACTATTGGAACTCATTAGAGTGCATGGCAAGGCTCCAGGAGACACACACACACACACACACACACACACACCACTAGCCTCTGGGGCTGATGCTATGGCACAGCAGGCTTTTTTTTTACAATGCCTACATCCCATGTGGGCCAGAGTTCCTGTCCCAGCAGCTCCACTTCCCATCCAGCTCCCTGCTTGTGGCCTAGGAAAGCAGCAAAGGATGGCTCAAAGCCTTGGGACCCTGCACCCACATGGGAGACCCAGAAGAAATTTCTGGCTCCTGGCTTCGGATCAGCTCAGTTCTGGCCACTGCGGACATTTAGGGAGTGAATCAGTGAACGGAAGATCTTCCTCTCTGTCTCTCCCCCTCTCTGTATACCTGACTTTCCAATTTAAAAAAAAAAATCTTAAAAGCAAAAGCAAATCTGAAGCATCACAATACGAGACTGGAAAAAGCACTGTGGGAAACTGTAATCAAAATAGCCTGATATTGGCACAAAAATAAACATATCGGCAGACGGAAGAAAACAGACAACCTAGAGGGTAATCTGTGCATTTGCAATCAATTTTCTTGTCAAAGGAGCTAACAGCAATCCCTGGAGAAAGGACTGGACCTTCAGCAGCTGAATACATCCACACAAGCATGGAAAAAGATCCCAACTAAGTGTGTCGAGGATTCAGATGAGTAAATGTGTAACCATCAAATTACTAGAGAAAAACATCGACCAAATCATGCAAGGTATTCAAATAGGTAAATAATTATTTTTTCTTTAAAGATTTATCTATTTGGAAGGCACAGTACCAGAGAGAAAGAGAAAGTGAGAGAATTTTCCATCTGCTGATTCACTCCACAAATGGCTTTAATGGCTGGGCCTGGGCATGGCCAAGACGAGCATCCAGGAGACTCTTCCAGGTCGCTCAGGTGGGTACAGGAGTGCAGCACCTGGGCCGTCTTCTGCTGATTTCCCAGGTGCAGTAAAAAGGAAGTAAATTGAAAGTGGACCAGCCAGAGCATCAGCAGGTGTCCATATGGGATGCTGGGAGCGCAGGCAGTGGTTTAACCCATTACGTCCCAGAGCAGGCTCCACTGCAAAACACTTCTGGAAGACTCCATAACAACAAAAGCAGAAACAGCCAACTGGAATTATCTCTAGCTAATAAACTTGGGGTTTTTTTGTGATGTTTACATAGTTGAACAGGGTGGGAAGAGTCTAGGGGCGGGCCAGGCTGGACCAGTTCATAACAGCCACTAGCACATGTGAGAACCAGGACAGGGTGCAGGATAGTCTTTGTTGGGCCGCAACACCAAGCAGTTCACATTATAGCTGGGACTGGGGGCTGGCTGGCTTGAGTTGGGCAGCAGCAGCCATCAGCATGAGCTAGATCTAGGCACAGGCTAGGTTGCGCCAAGCTACAGCACCTGCTGGTTTATGCCAAGGTGACGTGGGCCATGCCAGACTGAGGTACAGCACCCACCAGCACTTGTGAGACCTGGGGGGTGGGGGGTGCGAGCCCAGCATGAGGGTTGTGGGAGGTGCTCCTACTAGGCCACTGCTTCTGAGTACTAGAATCAGGGGGCAGACCAGACTAGGCACAGCTACAGAATCCACTGGCCTGCATGTGAGCTGGGTTAGGGTGGGACTTAGTCCACCTCCTGTCCTGGCAGGAACAGTGGCCTTGCCCAACAGGCCCACACCCATTCCAGTTCTTACTGTAACAGCCCAGCCACACCTGGTCCACACCCACAGTTCTCATGTGGTTCAGTAGGTGCTAAGACAGCCCGGCCCATCTTACACTCACCCTGGCTTTCTTGAGTACCAGAGGATGTGGAGTCTAGCCCAGTCTGGTGTTCCTCAGACCCAGTCCACATCCACGCTGAGGGATCCTGCAGTCATGCCTGCCCAGAATGCCACCCCAATTCTGGCTCTCATGCTCACCAGTGGGGAACCACAAACCAAGCGGGGCGTCTCCTTAGCTCCCCAACTAGGCCTGTTTGCAGCAACGGATCTTGGGTGTACCAGCAATTGCTCTGACCAGGCTTGGCACAGTCCATTCCCTGACTTGGTCCTTGCCATGGAATGCTGCAGCCTGACCTGTCTCAGCCCACCCCCAGTCCCAACTCAGCAGGTGCTACAGCCTAGCCTGGCCCAGATTGCTCCTATCCCTGGCTCGTGCAAACCAGCAGATGTGACAGCTTAGCCTAGCATGACCCATACTCCAGCCTGTCTCCTGTACATGCCAGAGAGTTTAGGTTGGTCTGGCCCTGCCTGGTCCCTCTGGAACTTACCACATACTTGTCAACAATTGGAGCACCCTTATCCAGCTCGCCCAACACCCAGGACTGAATCACATGTTCATCAGCAATAGCTGTCGCTCACCAGGGGAATTCCCCCAAGTTCCCCCACCAGGCTGACACCCAGACTCAGATGTCACATGTGCTGGCAGGCACTAGGCCATGACCCAGCATAGTCTGCCCCCTCCATCCAGGCCTTTGTATGAGCTGGTGGATGTTGTAGCCTGGCCTGCCCCATACCCTACCCTTGAGTGTGTCTGCAAGTGCTACAGCCTGGACTAGCCGGACTGTTCCCAACCTCAGAATCCATAAGTATTGGTGGGTTCCATGGACATGCCTAGCTCAGCCCATCATCACCCCCAGCTCTTAAGCAAACCAGTGGAAACTGCAAACCACTCAGTCTCAACTCCCCCGCTTACCTGCAAGTACAGTGGCTTTGTGGATGGAAGTCCCTCAGAAGTCAATCCTCAACTGCAACACATTCCCTCAGTGGTCTCCCCTCCCACACATCTCCTGACCCTCCTCCCTGATCCATCCATGGACCATGCATGTGAGACAATCCCCAGGCTCACTCCAGCTACCTGGACGAGAGGTCCCGGGTTTCCCCACACCACTGTCAGCACCATCTTTGGGACCCCCCCACAAACCTGCACTCCTGGCCCCCAAAAGTGGAGGTTGGGCCTATGCCCTATGGACATTCAGCCACATGGCGCCTGCTGGCCTCAGAGCATGGCCTGGGGTCAGGCCTGCATGCACATGGCCAGCCAGCCAGCCACATGGCCACTAAGAAGGTTTTTAACTGCAAAGAAAATCAACAAAGTGAAGAAGCAACTGGCAGAACAGGAGAAAATACTTGCATACTATGTAACTGATAATGGATTAACATCTAAAATCTGGGCACAGCATGATGGCTCAATTGGCTAAATTCTCACCTTGCAACCATGAGGATCCCATATGGGCACCAGCAAGTGTCCCAGCTGCTCCACTTCCCAACCAGCTCCCTGCTTATGGCCTGGGAAAGGAGTAGGGGATGGCCCAAAGCCTTGGGACTCTATTCCCATGTGGGAGACTAGAAGGAGTTCCTGGTTCCTGACTTCAGGTCAGCTCAGTTCCTGCTACTGTGGCTATTTAATGAGTGAACCAGCAGGTGGAAAATCTTTCTGTCTCCACTCTCCATAAGTCTGATCTGCCTTTCCAATAAAAATACATAATTAACAAAAATCCAGAACATATAAAGAACTCAAGAAATTCAACAACAAAAACAATACAGTTAGGAATTGCATAAGTGACAGGAACAGGCATTTCTCAAGAGAGAATTCAAATGGCCAACACACAAAGACAAAACACTTAGGAACACCAGTGAACAAAAAACCACAATGAAGTTCCACCTAACCCCAGTTAAAACAGCTATCATACAGCAACCAGAAACAATGAGTACCACCAGAAGTGCAGAGGAAAAGGTACCTTAGTCCAGTGTTGGTGGGAACACAAATTTGTACAAGCATTATGAAAGACAGTATGAAATCAGATCTATCACAACCCAGCCATCCCACCCGAGAATTTACCCAAATAAAATAAAATCAAGTTTACTGCAGTTCAATTCACAATAGCTAAGATATGCGATTAACTCAGATGTTCAGCAAGTAACTGACGATAATGAAAACAGCATATATACTATGGAAAAGATATCTCTACACCATGGAAAATAGTACATATATGCTATGGAACATATATCTATACACTATGGATAATAGCATATAAACACTATGGAAAATACATCTATACACTACAGAAAAATAGTATAGAAACACTATGGAAAACAATTTAGTCAAAAAAATGAGAAAAGGTGAAACCCTGTCTTTTGTACCAAAATAAATGCAATCAGAATCCATTAAGCTTACTGAAATATGACAGTCCCCAAAGGACAAACACGTTTTTCTCTGATCTGTGGAAGATAATATAGAACACAGAAAGAAGCGCATACTTCTGGTTTTTTTGGAATGGGAGTATAGGGGCCATTTAATGACAGCAAAAGCTATTACATCAGCAGCTGGCAGCCCAGGGCGTGGGCTTGGCCGTGCTTCTAAAGTCAGCCAGTTTTGTAACTCTGCTCTTAGAAAGGCACCTGAAGGGGAGAGGAGGAGGTCACCCCCTAAGGCTGGGTGTGTTACACTTCTGGTGGAGAAAACAGGAAAGCGAAGGCTGGTTACTGATGCACAGACTCAGGCAGTGCTGGTGGTACCTGCTGACCTGGGAGCAGGGCTGGGCCCCACTCTCGCCTATGCCTGCAGGTGGTCAGGGCCCCAGGGACTTCTGTCCACAGCTTACAGCTGTCCCTCGACAGATGGACTCCCAGCCTGAGGCGCACAGGAGTGGGCGCCATGCACAATGGTTAGGAGGTGGGTGACCAGCTCTGTCACCTACCAGCCGTCCTAGGCATCGGAGGGTGAAACCGTGACCTGTCCAAGTTCCCCAGAGAGCTCACATTGAAGTCTGATGATGCTCGACTGAGATTCATCGGTCACCTATTCCCATAACCCACTTGCAAAGGACAGGGGTTACGGTCAGGATCATGAGCAGGGTATATGAAGGCACATCTTGGGGTTCCCATTCCTGGTGCTGGGAATCCCTGGGGGAAGGCCAAGTGTCCCCTCCTTGGCCTGCAGGGCAGGATGTGGTGGAACCTGGCCCAGTGACACATTCCAACTGGGCCGGCAATTGTTCCACATGACAAATTCCTGGGGGTCCCAGCCCCGAAGGCCTGAGGATGAAAAGCCTGCTGGGTTGCCTCTCCTCTTGCAGGAGGGCTAGGAGGTAAGATTTCTCAAGACAGTGTTAATGGTGTGTGTGTGGGGGGGGGGGGGCGGGACGGGCTTCATGACACAGAAGATTCAGTGTCTACAACAGCAGCATCTCCTATCAGTACTGGTTCAAGACCTGGCTGCTCCACTTTCAACCCAGTTCATGTGTCTGGGAAGGCAGAAGTGACGCCCAAGAACTTAGGCCCTGAACCCACATGGGAGACCAGATGGAGATCCTGGCTCTTGGCTTTAGCCTAGTCTAGCCATTTGGATAGTGAACTAGCAGACTCAAGACCCTCCCTTTCTCTCTGTAATGCTGCCTTTTAGATTGACACAGATGACGTGTGAAAAATGACCATGAAGTAGTGGGCTTCCTAGACAATATCCAATCGGGCTTCTTCCCCTGAGTAACAGGGCAAGGGCCTGGCTTCTGCATCTTATGCTGTGCATGGACACATCCGGGTCCTACCTAGGGACAGGAAGGGTGAAGGGTTGGCAGGCAGAGCTCAGAGATGGCACTGTCCCCTGAGCCGACGGAGGAGGGATAGGATCACACACAGCAGGCATTTCCCAGCAATCAGGTACCCTAGAAATCCATGCCATTCCCCCAGATATGGACAAAGCCCTAATCTAGAGCCACTTCGATCCCAGTAAATAGCAACCCACACGGAACTCAGCCTGGAGCCAACGCTCAGCTCCCTGGCAGTAGGCTGCAACCCACAGCCTCACCATCCTGGGGCCATGAGACCACCCGGCTGACAGGCCTGACCCAGAGCCTACATCTGTTCCTAGGCTTGGAAACCCTGGAACGGGGGAGGAGGGTTCCTGCTTGGCCCACTGCATTATGGAATGCCTGGCCCTTCTCTCAGGCAGCCTGGCAATGGGCTATCCCCAAAGCAAAGCTGCCTCCTGGAACGGACTCTGGGTTCTCCTGCTCACTGTTCCTGCATGGTCCTCCCGGGTACTCAGAGGGGGGTGGTGGAAAGGAGCGCTTGATCCAGACACACACTGTCCCTTCAGCCAGCTGGGGCTCACTAGCCTGGGAAATAGGCAGGGTGGGCCCACTGGCCTCAGCTTTGGGAACTAAGCACGGGGGTCTGGGGAGGCTCTAGCCTCAGCCCTGGGAACTAGGCAGGGGGTGCCCCCAAGAGTGTCAGTTCACACGACACTGAAAAACAGCAATGTCCCAAACATGGATCAGGGTGGTGGCCACAGAGCATGCAGAAGGCCAGCAACCGAGTGTGGGCTCAGAGCCCAGTGATGGTTACCATGGTAACCAGAGGAGGGTGGAGTTTGCTTCCAACCGAATGGGAAAGGATTGCGGAATTCTGGCGGGCCCCTCAGGCTGTGAAGCCACTGAAGCCTGGCAGGCCCTCAAGCTGTGAAACCACCATTGTACCAATGAGGGGCACAAACCCATATCCCCCCACCAAATAAGGACCCAGGCGACCCCCGTTTCAGCTTCCTTGTCAAGGGGAGTTTAAAAGGCCCCTGTATGTCTTCTTCCTCTGCAGCACACTTCTTCATGCCTGTCTTTCTGCTGCATGGGGAAGGGAAGCCCATGACCGTGGTTCCCTGAATTAAGGGCCGTCTAGAATCTTCTGTATTCAGCTGAGTTACTCTTTCCATAGTGGTTGGCGAATCTAACACCCAGCTACCGTGCTTCTGACCTCGCTTCCTGTTGATGTGTCCTCGGGGACATCCCTGGCCCAGGGAAGAACGAGGCGTCCAGGCTGCGAGCCTGTGCTGCCCACCCGAAGCCTCACACCCAGAAAGATCAGCCGCATGGAGGGTTCTTGGCTTTCAGCACGCCATGCCCGTGACACAGACAAAACAGAATTAAGTTATACGTCACACGGAAAAGGACATTGTTTTGCCTGAAATGTCCCACAGGTAGAAACTATAGCGGTGACCTTGCACTAATTTACCAAATCCAGAGAAATGGTACGAGTTGTTGGGGAGTACTGTGCCTGATCATGCAGGAAGGGACAGCCAGAGGAGGACATAAGGGCTGGAGTTGACAAAAACAAAGCCAAGTGTTGTTTGCAGACTTCCTAAGAGAGGGGACATTGAGGCGCTGTAAAACTTTTTCTCCTCATAGGCAAAGCAGTTGCTGCTGCCCTCAGCATAGGGGACCTTGCGGAAATCTTTGCAAACTTCAAAACATCTTGTTCACTTTGGGCTCTAAAGGCAACACTGTCCCTGCCAAGACACGTGTGGCAGTTTGGAATGCGAGGAACACTGGTTATCTACTTGTGGCGCTGCCACGTGTGGCACGCAGTGCCCCTGGCATCCACCCTGCATGCTGGTCAGGACCAGCTCTAATGTCCCTCTTGCATGTTGTCTTGTATCACACCTTGGTTGCATCTGCTGGCCAGCTGCTTCCAGAGACAAAGGAAGTATGCCGCTCAAGGTTTCTGATACTCCTTGCACAGGCCACACAGGCTGTTTCCAGGGAACAAACAGCTGGACCCTCAGTCCAAGGTCATCAGACTGCTCTAACACATCAAATATCTTCACCATAACATTGAAGGCAATGTATCCTTTATAGAGGTAAGACTTTGGATATTAAGGAAGTTGTGAGTGTGAATGAAGCCTTGGCGTGTTCACTATGGATGAAGATCCCAGGCAGCAGAAATCCCTGGCGTTTAAGTGTTTGTCTAAGCAAACAGCTTGACTGTAAACACCTCTACGATCTTTAGGCTTCTGTTGAAGTGATTCCCACAACGGTGTACTGGTGACACTGCAGAGAACACAATAACTTTTGCGTGTTGATCCGCATCGTAGTTTGCTGGCATGTGACATGTTTATCGGTCCTCTGTGATGTTGCTTGGCCTGTGGCTGAATCATCACACCTGAGTTTATCTCACACAAAGGCTACAAATGGTAACTGGCATAACCCGGAAGAGGCTAATGTGTCCAAATGCCATACTTCTCCCCCAGCAGTAAATCCAGGCCCCATTCACACCACAGTAACATCACACAGAGGCAGCAAGAAGGCTTCATTAATGCTTGTAGCAAATAATCCAGACAGGGAGGCACCGAAAAGAAACTTCTACAAAAACAATCTCAAGTCCATAATGCCTGTGGGAGAACGACAACCAAAAACTACCCTTAGATTAACAATTTTTAAAAAATTCTCCAAGAATAAACCTGAATTCAATCTTAGGGAAACAGACTTTGCTTTTCAGGGTAGCACTGATCCACACGTTCAGTACAGATGTGATTTTAATGCTTTCTAACATGTCACCTTCAGTTTTGTCGTATTCATTTTGCCTGAATAAAAATTTCGATATTCTAATTTGAGTTTGTGCCTGTGTACACAAGATATTTGAAATTGCTTCTTTGTATTTGTACATTTTATCTGGTTGAAGTCAGGCCTCCTCCAAGGCGGAGGAGCACTGAGCCCCTTCTCATTTCCCCCAAAAGTTCCCTCTGCAGCCCTAACACCCAATGTGACTGATTTCAGGCGCAGGACCTTTAAGAGGTAATTCAAGGGAAATGACACAAGCTGACTGCTGTCCTCACGAAGACAGGAGTGGATCATGGGAGAAGTAAAAAGGAAAATCAAAAATCCCCACGAACAGATGGTGGTGAAGGCCTCACAGTCATATGTATATGTTTGCTGAAATGTACACTTAAATATGTCCAGCCCCAGATGTTGGCAACTGCCTAGAATGCATTGTACCGAAGCAAGGGTTACGCTGCAGGGAGAAATGCAGCCAACAGCTGACGGCACTCTGGCCCTGGTTACATGCCAAATCTGTGTTACCTATACCAGTGTGCCAGCACAGCTACCTACTCAAGGAATGTGGGAAGGCAGGGAACACTGGGCCAGGCCATCCCACCCTAGCCCCAGACAGAGGGCTGCCCGGGAAAGGAAGGCTGGGAACACGCTGGAGTGTGAGCAGCTGAGGGCATGCTTAACAAGGCAGGCATAACTTCTGGAATCTTCCACGGACTGGGCCATCACAGGTAGGTGAGGGAGCAGAGATGGTAGAGGTTTCAGGGTGGAAACGAGAGGGCATGTCTAGGCCAGGCCATAGCACTCGCTGGCACACACAAGAGCCAGAACAGGGTGTGGGCTACGCCTGGACTGGGCCAGGCTGCAAGTCTGCCAGTGAGAGCTGAGACTGCAGAAGGCCATGCCAGGGTGCCGTGAAGGACCAACCAGCACATGCGGGATCTGAGCTTGGAATGGGCTTGGAATGGGCCTGGAATGGGCTTGGAATGGGCTTGGAATGGGCCTGGCAGCAGAGCCTGGGGGACTCCTCTGCTGTATCTCCCACCAGTGAGTGTAAAACTGTGGCTGTGAGCAGACTGGACTGGCTGGGCAAGGCATGTGTGTGGGGTGCCAACTAGGCTAGGCTCCAGCACCGGCTGGCACTTGCGAAAGCCAGAGTGGGTGTGGGACAGGCTGGGCTAGGCCACGGCACCCACTGGTGAGTGCCAGAGTGGGTGGGGGCCAGTCAGGCTGGCCATAGTACCCATGCTAAGAAAGAACCTGAAAAAGCTCTTCCCATGGTGTAGTCCCCTGGTGGCACAGGAGACTACAAATCTCCAAAAGCTGTCCCTGCCTCCATCCAGGAGCAGGAAGCATGATCTGTGTGTTTTCTGGATATCCGGCCCTGCTGTACACAGACACGGATGATGCATCAGAATCAACCTTCCAGCATGTGCTAACCAAGTGGAATTCTGATGATTCATCCCTGCATGGCAGATTTACACTGGAAAGGAACATGCTAGGATTGGAAAAATTCAAATGTGGGCGCAGTGTGTGACAACAAATAGCCACTGATTTTATTTTTTCACTTCAGGTTCTGATCATGACATCAGGATCCACATTTCCGTTTCAGGGATGCCTACACGGAGCAGGAAGAAAGGTTCGGAGGAGGCAGCTAAAGGAGCAGCTGCACAGGAGGTTATAGAAACGCCTCTAACCTGTCCGCTGAGACACACTAAGAGACCTCACTACACGGAGTTGGAGTGAACCGGCATAGCAGCAAGGTTCTACTGAAGATGTTTGATCATAAGGGCTCTCAACAAAAGCTTATGAAGCAAATATGACCTTACCCATCTGAGAACAGCAGCTTTAACTCGAATACTCTGTCCGGTATTTGGAGGAGAAAGACTTCAGGTGATAAGGGATGTGACTCATTCCTGCCTTCTTTGTTCACAAAATAACCCCAGTGGTCACAGTAGCCCACCTCCTTCGCTGAATCCTATACAAAGCAGAGGAGCATACTTGGGGGGGTGGGGGAGACTGTCAGACTGACTTTACTAACCTGTCTCCAGAAAATAAGCACAAATATATTCTAGTTTCCATTGATCCTTTTCCAACCCAAACAGAAAACGCACAGGTACCCAAAGCTCTGAACTTCCAAGGTCACTCCAGTTGACAACGAACCCTCATTTGTGTCAAAAGTCACTCAACGGGGGTTGACACTGTGGCATGGCACGGTAAGCCTCCGCCTGCAGCACTGGCACCCTCTGGGCGGTGGTTCAGTTCCCAGCTGCTCCATTTAAGATCCAGCTCCCTGATGGTGTGCCTGGGAGAACTATGATGGTGGCTCAAGTGCTGGGGGGGTCTGGGTGAAGCTCCTGACACCTCTCTCTGTTGCCTTCTATTGTAATGTTACAAAGCCCTGTTATGTCACATACAACGAATTTTAAAAACCTCACCACTGCTTTAAGTAATGTGGCCTAAACTTCAGGCCAACTTTCACAGCCAAGTGTGTGGACACTGTCTGAAGTAGCTATGAGCAACGGACAGCCTCTAGAGTGTATACTCATAAAACAAGCAGGAGCCTGCACAGTGATTCATGGAATCTACCACCTCTACTGTAACAACAGTACATTCATGGAATAGACACCGAAAGTCTTTACACTGAGGCTAGATCTGCACAGGAGTAACAGACCAACACCCGGTACTTGGCAAGTAATAAAATACTTCCCCTTCTTAAAGGACACTCCACCTCCAATTAGATCCAATCCAGTTCTGTTCACGCTGACTGATAAACTCTTCTATTTCAGAATCCAACCACTTCTTAGGCATAACAATGATCACGCAGGGGACACAGTCATTAGCAGTAACTGAAAAGTCCCTGGTTCATGAAACAAACCCATTAGATGAGACACAAGAAATTTCCAAACCCGGGATAGGCAAGGCCTACACCCCTAATCAGCATAAAGCAGTTACAGAAGGTAGGATGAATCCACATCCTTTAGCAGCTCTTAAGATGAAGGGGCACCAATGTCTGACGGGGGGAATGACACGGGATAGAGATAAAGCATAGGTAGTTAGCTACTTGGAAGCCACACCTCCCAACCCTTCACACCTTTATCTGCCTCCCTGTCAAATCAAATGAACCTTTGCCCAGCAAGTGCATCCCCCTACGAGGGACCTGGCAAAGTATAATGTGACACCTCCCCTTATGAAATCCATCAGAGGCCATAACAAGCAGGGGCTCCAGCTTCCTGAAGATGCAGAGAACAGAATGCAGATCCATCAACCTCTCTCTCTCTCTGTCACTTTTTCTCTTCCTCGTCCACTCTACCCCGCGACATGACCCATGGATGTCTGCATTTCTTATCTTTTAAATAAACCTATCACTTTAATCTATAATAGTACCTGTGCATAAAATGCTTTTTTTTTTTTTTTTTTTAAAGATTCATCCATTTTATTACAGCCAGATATACACAGAGGAGGAGAGACAGAGAGGAAGATCTTCCGTCCGATGTTTCACTCCCCAAGTGAGCCGCAACGGGCCGATGCGCGCCGATCCGATGCCAGGAACCAGGAACCTCTTCCGGGTCTCCCACACGGGTGCAGGGTCCCAATGCATTGGGCCGTCCTCAACTGCTTTCCCAGGCCACAAGCAGGGAGCTGGATGGGAAGTGGAGCTGCCGGGATTAGAACCGGCGCCCATATGGGATCCCGGGGCTTTCAAGGCGAGGACTTTAGCCGCTAGGCCACGCCGCCGGGCCCCATAAAATGCTTTTTAAGAGGCAAGAATGTATAAAGTGCCCAACCCAGCCCAAACATCTGTGTAACTCACAAGCTAAGTGTAAAGACAGTAAAGTTCAAATTTAAATGCTCTTCAAATATCATTACAGGAAATTAGGTGATTATAACCCCAATCTCCAAGACACTTGAGTTCTAGCAGCCTTTTTGTTTCAAACAATATCTGATAATACAAACTTTCAGAATTAGAAATACTGTGAAAGTGGGGGTTCTCAGGGGCTATCACATTTATTATTTAACCCTAGTCAAGTTTCTTCTTGACTCAGATGACCTTGCATCTAAATGAAATGAAGGAGAAAGATGGGACAGAAAACAGACAGATAATCCTGGAAGACAGGTAATAATGAAGGAAGGAGAAGCAGTTGGAGCAGCACAGAAATGGGATTTTGAATTTCTCTCTTCTCCTTTCTGTAAAACTATAAAGGAAGCTTTGGAGCACCTTCTGCTATTTGCATTCAATATATACATTTTGTTTCAAAGAAAAGTCTGTGAATAGTGAACCTGGTGTTGACCAGAAGGCAACTCTAGGTTATCTCCCACAGGAAGACTTCCAGAAACCACCAGTGCCATAATGAAAGCTGAGGTTCCTACTATGAAACTTAGACTATGCAGTCAAGTTCGATCGACCAGGTAGACACCACTACAGAGCCAGGAATGCGAAAACACTCCCTGTGTGCTCCACAGCTACTAGAAGAGGAGAGAAAATGCTGTGGACAGAAAGGACACTGGTACAAGCAGAAAGACACCCATGCGAGTGATCAGGTGCCCAGGGCAGAGCCAGGTCCCCTGGCGCACTGATCCGCACCTCTATGGCATAGGCCATCCTCCCCCGCTGCCATGTGCTCCTCTCCCATGCCCCACCTGCACTCCCTGCCAGCCTCCAGAGACCACCAACACACACGGGATGGGCCCAGAAACAGAGGAAACAGAAAGCAGGCTTTACAGATCCCTTCCACCAGGTCTTCAAATACAAATCCAAAGCAGAGTAGGGTAATGGAGACGGGTGTGGCTGGGCAGATGTAGAACAGCAGAGGCGGAGAGAAGTTACAAATGTGATCCAAGCAAGGCCAACAGGATTACAGAAAACAAAAATGCAAGAGCATTGTGTAATGGGAACTCGGGCATCGGCAATTACAAACTGTATTATTCATCACCACACCAAAGCTAAGCTAAATCTTCATGGAAGCACACCACCGCTTTCTCTCCCCATGAGGGGACACAGGCCCTCCTTGTCTTTGGTTCCTGGTATGGAGTTCCCTCACTTCAGTGTCGCTCAGGGACACTGTGAAGTCACCAACAATCCTGAGAGCACAGGAAAGCCTCATGGGGGCAGAGGTAAGAGGGAGGTGTTCTTGGCCTGCGAAGGCCTACTGGGGGCAAGGAGGGAGTGGTCCTTGGCACTGCTCACGGTGCCCTGTGCAGGTGTCCCCAGTCCTAGCCCCCTTTACGCCCCTCCATGCAAGGCACAGTTTTCTGCCAATCTTCTGCCTAGAACAACTAGGGCAGTAGGCAGCTGTTATCAAGTGGCAGCTGGCAGCCTGTCTTCATGACCGTTACCAAGAGGGCAGGAGCGGTAGGAACGGCAAGAAACAGTACAAGGTGGTACAGCACTTGTCAGAGTGAATCCAAGCAGTGGCCCGCAACACACGAGGATAAACAAAGTGGGGTCGGATGGCTCTGCAACCACCAGAGACTGCTCCTGCCCAACCTGCTCCCACATCAGCCACGCAAGCACTTCATCACCACTCAGAGACAGACAAACCGGCACAAAAAGGGGGGCTACATGATCTTGTCATACATCTTAGGGTTTGTGTTCTCCTGGAGAAGGCCATGTCATCTGATTGGCTGACACCACGTAGGGTCATCTGCTCTGGCTGTAATCCAGAAGCAGAGCCTGGAGACCTCATCCCTGTCCCATTCACCCCAGCAACAGCAATCTCCCCAAAATTCGAGACAAAGCGTTTGGAAAGTTAGCTCCTCGCCCCCACACCCGACACTGTCAGCCTGACGGCAGGTGGGCCCTACACGTCCCAACTTGCCTACGGTCGGCCGGGCTCGGCTGGCAAGGCTCTCCGTGCCACCTGCCTTCATAAAGACACATCTCCCTGCACGAGGCCTTTGGGACTAGAGGATGAGTTCTCAAACACATCATGAGAGCGCAGGGGAAAGGCAAACGCTACTGTGAGCCTCCAGTTGCTCGGCCTCTAGAGCATCTCACTGGCAACAGGGAGGGAGAGGAAAGAGTCACAGACACCCATGGCCAAGGTCCATCAGAAAGGGCAGTCCTGGCCCCCTTGACCTTGGAATAACCTCTGATTCGGGCTGCATGGCCAGACTGTCACCCAAGCAGGTGGCCTAAAGAGCACCACAGGACACAGCGGGAGCCAAAATGCTGTTCCGGACAGCTGGGATGCCTGCTTGCTCTCTGCTGTAAAACTTCTTCACTGAGGAACTGCTCATTCGAAGACACTTAACATGGAAGATACACAAAGGACTATTTGCAATTGGTCCATAAATATTCGCATCCTCTCCCTACACAAAGAACCTTGGGAACAGACTCAGGAAGTAAAAATTAAACAGAATTGCTCCAGTTACTGTCTTAGAGAATTATGCATCCTCCATAAACTGCTTCGTATAAAATAGTTCTCCCACTTTTTATGGGAAATACATCATTTCTGGTTTTCTCCATAAAGCCCAACAGTGGTGGCGTCAGGTAGATGGAGTCATCTCCTGGAAGAAAGACTATTTTATACAAATGATCACAAGGCATGGCCGCGCGGCAGTCCCCAGGGTGAAGCAGCGGGCACACGCTCATCCCTGCAGGTCTGCAGGCCCCGCCTGCCTACACGCACAGCAGGTGCACAATGAGAGTACAAGGTGGCTGCCCCAGTCCACACGGTCAGGGTTTCAACTACCAAACTGTTAAACATTTTCTGTTCATTTATAAAACTTCTGCTCTAAGCAAGAGATTTCTGTCAACATCTGGTGAAATCCTAAAGCTAACTGCTTACTTAGGAGTTCCCCACTGCATTTAATTAAACCACTTCTCTGTATCTTGCCAAAACATCATGTGAGTAAAACATAAAAGTGAATCGGCTGTGTCAGAAAGTACCCCGAAATCCCATCACAATTAACTCTGAACTTAAAAAACGATTTAAAAAGTCTAAAATACACATGGCTAATTTTCCCCATCTGCATAAATGACCTGGTTCCGATTACACACACGTTTTCTATTTTATTTTGAATGATGTTTACACAGTTGACAAGGACAGAAAACCATGTAGACAACTGATTCGGGTGGGAAGGGTTGAGGAATGGGGGAAAGTGGATCAGACAATTCTTTCCAATTTTTTTCTTCTTCCTGTCCTGGAGGGAGGAGAGAAGGGAAGAGCATTGCTCCCAGCAGCCTAACTGCATCAAGGCCAATGATGGGGGATGTCCACTCGATGCCATCCAAGGCTCCCAGGGTACTGCACAAGTGCTTTCGATGGTACGCAAATGCTATTGATTTTGTTGCCCCAAGGCTGAGAAATCCTTCCAAGGTCCACTGGGTGACATAATCCATCTCAGAGTCTCCCCTCAGCCAGATACTTGCTGTCAAAGCTTGACAGGGAGAGCTGACAAATTTGTCCTGCCCTCCAAAGCACTAGAGCCCTCGGTAGGCTTCAATGGTCTGTCATGCCCTGCAGGTGTATCTGCATCTGCCGTCCAAGGCACCAGCATCAGCAGCCGAGGAGGCCCACGTCCAACACATGCGAACCCCAATCATACCACAGATCCTCGAACTTTCCCCATGGTGGAAATATTGAGATCAGCCATCCAGTTGAAGGGGATCCACAAAAAACAGTCACCAAAGCTAACCCCAGACCTGAATCCTGTGTGTGCCAGCCAATGTGGGGTGCTGCATCGTCACCCACATCAGCCACAACGCACAAGGGCACTTGAGGCTACCTGGGCAGTTCTGTCTCATGCCCAATCTCATATGCAAATCAACAGATACTGGGACCCAGTCCATCTCTGCTCTCACACACACCAGCCAGAACTGCAACCTAGTTGGAGTACCTACCCCCAGTAACCAAGGAGCCCTGTCCCCAGCCTCGACTCCTGAACATGCCGCTTTGTGCACCAGGCTGGTCCACTTCATCTCGCATCCCATTTGGCTCTGGTATACATCAACGGCTGCTGCAGCCTAGCTCAGCATGACCAACACCACTCTCCAGCACACACTGATGCCAGCGATGCTACCGCCTGTGCAGCCAGGTCCAACCCTAGCCCTGGTTCTCATGTTCACCAATGGCAGTTGCAGCCTGTCAGAGGGGGCCCACAGCTTCCCCACTAGGCTCACTTCCAGGCCCACATCTTGCACTTGCCAGTGCTCTAGCCTGACAGGATTTGCCCCATCCCACTCCCCACCTCCATCCCAGCACTTGACAGCTGACATTGCTGCAAAGCCCAACCACCACGCACTTACTCTGGCTCATGCATGCACCAGTGCATGTGGCTGCTTAGCCCAGCTGGCTCTCTCCCTAACGCGGTTGACATGCAGGCCAATGTGAGTTGTAGCCGTGCCCAGCCTGATCTGCCCCAAGTCTCAGCATTCATTCCCACCAGCAGCAGCAGGGGCCCAGCAGGGGAGCCCCCACAGCTTCCCAGTTGGCCTTGTCCCTCTTCCCCCCACCCCAAGGGCTCTTAGGTGTGCTGCTGGGTGCTGTAATCCAGGCTGGCATGTTCTGCCTCACCTCCTCATTTGCTGGCGGGTGTTGCAGCCTGGCTCACCGGCCTGCCCCCAGCTCCACTTCACACAGGTGGGTGCTGCTGCAGCCTAACCTAGCCCTGGGAGCCCCCTTTCCAGGCACTAATGTGGACTGCCTGCTGTTGCAACCCCAACCTGGTCTATCCCACGCCCCATCCTGGTTCTCACATGAGCCACTGGGTGCTATGAACTGACCCAGCCCAGCCCACTCCCAGCACTGACCCACATGAATGCCAGCAGGTATGGTAAACTGGCCTGGTCTGGGCTGCCCTCAGCCTCAGTTCTTGTGCTCACCTGCAGGGACAGCATCTTCACAGAGGGGTTCCCCACACTCCTCTATCAGGTCACCCCCCAGTGGCAGACCTCGTGCATACCCGTGGATCCTTGGCCCAGCCTGACTTGGCCCACCTCCTATCCTGGCAGGTTTAAGTGGCCTTGCCCAACTGGTCCACACCCATTCCGGCTCTTTCCAGTTTGTTCTACAGCCCAATCCTGCCTGGCTCAATCCCAAACCCAGCCTTCACATGGTTCAGCAGGTGCCAAGACCTAGCCCAGCATGTCCTATACCCACCCTGCTTCTCACGAGCTCCAGTGGGTGCTGGAACCTAGCCCAGTATAGCACCCATGCCGAGGGATGCTGCGGCCATGTCCAGCCAGCTGACTGCCCCATTCTGGCTCCTGGGCTCACCAGTGGAAATGGCAGTCCAGCGGGAGTGTCCTCTTAGCTCCCTAACCAGATTCACTCCCAGCCACAGACCTTGCACATGCTGATGGTTGCTCTGACCCAGCCCAGTGTGGCCCATCCCTCAGCTTGGCTTTTGCCGGTGGGTGCTGCAATCTGGCTTAGTCCAGTGCACCCCACTCCCAACTCTTGCTGGTGGGTGCTACAGCTTAGCCCAGCCTGCCCCCAATCCCTGGCTTTCTTACACACTGGCAGGTGTGATAGTCTAGCCCAGAATGACCCTTACCCCATTCTGGCTCCTGTGCATGCCAGCGTGCTACTGTCTGACCTGTCCTGCAAGCTAGCCCATATACCTGCCAGCAAGTGGGGCAGCCTTGCTCGGGATGACCAAACTCAGCCCTGACTCACACGCTCCCCAGCATGAACTGTGGCTCACCAGGGGAGTTCCCCAAGTTTCCCCATCAGGTCCACTCCCAGACCCAGATCTCACGGGTGCCTGTGGGTGTTAGGCCCTTCCCCGGCATAATCCACCCTCCACTCTCCACCTTTGTATGTGCTGGTGGACTTTGTGACCCGGCCTCCCCAATGCCCAATTCTGGGGTGCACCTTCCGGGGCTACATCCTGGACCAGCATGTGTTGTTCCAAACCCTAGTACTCATGAATGTTGGTCAGTTCCACGTTTGTAGCTAGTTTGGTCCATTACCACCCCCAGCTCTTGAAATAACAGCAGATACTTCAGTCCCACATTGACAAGTCCACATATTCTCCTCAGAATCTGTCCCCTGAGACCTGCATTCTGATTAGTGTCATGGCCCAGCCTAATGTGATCCATCCTTTGCTCCAATACTACTGGCAGGTCCTGTGGTCCAGGCCCGCCCGGTAGCCCCCTAGACCTAGCTTTCATGTGCCCTGTGGTACATTAAGCTGACATTACCTTACAACATCACAGTTCCAGTCACTGCTGTTTCACTCACTTAGCTGACTGTAACGCATCTCTAGAAGCAACAAAAGACGGTCTCACACACATGGCTTTGGCCTTCCCTGCACTATCCATTACGGCCACTTGGAATGTGAACTGGTGGATAAAAGATCCCTCTATCTCTGCTTCACTCTAACTCTGTCTTTCAAGTAAAATTTTTAACATATTTTTTAAAAGGTAGGGTCAGCACCATGGCACACAGGCTAAGCCTCCATCCATCTGTGGCACTCGAATTCCATATGGGTGCCAGATTGAGTCCTGGCTGCTTCACTTCCAACTCAGCTCCCAGTTGACATGCCTAAAAAAGCAGCAGAAAATGCCCAAGTCCTTTGGCCCCTGCATCCACGCGTGAGACCCAGAAGAAGCTCCTGGCTCCTGGCTTCTGAGAGGCCCAGCACTGGCCATTGCAACATTTGGGGAGAGAAGAAGTGGATAGAGGATCCCCTGCTCTTTTTCCTTCTCTTTGAGAATCTGTCTTTCAAATAAAAGTGAACAAATTCTAGAAAGGAAAGGGAAAGGGTGGCAGAGGAGCCACAGCCAGAGACAGAACAATCCAGAAGGTGTACTGTCCCTGAGGGGACGTGCGCCCTGAATGCAAGCCACCAGCTCAGACACGCTGAAATAAAAGACACAGCATTTTGCAATACCGAATGTGAGCAACTTACAAAATCAGTTCATTTCACAGTTACTTTGGTTGAACTGCTACGCTGCACTGCCTTTCACTGAACAGGTTCAGCAGATGTTGGCCGATGCCTGTTAGTGTACAAGAGCTGACAAGCACCCATCTCCGAGAGACCCCTGCGGCAGCCATGCAGACAGGACAGCTGCGGCGGCCACCCATTACTCCTCATAGTCATAAAAACACACCACTCATTTTGGTGGCTATAAAAATGTAAGCACAAAGATCTTGTATCAATTTTTTCTCACGTAGTTTTCTTAAGAAAATAAAATGAAACAAATCTTAGGGCAAACCCTCACCAGGCTTGAAGAAATCGCCTTGTCTGCAAATCCAACCACTTCAGAGCACAGTTACGTGCTGAACACATTCTAGCAAACTTCCCAGTCTCCAAAAGTTTTGGTGTCTACGATGGGTGGGTGCATCTAGAGTCAAATCAGCCAAAAAAATGAGAAAGCCCACTTCATGAAGAGGAATTTACAATAGCTATGGACATGAAGCAGACAGCAGGCACACAGGCCAGCTGTGTCCAGCCCACCACGTGGGGCCAAGATGAGCACCCAACAACCTTTACAAGACAGCTGCATCCAGCCCACATGTGGGGCCAAGACGAGCACCCAGCAACCTTTACAATCTGTCATTCCATCCTCTGAGCCAAGGGAGGATCCCCCATTAGGAAGGAGGCCAGAGGAGCCCAGCACAATGACTGAGTGGCTAAATCCTTGCCTTGCACGTGCCGGGATCCCCTATGGGAGCTGGTTCATGTCTGGGTTGCTCTACTTGTCATCCAGCTTGCTGCTTGTGGCCTGGGAGAACGGCAGAGGAAGGCCCAAAGCCTTGGGACCTTGCACCCAAATGGGAGACCTGAAAGAGGCTCCTGGCTCCTGGCTTCAGATCAGCTCAGCTCCAGCCATTGTGATCACCTGGGGAATAAAGCAGCATACGGAAGATCTTCCTCTCTGTCTCTCCTCCTCTCTCAATATATATAACTTTGCAATAAAAATAAATAAATCTTAAAGAAGAAAAGGAGGTCAGATGGCCAGATCCTTCTCAGTATCATCACTATTAAGTGAGCAAAGGAAGCAAAGATGGCACTTTTGACCCTAGCCCTATCCCCTGGCACCTGCCCGTGGGAAGCACAAGGGTGGGGACTCTGGCATGGCAGTTCTTACCTGGCAAGACTGGCAGAAAAGTGGGTTGACGGCTCTTCCTGAACTCAATGGGAGACATGGGGTGGAAAATCCCCTCACCCCAGGATTCAGTGCAAGCCACGGGGTGAAGAGCCTCCCCTCCCTCTCCCCAGGATTCAGTGGGAAACACAGGGTGGAAAGCCCCCCTCCCAAGATTTAGTGGGAGACATGAGATGGAAAGTGCCCCCCCTCCCCAGGATTCAGTGGGAGACACGGGGTGGAAAGTCCCCTACCTCCCCTGCAGGACGTAGTGGGAGACATAAGGTGGAAAGCCCCCCCTCCCAGGATTCAGTGGGAGACATGGGGTGGAAAGCCCCCTCCCCGCCCCAGGATTCGCATGCCGACTGCAGTGCAGTGTCGACGGAGGACGGAAGTACAGGAAGGAAGGCAGGAAATCACAGCTCCACAGGTGCCTGGCACTCCACCTTGCTGTTGGCGCACAGGAGCAAAGGTAGGAGCCACTGCTGAATACAATGTCCACAACTCTGCCTAGCAGAAAAGAGACATGGAAGACTCGCGGCTGCTGCCAAGGATGGGCACATCCCAAGTGGCCTTGGCTACCAAAACCACCAGGGTTAGGAATGACAAAGGGTGGGAAGGTAGGACAGACACGCAGCATAAGGCCATCAGAGGTGAGAGGCTAAGTGGCATCTTCGATCTCAGCAGTGTTCCTGGCGGTCAGACTCTTGAAAAAGCAACAGAAACAGGAAACTCCCAGTGGGTTAGCCTCCATTGGTCTGGTTCACACATGCTCAGTAAGAGATGCCAAGGATCTTGAAAGAGAGGGGCAACAGCAGGAGCAGACCCCCATGCCTCTGGAAAATCCTGTGACACACACAGAGCTGACACAGGTCTGTGCACAGGGCCGTCCTGTGACACACACAGGGCTGACGTGGGTCTGTGCAGAGCGCTGTCCTGTGACATGCTTGGCGCTGACACAGGTCTGTGCACATCCCACTCAAAGTACACCAATCCATACCTTCACATACATTATTCCCTGAGAAAGCAGGACAAGGCCACGCCACCCAGTGGAACCATGTGGGGCTCTGTATTTTGAGCCCTCATGGTGGACTGGACCAGTTTCTGCCTACATAACTTCTCCACATATGCAGCCTCTCTTTGTCTCCCCCAAGGCCACGACGCTGAGAGAATCCCACATTGTACTCACATAGACGAGGACCAACACACGTGAGCTGTTGCAAGTTATTCACAGGACACTACTATTCTACACACTCTGGCACAGACATAAACATGCACCTTCCCTGGTCATATAACACTGTTTTCAGAAACAGGTTCCATGCGATCCACCATTATTTTCTGGTACACGTGCCTTCACATTACACAGGATTCCCACTTCTCTTTTATGAGAAAGAATAAAATCTTTTTAACTGCCCAGCATCTCCAGAAACATTTTAAAACATAATGGGTGTCATTAACACATGTTCTCTAGGATTATTTGTCTTCCAAAGAATTGGCAATCGCATTTCGTAACACACTCCCTCTTAAATAGATCTGTAATCTGCCTTTGCCTTGCCATTGTTTTGCAGGGGTGAGAAAGTTTTCTCTTTCAAACAAAACAGCACCATTTGGGTACTCATAACTTCATTTAGGGGCTATACAAAACTATCACCTTAAGAAGTGGCCCACCGGACCCAGCGTGTGGCCTACAGGCTAAAGTCCTCGCCTTGAACGCCCCAGGATCCCATATGGGCACAGGTTCCAATCCCAGCAGCTCCACTTCCCATCCAGCTCCCTGCTTGTGGCCTGGGAAAGCAGTCGAGGACGGCCCAAGGCCTTGGTTGGGACTTTGCACCCGTGTCAGAGACTCAGAAGAGCTCCTGGCTTCATATCAGCGCAGCTCTGGCTGTTGCGGTCACTTGGGGAGTGAATCACCGGATAGAAGACCTTCCTCTCTGCCTCTCCTCCTCTCTATATACATCTGACTTTGCAATAAAAATCAAAAAAAGAAGTGGCCTGCCATATACTACTTTGAATATCAAATCTCTCTCTGGCTTCTTGGAATCAAGACCAAATGATATCATGGACCTTATATGACCCATAGCGGAATTTCCTCACTCTCTCATTCAGGGCAAAATCATAATGGATTTCTGACTTCTGCTCTGATATGGTCACAGTCAGAGCTGATATTCAATGAAGGTCCCTGGAACCAAATGAAGTTAGAAGAGGCTTCTTTCCATTTCTGTGGTATAATGGGATAAACCACTGCTTGCAATGCCCGCATCCCACTCATTCACTCCTAGCTGCTCTACTTTCAATCCAGTTCCTGGCTACTGCTCCCGGGAAAGAAGATGAACTAAGTACTTGCACCCGTGCCATCCACGTCAGAGAGCCAGACAGAGTTCTGGGACGCTCGGTCTGGCCTCTGTGATTATCTGGGGAACAAATCAGTCAATGAAGACAGAATGTCTCTGTCTCTCTTCCTCCTTCCTTTCTTGCCGTCTGTGTGCATAACTCTTCCTTTCAAATAAACAGCAAGAACAACGTTTAAAGAAGTATACTGAATAAGAGATGGAATAAAGCCTGTTTATCAACAGCCAGGATAGTCTAACTTCTTAACTTCAAAAACACACACTGGGTGCTGCCACCGTGGCTCATCAGGCTGACCATTCCACACCATTGTGATCCCAACTGTGTGCTGTACAATGGAATGTGTTCCCCCAGAAAAACCTCAGTTACACTGCAGATGAATCCTCCTGGCTTCATGCAACCCATCCCCTCCTGTAACAGTTATCAATGACTTGTAACAAGAAAATGAATGGCCTCCTTCAAACTGCTTCCTTCCTGGCACCTTTTTTAAAACACATCATTGCTAAATTACCAAGCGGGAGGAACTCCAACAGCCTCAGGAACAAAAACCAGACTGACTCCATCTTACGGCAAGATGGGAGTCACACCATCTCACACCCTCTCGCCTACACACTCAGAGTGTTGAAACAGAATGTGGCATTCCACACTGAGCGCCCAGAGGTGCTCAGTTTCAACTAGTGCAACCACAGAATTCTGCCAGAAGTCCTTTCTCTGCAAACCTGTACGACAGTCCTCAGAGCAGGGACACGTCCAGAGCAGCAAGTCCCCCGGGCCCTCCCAAGGCTGCCAGGCATGGCTCTGTTCCTCTCCTCACTGCCGCACCTGGCCTCCACAACCTTCTCGCATGTGTGGGCGCCAGCTGGATTGGATCCACAGCATTTCTGCAACACCACACTATGCATCCCCTGTTACAAAACAAATTCTCTTCCGAACTTCTCTTCCAAGCAACTTACATCAGCACAGGGAACGAGCTGCTCAAGTCAGCTAGCCTTACAAGTCTAAGAATCCCAGTCCTGTCCGTTTCCATATCAAATGAAGGCTTCTCGCAAAATGTGCTCACGGCATCTCTTCACACTGGCAATGCTTACTGCTTTCCCATCAACACGCATATAACAGGAGAAACAGGAAGGGCAGCACAGGGCTGGTGGCAGCAAGAACGCGGGCACATGCATCCGACCACCGACGCGGGTCCTGCATCTACCTCCCAGATGGGCTCACAGTACGAAACGAGCTTCATATATTACCAATCCAGTGACACCACCAGACACTCCAACATTAACAATGAATTACTCAGACCTGATCATTTACTGAGGACTTCATCACATTGAGAACTGGGCAACATTTCTTTCCTCTAGTGTGTGGGGAGAGGGCACTTTCTTTTCCAGTTTCATTCAACACACACACACACACACACACACACAGATCTTATACAGAGGCTTCAATCGATCACAATCATTATCACAAATCCCAAATCTACAGGTACTATGCTCCCAATGCCAAAAAACACCATGCCCTTAAACATAGAACCCAAAGAAATAAAACTTGGCCTCTTCATTCAAAACTACAAACTGTTTGGTAAGCAGCTGGGTGGAGCACTGGGGTGGATGTAAAGGTGGCAAGGGACAAGTGGGACCTTTGCGCTAGGATGTTCTCACAGCTATTCCTGCAAACCCGCGTGCAAAGCACTCCAGTTACCGGCCACAGGAGGAAACCTACCTTCACTTCAGTTCACTTCTCAACTTGGCACAGGGATCAGTAGAAGCAGTGACAGATGACATCCCGTTCAGACACAGAAGAGCTGAAAACGGGAATTGAAAAAAAAAAAAAAAAGCATTTGGAAAGCAGCTACTTTTCCACCGCTTCGAACTCGGACTGCAGGAAGTCACTGGACAGGAGGAGGCACTGATCCACACAGCCAGGGCACAGCCTGCACGCCTGGTACCCGAGGCCTCCAGCAGAATGAGGGTGTCCTCCTCCCCCATCCAGCCAGCTGCCTCGGGCTCCCCCTCGGAACACCACTCAACGCCCCCCCTCCTCGAGCCACCGCGGGAGACACCGTGAAGCCGAGCCACGGCCACGCGGGGAAGCGGTAACGACCTCACGAAAACATGAAGAGTCCCGCGGAGTCCCCTGGCTGTCCTCTCGCCGCGCTCCCTGCCCAGTCTCCAAGTCGGGTCTCTCGCCCTCGAGCCCCCTAACTAGAACGCACTCCCTCCGGGAAGCCTGCGTGACACAGGGCGCAGGGCGCGCCGAGCGCTGGCAGGCGGCTGTCAGGCTGGCTCAGCCCGCCCCGCCGCCCGTCACACTCCGCCCACCTGGATCCCTTGGAGGCGCATCCAGGGGCGCACCCACAAAGTGAGCTGCCAAGCGCCCGTGCGCCCTCCCCTCCCCCAGGCTCGGCCGGCGTACTTGCTGTGGAAGCTGCCGGGTAGCAGGGCCGCGCTCCGAGGGCGCACAGGTGAAGCCGCGGCGCACGCGCGCACGCGCCAGCTGCGGACGGCAGGCCAGCTGTGCGCCAGCACACTGCCTGGGAGCCGAAAGGGCAGCGCCGGGAGCCGGGCAGGAACGAGCCGCGCGGCCGCTCCGCACCGGTTCCCTTCAGCGAATAAACCTCCCGGCACCCGGAACTCACCCGGAGGCCCAGCGCACACCAGCACGCACGCATCCTCCTACGCACACGTCCTCGGAGCTCCGAGGGCACCTCGGAACTCTGGGAAATGGAGTCCAGTCCCAGGCGCTCCTCGGCCTGCCAACCTGCTAGTCCTGCCCGAGGGTTAGGGCCAGCTTCAAAACCTCCAGCTTGGGGAGACTGAGGCCGTTGCTTTAGTACTCGTCCTACCTTCCTTTCCCTCCATCAGAAGGACTGGTGGGTGCTCATTTGGCTTGAACCAAATGCGTGAGGCCACTGCTGCTGACAGCAAATCCTGCCTTCTTCATAAGCTGCATCAACTTCTTCCTGAAAACTCACACCCACTGCCTCACGGGGGGGGGGGGGGGGGGGGGGGAGGAGGTCTGTCATTGCCTGTAACAACCACGTAGCAAGTGCTGTGAAAACACTAGAATTTTAGAGGAACGGCGGACGGCATAGTTTAGCCTATAGATTTAAAGCTAAATTTTTATTGGCGTTTTGTGAGTGCTCACAGTTTGTTTTGCTTTGCTTTTTCTGAATCGTTTTACACCATTTTCAAGGGAACTGGAAAGAGAGTAGCGTTCCTCAGTATGTCCTAGAAGCCAGATTAAGGACTAAATGCCAGGCATCATCTCATTTAACCTTCATGTTAATTTGGGGACAGTAGTATCACTGAATTCCAAAGAGGAAACGGAGATGAAATTTGCAGTGTGCAATGGGAATGTGGCTAGGAAGTCTGGGTGCAAAGCCCATCCGAACCTGAGAGTGGCGTAGGGCATCCTTGGGGGGAAGGGTAGGAGAGGAGGCTTACAGAAGTGACAATCCACACAGGATCAAAGATTGTCCAGGGATGACATCCTGAGTGCCAGCCTTGGCGCCATCACATGATCCTTTTTTTCTTCTGCTTATTTCAAAGTAATACCGAATTGCTGTGAATTCTCAGATACATGCATGCATTTTGTATTTAATCATTTTTTAGAAGCCAATTAAATAAGTTGCTAACTGGATCATATGCAGTTCACTGTTTATATCTACTCCTGTCTCTTATAGTAAATGGATTTGGGGGCGGCACAGTGGCTCATGAGGCCAATCTTCCACCTGCCAGCGCTGACACCCATATGGACACCAGTTCGAGTCCCAGCTGCTGCACTTCTGATCCAGCTCTCTGCCTATGGCCAGGGAAGGCCGCAGGGATGGGCTAACTCCTTGGAACCCTGCACCCACGTGGAGGATCCGAAAGAAACTTCTGGCTCATGACTTAGAATCATCTGAGCTCTGGCCATTGCTGCCATATGGGGGTGTAAACCAGCAAATGGAAGATCTTTCTCTTTCTCTCTCTCTCTCTCTCTCTCCTTCTCTCTGTAAATCTGACTTTCCAATAAAAATCAGTAAAATCTTTGAAAAAATAGTGGGATTAGAGTTGCTTGATTATAGAGATTTAAATTTTCATCCATTATTCTTCCTCTCTGTCTCTCCTCCTCTCTGTATATCTGTCTTTGCAATAAAAGATAGATAAATAAATATTTTTTAAAAGGGGGGGGGGGGCTGGCGCAGTACCTAGCAGCTAAAGTCCTCACCTTCCACGCACCAGGATCCCACATGGGCGCCGGTTCTAATCCTGGCAGCTCCACTTCCCATCCAGCTCCCTGCTTGTGGCCTGGGAAAGCAGTTGAGGACGGCCCAAAGCCTTGGGACCCTGCACCCGCGTGGGAGACCAGGAAGAGCTCCTGGCTCCTGGCTTCGGATCGGCTCAGCTCCAGCCGTTGGGCTCACTTGGGGAGTGAACCATCAGATGGAAGATCTTCCTCTCTTTCTCTCCTCCTCTCTGTATATCTGACTTTGCAATAAAAAATAAATAAATTTTTAATAATAATAAATAAGTAAATAAATCTCCATCCATCCATGTCCCACTAGCCTTTACTACGTTAAGCAATATGGATGGGCTGGATTGCTCTTTCCTGCCACATTATGAACTCTGTGAGGTCGAGAGTCACGTCTGCTTTATTTGATATTAGCATCTCAGCATCTGACAAGCCAAGTCCCTTCGGTGAATGAATAAGTGAGAGCATAAAAAGTCATCTTCGGGACTGGAAAGGCAGACCAAATGTATTTTACTGCGAGAGTTCTGTGCCAAGGATGTGAAGAGTTAGGGCATCATCATTTAAACTGAATACAGTGATAGAGGGATACAGTATGCAAGAATTCCTTCTAAAGGTGGCCATTGGCTATGCAGTGAACGGCCACAAAAAGGAGAAAGACAAGGAGCTGCGTTTGTTTTTCTCACCCACTGGGAATAGGTTTTTGCCACAGTTGAGTCCCACTTGCCTCCCTCCCGTTAGCCTGGGAAGCTGGGAAGTACAGCTGACTGACGGAGTTCTTCGAACCCAAAGAGGGCTAGACACCTTGCTCCTTGTCATTTTCACATCAATGCCATCACTGTGCAAGTGAGGTTGGTTTGAGCTGCTTTCACTCGACGTCGTTTAAAATTTGATGCCATATTCTGCAAGAGTTGTGGACACCTTCATTCCATCTTGTTCTATTTCAGCTTTACTAGCTGAAATTCATTTCCTAATCATTTACTACCCTTCCATTTCCTGAACATAATCAGTTGAGCACCAGCACCCTCTGCAGGATTGTCGTCTGATGCTGCAGCGTGGGTGGTGGGAAGAGGCCCGGGAGAGAGTGTGGGCTGACTCAGCAGTGAGATTCCACAAGGAAGCCCTCACATTCAGAGAGGGACCCACCTTTCAGAGGAAGTGCTTCACTCTGGGAATCAACTACAAAATGATCAAGAGTTGAAATGCGTACACCTTCACTCTCAGAACTCTTGGGGTACCACATATCGATTAGGAATTTGCACTAACTGATGAATATGGTCAACAGGAATGCAATACGTGCCTTGAAGCATCCCCTTTCTCAGAGCGTGTTGCTGGGGTTCAGAAGACAATGAACTCTATATAAAAGAGGATGGACTCATCGACCACAGCCAGAAACTTGAACTTTGTCCAGGCCTCTCTCTGAGTGGCAGGAACCCAAGAAGTTAGTTGTCTGACACCCACCGCCTTCCCAGAGGCAATAGCACAGAGCTGGATCGGAAGTGGGCAGCAGTGCCATGAGCCTTTACTCATGTCAAACACAGGCATTTCGGGTGGTGTTTTGACATTCCGTGCTGCAACAGTGCCATAACATCATTGTGCTAGTCAGAAGGCTTGAAGACTGAGCCAGGGCCCAGAAGACAAGTCCTGGCTGACAGGAAGCCATCAGAGCCATCATCATTGTCTTGGCCAAGGCTCAATCTCCTAGCTTATAACCTATTGCCTGTGGTCTTGCAGAGAAGTCTAACAATGACAGCAAGACATCTGGCTGCAGCCAGAGTTTTGCTTTGCTGATTGGGGTAGCATGAAACTTTCCTGGCTTCTTCCATTGCTGCCCAAGGGACTTCAGGGCTGGGAATTCATGCTGGGAGCCAGGGCCAGCAAAGAGAGCCTGGGCACTAGAGCTCACACTTGGGTTCTGGGAGGTAGGGAAGGGGTGATGCCCCACACTAGCATACTGGTGTGGTATGCTTGTGGACCAGGCTTGGGGACGTGAACACCTACTGGGGTCTTGGGCAGGTGGGTAGGCAGGTAGGGCCCCAGGCTGGTACACTGGCATGGGCCTGGGGACTCACGCATTTGCATAGGTCCCAGAAAGGCAGAGTGGTAGGCTCCCAGAGCAGGCAAGTAGGGTTCCTGGGCAACACATAATCCCGCAGGAAAACTGAGCTAGGGAAGCTGTGGATTGCTCAGTGAAGAGGATACAGGAAATGCAGAAGATGGGACTACTAAGAGAGTACATTACAGGTGAGGAATGACTTTTGGGAGACTGACTGATAAGACCACTGACTTGTAGGCAAGTGAGGCGGCTGAGACCAACTGGTTTGGAAGAGGAAAAGTGGAGGAAGCGCCTGCCTATGTAGGAGACCTGAGCTGGGCTAACTAACATTGACAATCTCCAATAAGCACTCACTGAAGCTAGGGCTCGGGGCACACCTGGCAAGGCTAGACCAGAGTACTCACCAGTGTGTGTCAGGACAGAGCAGGGGTCATGTTAGGCTGGGCCAGAACACTAACCAGCATGAAACAGAAGCAGGTCTGTGGGGAGATTCTATGGGGGATTTGCAGGCTCAGCTCTGTGGGACGGCAATACCCACTGGTTTACTCATAAGCTGGGGTGGTGATGAGCAAACTGGGCAAGACCATGATAACCATCAACACACATGGGAACTGGGTACCAGCAGGCACACCCAAGAACAAGGTGTGCAGCAGACTGGGCTGCATGATCTGCCAGCAATACAAAGGTGGAGAGTGGAGGGTGGATTATGCCGGGGAAGGGCCTAGCACCCACAGGCACCAGTGAGATCTGGGTCTGGGAGTGGACCTGATGGGGAAACTTGGGGAACTCCCCTGGTGAGCCACAGTTCATGCTGGGGAGCGTGTGAGTCAGGGCTGAGTCTGGTCATTCCGGGCAAGGCTGCCCCACTTGCTGGCAGGTGTATGGGCTAGCTTGCAGGACAGGTCGGACAGAACTAGGCCAGCAGTAGCATGCTGGCATGCACAGGAGCCAGAATGGGGTAAGGGTCATTCTGGGCTAGACTGTCACACCTGCCAGTGTGTAGGAAAGCCAGGGATTGGGGGCAGGCTGGGCTAAGCTGTAGCACCCACCAGCAAGAGTTGGGAGTGGGGTGCACTGGACTAAGCCAGGCTGCAGCACCCACCGGCAAAAGCCAAGCTGAGGGATGGGCCACACTGGGCTGGGTCAGAGCAACCATCAGCATGTGCAAGGTCTGTGGCTGGGAGTGAATCTGGTTAGGGAGCTAAGAGGACACTCCCGCTGGACTGCCATTTCCACTGGTGAGCCCGAGAGCCAGAATGGGGCAGCCAACTGGCTGGACATGGCCACAGCATCCCTCGGCATGGGTGCTATACTGGGCTAGGTTCCAGCACCCACTGGAGCTCGTGAGAAGCAGGGTGGGTATAGGACATACGGGGCTAGGTCTTGGCACCTGTTGAACCATGTGAAGGCTGGGTTTGGGATTGAGCCAGGCAGGATTGGGCTGTAGAACAAACTGGAAAGAGCCGGAATGGGTGTGGACCAGTTGGGCAAGGCCACTTAAACCTGCCAGGATAGGAGGTGGGCCAAGTCAGGCTGGGCCAAGGATCCACGGGTATGCACGAGGTCTGCCACTGGGGGGTGACCTGATAGAGGAGTGTGGGGAACCCCTCTGTGAAGATGCTGTCCTTGCAGGTGAGCACAAGAACTGAGGCTGAGGGCAGCCCAGACCAGGCCAGTTTACCATACCTGCTGGCATTCATGTGGGTCAGTGCTGGGAGTGGGCCGGGATGGGTCAGTTCATAGCACCCAGTGGCTCATGTGAGAACCAGGATGGGGCATGGGATAAACCAGGTTGGGGTTGCAACAGCAGGCAGTCCACATTAGTGCCTGGAAAGGGGGCTCCCAGGGCTAGGTTAGGCTGCAGCAGCACCCACCTGTGTGAAGTGGAGCTGGGGGCAGGCCGGTGAGCCAGGCTGCAACACCCGCCAGCAAATGAGGAGGTGAGGCAGAACATGCCAGCCTGGGTTACAGCACCCAGCAGCACACCTAAGAGCCCTTGGGGTGGGGGGAAGAGGGACAAGGCCAACTGGGAAGCTGTGGGGGCTCCCCTGCTGGGCCCCTGCTGCTGCTGGTGGGAATGAATGCTGAGACTTGGGGCAGATCAGGCTGGGCACGGCTACAACTCACATTGGCCTGCATGTCAACCGCGTTAGGGAGAGAGCCAGCTGGGCTAAGCAGCCACATGCACTGGTGCATGCATGAGCCAGAGTAAGTGCGTGGTGGTTGGGCTTTGTAGCAATGTCAGCTGTCAAGTGCTGGGATGGAGGTGGGGAGTGGGATGGGGCAAATCCTCTCAGCTAGAGCACTGGCAAGTGCAAGATGTGGGCCTGGAAGTGAGCCTAGTGGGGAAGCTGTGGGCCCCCTCTGACAGGCTGCAACTGCCATTGGTGAACATGAGAACCAGGGCTAGGGTTGGACCTGGCTGCACAGGCGGTAGCATCGCTGGCATCAGTGTGTGCTGGAGAGTGGTGTTGGTCATGCTGAGCTAGGCTGCAGCAGCCGTTGATGTATACCAGAGCCAAATGGGATGCGAGATGAAGTGGACCAGCCTGGTGCACAAAGCTGCATGTTCAGGAGTCGAGGCTGCGGACAAGGCTCCTTGGTTACTGGGGGTAGGTACTCCAACTAGGTTGCAGTTCTGGCTGGTGTGTGTGAGGGCTTAATGTGGGTGGACAAGGATGGGCTGACCTATAGCCTCCATTGGTTTTTCTACAAGAGGGGTTCATAAGCCTTAAAAAAACAAGTCTTCCTGGGAAAAATAAACAGAAAATTCTCTTTCCCAACTGAAAAGTTTCCCTTTCTTGTGGGGAGTTACAAGTGGAAAACTACAAAACTGTAAAAACAACAGTGAGACATAATTAGGGAACACCTGGGAAACACATGAGGAGGCATGTGGCCACCGAATCCCACTGCTGAAATTGAGGTCAGAGGGTACAAATATGCGTGACGTGTTACGATTGCTTGATCCTATCTGCAGCTGTTGACATGTCCAGAAAACAGTGATGGAGTGTGGGCGGAGCTGGCTGTCTCTGTGTCTGCTTGAGCTGAGCCCAACTCAACAGGGATCCTGAGCCTTGTGGAAACTGAAAGTTGCTGGCCTGCCCCTAGAAGTCTGACATGCTCGCAGAGCACCTCATAGTAAGTCTGAAGTGCTGGTAGCGCTGTGAGCGGTGAAGTATGTGTGTTTTTATTCAGCCCATTGTCACTCAGAGACACAAAGTAAATTTTAGGGGACCAGCACCATGACTCAATAAGCTAATGCTCCACCTTCAAGAACCAGCATCACATACGGGTGCCGATTCATGTCCCAGCAGCTCCACTTCCCATCCAGTTTATAGTCTTGGAAAGCGGTGGAGAATGGCCTGGAAAGGCAGCAGAGAATGGCCTATGTCCTTGGAACACAATCCATGCAAAGGAAACCCGAAAGAACTTCCTGGCTCCTGGCCCCTGGCTCCTGGCTTCCAAAGAGCTCCCTCTGACCATTGTGGCCATTTGGAAAGTGAATCAGTGGATGACAGATCTTTTCCTCTCTCTTTCCTTCTTTCTGTAACTACTTTTCCCTTAAAAATAACTAAATCTTTAAAACTTTAAGTACCCTATATGCAGATGGTTAAAAGGTGAGCAGATAGGGGGCTGTCACGTTACTGTTACACAGCAAACAGTACCTACGATGCCAGCACCCTGTCTCGGGTTCATGTCCATGATCGACTTCCTAGCTAGTTCCTGCATTTTGCTGCTCAGTTAACACTTCAGTTTATAAGGAAATGAAATGACTGGTGGTTCCTTCAACAAGCCACACACATACACCAATGTTTAATAAACGCGTGAAATGCCTTGCATACCTTGAGTGACTTCTCATCTTGCCCTGGATGGCTCCTGTTCAGATTTCATCCCTCTGTAATTATTAGGATGCCTTTGGGGGCGGCATGTTGGCTCAACTGCCAAGTCCTCCAACTCCAAATACCAGGATCCCATATGGATTCTGGTTCGAGTCCTGGTTGCTCCACTTCCAGCTCCCTTCTTGTGACCTGGGGAAGCAGTAGAGGACAGCCCAATGCTTTGGGACCCTACACCCATGTGGGAGACCCAGAGAAGCTCCTGACTCCTGGCTTATGGCTCAAATATGCTCAGCTCTGGCTGTCTCAGTCATTTGGAAAGTGAACCAGCAGAGGGAAGATCTTTTTTTCTTTTTTTTTTTTTTTTCCTTCTGACTGTAAATCTGCCTTTCCAATAAAATGAATAAATCTTTAAAAAAAAAAAAAGACTGATCAATTTGAGAACCATGGACATTTCTGCCCCTCAGAAACACATCGTGTCCCACACTTCGGTGATTCTATCATCTGTGTGACCCACCTTCTCCTAGCCCTAACCCTGACCAACCTGCTGGAGTACAGAACCCATTTAGACCCTGGTACAAAGTCGGCAGAGACACTGGGCTTGGATAGGGCAGAAGGGTCCAGGATAGGAAGGCACCTGAACATCCTTTCCCATGGTTCTCTGCAGGTGAGGTCACATCACAGAACAACTACGATCCACACAAGCCTCTTTCTATCAGGAAACAAGAACAATTTGTATATTTCTTGAATCTACAACCCTGCTCTCCATACAGCATAAATTGTGCATCAAATTCATTGTCAACCGCACGCTAACCAATGGAATTCTGGACATTAATTCTTAGATAGACAAACTCATATTTGAACAAGGGTATTAACAAAACAGAGATCAAAATGTGGGCAGATGTGGGCCAGGCAGCGTGGCCTAGCGGCTAAAGTCCTCGCCTTCAACGCCCCGGGATCCCATATGGGCGCCGGTTCTAATCCCGGCAGCTCCACTTCCCATCCAGCTCCCTGCTTGTGGCCTGGGAAAGCAGTCGAGGACAGCCCAATGCTTTGGGACCCTGCACCCACATGGGAGACCTGGAGGAGGTTCCTGGTTCCCGGCTTCGGATCGGTGCACAGCTCACTTGGGGAGTGAATCATCAGACGGGAGATCTTCCTCTCTGTCTCTCCTCCTCTGTGTATATCTGACTTTTTAAAAAAATAAAATCTTTAAAAAAAAAAATGTGGGCACTGGAAAGCTTGGGCTGGGATCGGGACAGACCAGACTAAGCAAGGCTGCAACACCTGTGCACTGCACGTGGACTAGATCGGGGAAAAGCCAGGCTAAGCAGATATTCCTGCTGGCGCAAGCATAAATTAGAGTGGGTGAGGGATGTTTGGGCTTAGCCGCAGCATCATCTGGCAGAAGCTGGCACTGGGGACTAATTCTGTCAAGCCAAATCACAGAACCACCCGAAAAGTGCATAAACCGGGACTGAGAGAGACCTGGGAGGGAAATAGTGGGTTCCCCTCTCTTGGGTCACTACTCCCGTGGAACGGCATGAAAACTTAGACGGGGGCTGGGGAGGCTAGACAGAGAGGCACTCAACATCTGTGAGGGCTGGAGAGTTGAGTTGGTTAGATGGAACTAAGCTTTAATACCCACTGACAAGTACAAGAGCCAAATAGGATGTGGGACAGACTGGACTAGTCGGCTATACATACTGGCAAACCAGGATAGGGGGTGGGCCTGGTGGGGGTTATTGTGGGTCACCACGACTAGGCTGCAGCTCTCACTGGTTGAAGCATGGGCCGAGTGTGTGCTGGGCAGAGCCAGGCTGGACTGCAACACCCATTGGTTCCAGTGGAAATCAGGACTGAAAACAGAACCAACCCAGCAATTGAAACCACCAGCTGATCGTGGTGACGGACTGCGCCGGGCCCTGTGCTTGCTAGAGCATACAAGAATTTGGTCTGGGAATACCTCAAAGTTTCTTTCTTTTTTTTTTTTTTTTTAAAAAAAGATTTATTAACAAAAACAAAAACAAAAACAAAAACAAAAAAGAATTTCCCTGCTGAAAGAGGAGAAAAATTGTTCTATAATAAATGCAATGTTTTATGGGAAAAGATGATGAAAATACTTACATGTTTATAAGATCCTTTAAAACCGTAAACAATAATCTTGTAGTTTTTGTTGTCTTATTTGTACAATGTAAATATAAGAATTCAAGATAATAAAAAGTTATATTTTTTAAGGAAAAAAAAAAAAGAACTTGCATTTTCTAACATATTGGTCACTCAATACCATATTAATTGACTTCATGATGTTGTCAATTTTGATGTGTCTTCCTGTTGTTGAAGTTGTGTAGTAACATTTCATTGAAGGGGATGATATTCTGCCTGCTCTACTTTCGGACCAAGGATGGTTTCCCAATGAAACTGTCAAATTTATCTGGACAATAAGAAGGTAGACTCTCTGTATGGTCCATGCCCGTAATGAAGGAATCCTGACTGGTTATGAACTGTACTACTGTAACAATACAGAGGAATTCAATATGGGGGAGGGTTTGGGGAGGGACTGGGGAATCCCAGAGCCTATGAAACTGTGTCATAAAATGATATAAAAATAAATAAGTTAATTAATTAAAAAAGAATATAGTCTGGAAAAAAAAAAGATTTATTTATTTTTATTGGAAAGGCAGATACACAGAGAGGAGGAGAGACAGAGAGGAAGATCTTCCATCCGATGATTCACTCCCCAAGTGAGCCGCAACGGCCGATGCTGCGCCGAATACCTCAAAGTTTCTTTGGAGATCTCCCCAATCAAACTGCTGGACTCAGAACCCTAGCCAAGAAAAGACAGAGGACAGAACAAGTCAATCAACCACCTCAGCTATATGTTGGCAGCAAAATACTGGGCAAATGAAGACTCTATGATGGACTGTGTCAATCAGTGGACAACCTCATCGAGTGAAACTGGCAGAGACTCATAACTGGAGAACTATTAAAACCATTTGAGCAAGGATCTCAGAGCATGCCCCACATCCGGGACTTGGGGTGGGTGGGAAACTGGGTGGGGCTTCTCCGTCAATATCCCCCTTTACCTCAGATACATGATGGAAACAATATGGACATAATACTATTACCCACTTCCCTATACCCCCTGAACCTTGCCATAATTAACTATGTAAAGATTGTCAACAAAAATACAATAAAAAAAAAGATGCCAAAAAAAAATGTAGGCAGATTTGTATTTCATTTTGTCTTCTGATAATTGTATTTCAGCTTTAAACACACATCTGTTTGAAACATGGGGAACATGACTAATTTGCTTCGAACTTAAGAAGTTAATACTCCTATGAAAATCCATGCCTAAACCTACAAATATATACTTATGTTCACCTATTAAAATAGCTAGTGTGCTATCCATGGATCACACTTCAGAGTTTACAATTCTAGTGCAGATGCTAGAATAACATGATGGGTCTTAAGTTAAATGTATTTAAAATGCACTGTGCAAACACAAAAGTTCCCATCTCTGTGAATGACTTCACTAAAAATTCCTGACATCCACAAATTCATCTGTCCATCGGACGATAACCAATCTTCGATTACGGTTCTGAGCATGGAACCTGAACTTTTCCCTGTTTGTAAGCTTCTGCTACAAACAGGCAAGAAAGTTGACATGAGAGTTCTGTGGTGATCCCCCTGATCCTGCTCTTCTGTAGGAGCTTCAGGGAGAATAAGAAGCAGTATTGATTTTAGCTCCACAACCTAGCCACGCTTTTCTCTATTCCTCAAATACGATTTTTCCTTTATAAGTCTTGAATCTTTTCTAATCCTACTGTTGTCCTTATTGACTATTATTCAAATGCAGGGATCTCAGTCTGGAGCTTCCAAACCCAGATTCTTCCAACTCGGATTACACAAACAAGTATACACTAAAAAGGGGGGGTGCAGGGGGTCTCAATATAATATTCCTTGAAATTAAAAACAAAAAAATGTTCAGGGGTTAAAGAGCTCAGCGCATGGAATACCGGGCGCTCAGCTCCTTGCGCAGACGTTGGAATCCTGGCCATCAACCACCTCTTGTAGGATCTGTCCTACTGCAGACATGGACTCCATGAGCATTCCAACAGACAGAAGGGAAGAGGATAGTAACTAATAGTTTGACTAATCCATAGTTTGACTCAGTTATCTTCTTCGATATAGCTTTCATAAGATAATTACAGCTCGTAACTTTGAGCACTAAGTCATTACAGTCATCCTTATAATTAATTCACATGGAATTCAGAGGAGTAGATGGTCCCTGTGCTAAGAGAAAGGGGGTGTGTGGAACTGGCCGATGAAGACTTCCACAAAGATGATGAACTGAGGCTAGTCTTCTTCCAATACATATTTGCTTGAAAAGCAGATGAGGAGAAAGGAAAGACAACAGACACACGAATCCCTGCTTCTCTCAGCAAAACTTCGCAAATGGATGCCCTCGCCACATCTCAGCCAGGACAGTGTCAGGAGGAGGAAGCTCTCTGACTCTCCTACATGGATGGCAGGGGTCCAAGTACTTTGGTGATATCCCACTGTTCCCAGGCACCTCAGCTGAAATCTGGATCAGAATCACAGGACTGAAGCTTGCACTACAATATGGGCGGCCAGCGTTGCGTGCAGTGAGCTAACCCAGTGCCCCACAGTGTCAGCCTCAAAGACCAACCTTCTCAGATTCATCACCACGCCTCTAGTGTCTGAACATGCTTCGTGTTAATTCATTACATAATTTTATTCCTAAGAAAAGTTGTACAAGGAGGTGGTGGCATCATGTAGTAGGTTAAGTCTCCACCTGTACTGAGGACATATTTGGTCATAGGTTCGAGGCCTAGCTGCTTCATTTCCTTGCTAATGGCCTGGGAAAACAGTAGAGTCTGGCCCAAGTGGTTGGGCCGTTGCATTCACATGGGACACCCAGAAGAAGTTCTTGGCTCCTACCTTCAAATTAGCCCAGCTCTGGCCTCTTGTGGCCATTTGTGGAGTGAGGCAGCAGGTAGAAGATCTTTCTGTCTCTCCTTCTCTCTCTGTAACTCTCTTTCAAATAAAAATAAATAAATCTTAAATATATATATATTTATATATATATATATATATTTGAAAGCACAGAACCTTTCACTGATTCCTTGATTCTGAATCAATTACTGTGACTCATTTAGTTTGTATGCTGGCATCCCTTGTCTTTCGATGCACTTCTATGTGTGTGTGTACTTGTGCGTGTATGTGTGTGCACGTGTGTGTGTGTAATCCACAAAAACATGTCGTATGTGCATGGAGTTTGGGACACTACAACATAAGATATTTCATAAAAATTAGAACTGACTCAGTATAAAGTTTGTCAGGAATTGTTTAACTTTCTAAACCAGAATAATTGAGATAGAAATGAAAGTCACCATGCAATTCATCTACTAAGATTATTCATACAATTGTTTTTCAGTTACTTATAATTATCACCAACATCAATTATAGAATGTTTTTATCAGCCTGGTGTGTTGGGGAGTGAATTAGCAGACTGATGTCTGTCTTCTTTCTGACTTCGATTCTGAAACAAGAATATATACAAAGAAATTGGATTATTTGGCTAACTTCTTGATATCCCCACATTTCCAATTCAAAGCCACCACAGATCCAGTGTCCTGTTGTCTGCCTATGGTGTCCTCATGTCAGTGCAGTCTCCGTAAATCTGTTTTGTTCTGGGTCCAATCTCTCTGATGCTTCTGGCAGCCGGCAGACACAATGAAGGTGTCACTCCCAGCTGGCAGCTAACTGGAGAGGACATCTGACATTCTCAGTTGCTCTTGGACGCATGGAGTGGGATTTCCATGGAACTGCCGCATGACGGAGAAGGGAGGAAACAGATCTAGACATAAACAACATAGCCTCCCTGCTCTTACCAATTTTTTTTCCAGTAAATATTTCTTTTTCTGCTGTGTCTTTTGGGATCATATTAGACAAAGATTCCCACTCAGTTACATTTCAGCAAAGTAGGTTGAGTCACCGTTTGCAAGGCTAGCATCCAATACCAGAACAGCATTTCTGGTCCTGGCCATTCAGCTTCTGCTGACTTGCAGCTGATGCACCTGGACCAGCAGCACAAGGTGCTCCAAGGACTCGGGTCTCCACCACCAGAGTAACAGACTGAAACAGATGGGCTCCTGCCCAGGACCTGCCCTAGCCCAGGCCACTCGGGCCTTTAAAAGATTGATTGGTGACAGAGGATCTGTCTGCGTTTCCTGCTGTTATTGTCATTGGGCCTTTAGATAAATTAATAAATACTTCTAAATAAATTTATGAATTGTACTATAATACCAAAACATCATGCAAAAAAATCTCTCTAGAAACCGAAAGCTTCAAGCTTACATGCTCTGAGAATGAATCATTTTTCTAATTGTCATGTAGTAATGACAAATTATCAAAAAGAAATTAAATATCTCAGGGGAATGATTCACATAATTATTTACGTGCTTGGGAGACTTTGAAGATATTCATAAAACATTATAATTCAAGGCTTATACTAATACTGCAATGCTCCTTTCCATGCTCACTAAGCTGGTAATATCAGTGTAAGTGTTAGAAAATGCACATGATTACATACTGGGTACATGAAGTCTTCTAACTGATCGGCAAAGAGCAGAAAAACAAACTATGATTCACTATGAGGTTAATTTAGGAAATAATTTTTTTTAAAAAGTATTAATTAAAAACCTTCCTACAATAATGTTGGGTTAATGCTTTTTAATTTTTTTTAAATGTATTAATAAATCTTTCTGGAAAGGCAGATTTATAGACAGAAGGAGAGAGAGAGAAAAATCTGTCCTCTGCTGGTTCACCCACCAGATGGCTGCAACAGCCAAAGATGAGCTGGCTTGAGCCAAAGCCAGCAGCCAGGAGCCTCCTCCTCCTGGTCTCCCACATGGATGCAGGGATCCAAAACTTTGGGCTGTCCTCTACTGCTTCCCCAGGCCACAAGCAGGGAGCTAGAAGGGAAGTGGAGCAGTTAGGACTGGAACTAGAATCCATATGGGATCCTGGTGCTTGGAAGGCAAGGATTTAGCCACTGAGACATCATGCTGGGCCCAGGTTAATGCTTTTTTAAAAGATTTATTTATGTTTATTGGAAAAGCAGATTTACAGAGAGAGGGAGAGACAGAGAAAAAGATCATGCATGCACTGATTAGTTCTCCAAACGGCTGCAACAGCAAGAACTGAGCCCAGTTGGGATTCAGGATCTTCTTCAGGTCTCCCAGGTTGGGCACAGCTCTGGGTCTTCCTCTATTACTTTCTAGGCCATAAGCAGGGAGCTGGATGTGAAGCAGAGCAGATAAATCACAAACTGACACCCATATGGGTTGCTGGTAATGCAGACAGGTTAGCCAATAGAGCCATTCGTGCTGGCCCTCCAGGGCATGTGTGCTTTTAATGCATACTTCTTATGTGCCCATTAAGTCCTAAGTGGCAGCTTGAGTTACACTACTCTAAAATTTGCAAGGTGTTAGGAAAACCACCCTCATATTAATTGTTTTGTAGACTTACAAAGCAGTTTTTGTGCTGTTCTCTAGTACTTCAATGTTTATCTTTTAGAAAGTATAATATTGAGTAACAAACATTGATTTTTCCCATGTTTTTTTTAATGTTTGCTAATATGATTCCTAATGTTGATTTTACCTTTACACAAACATCAGCCATTTCCATGACAGTGTGCATGTGTCCATGTGCACAAGAATTTTGACAGATAGTGTGAAAATGATACCGTGAAAAATTCTCACATTGCAAAAGCAGTCCTCCCCAGAGCTAGTTGCCTATGAGGCATTGGACACCTTAGAACCAGGAGGGCTGCAGCATGTCTTCTTAGAAGTTGTATCAGAAAAAAATAATGATAGAAAATACAAATGGAACACATGGAATTCTATTTGGAGCTAGAACTGCTGGGAGTGATTAGGGTTGAGTGGTGTCTTATGTGTGGCTCTGACTCAAGCTCACAATGTCCCTGTAGCAGATGCAGATGGACACAGGAAATAGCCCATGAGGGTTCAGCAAACCGGAGGGGACACAGACTGCAGGAGGAACCGAAGCTGCTACTGCCTTGCTCTTAACTCTTCAATCTCTCAGACTATGAGAAGTGAATTTCTGTGATTCAGCCACATTCCTGCAAATATGTTGCGTGTTCATCAGAGATAAGTAATACATTCTCATATCTGTTTCCATTTTCTGTAGTGACTTGGAAGGCCACTGTCATCATCAGAGAAATACAGAAATGAAAAACTGCGGCTTCAGGTGTCTAACCCCTGAAAAAGACAGACAGCACATAAGCAAACCAAGTGTTCATCCCGTGGATCTAGAACATAAGAAGGCGTCAGGCACAGCAGCTAGGCCTGGGCGCCGGTTCTAATCCCAGTGGCCCTACTTCCCATCCAGCACCCTGATTGTGGCCTGGAAAAGCAGTTGAGAACGGCCCAAAGCCTTGGGACCCTGCAACCGCATGGGAGACCCGGAAGAAGCTCCTGATTCCTGGCTCCTGGCTTTGGATCATTTGGGGAGGGAGGGAATCATCGGACGGAGGATCTTCCTCTCTGTCTCTCCTCCTCTCTGTATATCTGACTTTGTAATAAAAATAAATAAATCTTTAAAAAGAAAAAGAAGGCGTCAAATATAGGCAGTGCAAGAAAACTGTATGTAAAAGGGTACATAGAAACTTCTTTCTCTCCCTGAAATTCCCCAGTGTTTCTTATTGAAAAGAAGTCAGGGCAGTGGAGACTTAATCGATTTGCCAAGTGTAAATGCCGCTCTGATTGCTATGGGTCCTTTACAGCCTCGGCTCTTTCTCCGGTAGCGATTCCAAAGATCGGAAACGCACTGTGTTAGACCTGAAATGTAGTATGCTCACCCATGAAGTTGATAGGCCTTGATTTGCTTTTGCAGTTCCAACTTTTACCAACAGGGAACCCCTTCAGCACTCCCGGGGCAGACTGCTCCCTCGGGGAGTGACTGACTCGCCTATAGTGTGTCGATGCTTTGTTGCAAGGCCTGCACATCCTGTTCGCAAAACATTTGCACGCGTTTACCTTGTTCGTTATAGGGATGAGGTTCGACTTTCCGCCGCCTCTGCGGACGTACGGCAGCAAGACTATGCCATGCTCCGGGAAAATGCACGAAACAGTTGCCCTAAGTTTCCTAGGATATGCGGTGGGGAGACAAACCATTGGACCCCAAAAGGTCTCAGTTAGAAAGTCGGCATTAAAAACTTTAAATAACTACCAAAAACAACTAGGTGGATAGTAATTGACTATGTCCTACATTAGGAATTCCTAGTCATTAACTACAGAATCTGCTATGTGAGAGGGTGACCCTGAGCTAACTGGTAAGTGCATTCTAAGCCCCCTGGCCAATACAACTTACAAATTTTAAGCAACGATTAAGGGAAACATTCACCTATAATGCAGAAGGAGCCTCCACTCCTTCTTTGGGTCCTTCCTGCTAAGTTATGTCCTACAGGGGTGTTTGTACAGAATCCTTTCCCATTTAAATGGGATTTGCACCATAAAGGACCTGCGGGTCTTTTTTTTTTTTTAAGATTTTATTTTATTTTTATTACAAAGTCAGATATACAGAGAGGAGGAGAGACAGAGAGGAAGATCTTTCACCCGATGATTCACTCCCCAAGTGAACCGCAATGGGCCGGTGCTGTGCTGATCCAGAGCCAGGAGCCAGGAACTTCCTCCAGGTCTCCCACGCGGGTGCAGAGTCCCAAGGCTTTGGGCCGTCCTCAACTGCTTTCCCAGGCCATAAGCAGGGAACTGGATGGGAAGTGGAGCTGCCGGGATTAGAACCAGCGCCCATATGGGCTCCTGGCGCATTCATTTAGCCACTAGGCCATGCTGCCAGGCCCAGGACCTACGGTTTTAACTCCTCCTCTTCAGATCTAACTGAACTTGTCAATCAAGGCTTACCACATGCCTTACAGCTATATGGTTTTGGTCCCCATGCGATTATCCTGCCCTTGGAGCCAACGACTTTAAATGAGCACTAATACTAAATTTAACAAAAAAAAAAAAAAAAGAGAGAGAGAGAGAAAAGAAAACCTTTTTCTGATTGTCACAGATATACTGGAAATCATTATCCTGCTGGAAATTTACAGGATTTCTTACAGAAAACTGAGTTCATTTTTTTAATTATTTTTTTTATTAATTACATTGTATTATGTGAAATAGTTTCATAGGTACTGGGATTCTCCCCACCCCTCCCCAAACCCTCCCACCATGGTGGATTCCTCCACCTTGTTGCATAACCACAGTTCAAGTTCAATTGATGTTCCCTCATTGCAAGCATATACCAAACATAGAGTCCAGCATCTTCTTGTCCAGTCAAGTTCAACAGCTTCTTAGGCAGACGCCCTCTGGTTTGAAGACAGAGCCAGCAGAGTATCATCCCGATCAATTAAAAGCTCCAACATACCATCAGCAAAAATTTACACCATTATGGAATTAATTGACATAGTAATGAGTAACCAATATGTTAAATATGTTAAAAATAAATGAGAGTTCTTAACCACATTCTGTGACCACCTCTCATATTCCCAATGCTCCTGTCACCTTTGCGGATGGATGCGGTACCAGAAAAGGTGAAATCACAGCCCAGACATCTGCCCAAGAGGTCGAGCTGGACACCCTTATCACGTCACTATAAAAGGAAAAGGTTTCTTCTACTTTAAATCTTCTTTCCAATTCTGTGCAGATAGTAAAGCTGCTTCCTGATATTACAACAGGCAAGACTAATTAATGACACTGATCTTTTCGGTACGTACACATCTTTGCAGCAATTGCTTCAACAGCGTGCCTTCCGCTTATATGTTAGATATATTTGTTCTCATTGAAATCTTCCAGGATCTTTAACAGAAGGAAATCTTCCGTAGGACATTTAACCTGCCCTAGTTTTCCTCAGCACAGAGGGAGCACTCTGCCCTGCATTCTAACGCTTACATGTTCAGCAAACTCATGCTATTACTCAACAACGCCCTGTTTGCCAACCTCTGTCCTGCACCGAGTGCCTGGCAGCCTGCAACCCCCGAGGATTACAAATAACCTGTTATGGCAATGTGGTTTTATGCGTGTCCCTTCTCACAAACACCTTTGACCTGTGAGGTCATCGACACTATCAGTTCATTTGGGCCACTCTACATAAATCTGAATCTACCCGAGCTCTTGTTTCTGTTCTATTACAAACTTCTGCCCTTATGGGTCTTCCACAAAAGTGAAAAGTTGACAACGTCTCTGCTTTCACCAGCAGCAACATTCAACAGTTTTGCATTGAATGGCAGATTGAACATATTCCAGAAATATCTTTTTTTTTTTAAGATTTATTTTATTACAAAGTCAGATATACAGAGAGGAGGAGAGATAGACAGGAAGATCTTCTGTCCGATGATTCACTCCCCAAGTGAGCCGCATCGGGCCGGTGCGTGCCGATCTGAAGCCGGGAGCCAGGAACCTCTTCCAGGTCTCCCACGCGGGTGCAGTGTCCCAGTGCATTGGGCCGTCCTCCACTGCTTTCCCAGGCCACAAGCAGGGAGCTGGATGGGAAGTGGAGCTGCAGGAATTAGAACCGGCGCCCATATGGGATCCCGGGGCGTTGAAGGTGAGGACTTTAGCCGCTAGGCCACGCCGCCGGGCCCCAGGAATATCTTATAATCAATCCATGAGGACAAAGCTTTACTGAGAGGGCCCACCAGACCTTAACACTTCAACTATTAAAAAATTTTAAAAGGAGGAGATAGCCCCAAGAATGTACTCGCTCTTACCCTATTTACTCCAAATTTTTTTTTATTTGCCACAAGGAGATATTTCTAGGATATCTCATCACTTCTTTGACTCACAGAGTTGTATGTGGGACTGCAATACCCCTGCATGATATAAGCAGTTGAAAACTTGGCAAGCAAGAAAGATGAACAGAGTTGGGAAGGGAATGCTCTTGTCATTCCAGATGGATCCACTACGGAAGTATGGGTTCCTCTTTGATGCATCTGGCCCTGAAACAAAGCAAATACAAGGGATGCTTCTGGTACAAAAGGTCCCTGGCGTGATAGCCCAGTGGCTAAATCCTCACCTTGCATCCACAGAGATCCCGTGTGGGTGCCGGTTCGTTCCTGGCTGCTCCACTTACATTCAGCTCCCTGCTTGTCACCTGGGAAAGTTCCTGGCTCCTGGCTTGGGATTGGCTCAGCTCCCGACGTTGCGACCAACTGGAGAGTGAACCAGAGGATGGAATCGCTTTCTTTCCATATCTCCTTTTCTCTGTATATCTGCCTTTCAAAAACAATTTTTAAAAGACAAAGAAAAGGTGACAGAGAG